>NW_017728992.1:109734928-109762831 GCF_001723915.1 Gavialis gangeticus
AGACAGGCATCTGGCTGGGGTCATCTGAACCCAGCACACTTTGCTGCCTATGCAGGGGGTCGGAGTCAATGATCTACTGAGGTCTCTTCCAACTCTAACATCTGTGAATCTATGAAACAACCAGGCTTCCTGAACTCCCTTCCCCTCCAGTCCCTCTTCCCATAGGGTCTCTCCCACTATTTTCCTAAGCTCATTGAAGTCAGCCCTCCTGAAGCTGTGGCTGGCCAGGTTCCAGTTTCTGGTGGTGCATGTGGGATTTTCTGGTATCTAATTTTGCCTCTGTGCTGCTAATATGCAGTGCTGCAAATGAATTAACATTAAAAGGTTTTCAGGTACCGGAAACTGCACATTCCCCCTTGTGAGATGTGCTCAAGACTACCTTCTGTATTTTAGAAGGTGGATATAAACCAAAAATCAATAGTTTATACCTTTCCCCTTACAAAACATTAAATTTGGCCCAGATTAGTCTAATTGCTTGAACTGGTCCAACCTGAATAACTAGGAGCCAGAAGAAATGAGGGTAAGGAGAAAAGCAAATATTTAAAGTATGAATTAAATTACACCTTCCAAATTGCAATCTCCACATTTTTATAATTCCTGGTTTCTTGGCATGTAAATTAATCTCACAGCCAAAGGATATGTAAGTTTATCTTAAAGGCCCCTGATACATGTTACAGTTATTGTGCAATTAACTGGTTAACTGCACAATTAACTGAGATCAAGTATATGTACAAAGTACCTATCATGCTAGTAAAAGGTCAAACCAACTATAAAGTTAAATCTTGAAAATGTGTACTAATTTTATAGCTGGGTGCTATGCACATGTAGCAAGGAATACATTATGTGATAGCAATCTGCCAGTCCTCTGACATCACAGGTATCCATCTCCAATGTAAACCTCTCCGAAAATGAACAAGGCAGAAACCTATGTCCCAGCATAGATCTGGGCCAAAGATCATGTGAGCACACAGCAGATGGGCAGGGATACTCCTGCCATGTTGGAGTTGAGCCCAGGGTACCCCAGGCAGCAGAAGCATGGAGGAAGGGGAAATGCTCCCCCCCACTTTCCCACACAAGTGCAGGGAGCCAGGGATGCCCTATCTGGCCTCACTGCAGCCTGGGTCTCCTGGGCAGCAGCAAGCTGGGGTGGGGGAGGGGAGTGGAGAGGGCAGATTCCCCTCCCCTCCCCCTCCCAACACCCTCTCCCCCATGCTTGGGAGACCCTGGGCTCTGATCCAGCTGGGCAGGGTGTCCCCAGCTCCATGTACAGGTTGGAAAGGATTTACCCTTCTCCCACAGCTTGCTTCCCTGGGAGACCCCAGGGGTTCTGGGGCATAAATTCTTTGTAGAGTCATCTAATTTCAGTGGTGCTGCTAACCAGTGAGAGCTCCCACAGCTAGTCATTGCAAGTTCTTGTTTCTTTTTCCTCCTTCTGACACCCTGCCCTATGCTTATGTAGCTGTGCACATGGTGCAATGTCTTCATGCAAGAAAAGCTATGCTGCAATTGGACCAATGTCTAGAGCTGCTAAAGGGTCAAACATGATGTGAAGAAGTCTATGTTAGTGAGAGACTATCTAATTTACACCTATCGCATTCATCTTCTAACATTGTCTGGAAAGTCCTAAAATTAGTTCCAAATTTAAATCTCAGCCATAATCAATTGTAATATACTGCCAACAATCAAAACAGTTTATAACAAAATGTTTAGTTTTCTTGAAATTATCTGTTACCGAATTATCATTCTTAATCAATTCATTCTAGAATAGTTATTTTACTATATACTATGCTTTTTCCTATAAAAAAAAAAAAATCAAGGCCTGTGCAACCCTTCACCAAACCATATTAGATATAGCTACTGTTATGTAATAAGCATGTAACATACTCTTTGTAACATACAGACCCCATAAAGTATTCAAATAGTCAGTTACTACTTGCGCAGTATCCCTTTTGATGCACATACAAGTGAAATAATAAAAGCGTTCTTGTAAAATGAATGATGGAATCTACAGCAAAATTCTTCAAATTGATACCTTGGCTTATATAGGCTTTACTAGCAAACATTTGTTATTATAGATTCAGAGGGTAAATTCACTGTCAAATGCATTCACAGATCTTCTGTACATGTTAATGAGATGTGTTTAAGGCCTCCCTTTCTATGCAATATTAAAGCTTATATTTAATTTATGATTCTAATTCTGCAATATTTTTCTCTGTACAATGCTTAATAACAATTCAAATATATTTATTTCCTTTATTCACACAAGATTTAGCCTTCCATTTCTCAAGTTACCTTTGGACTAAAAGTTAAATTAAACAAAAACATACTTAAAAATTACAAATCATATGAAATACTATACCTAGTCCAAAGTCAGTAACCTGCCATTTTCATGATTGTATAACTTCTTTGTATTTCCAAAAAATCAAGTTTCCTTTATCCTTGTAACTGTAAGAAAACCACAGAAACCAGCAAAGAGCCTGAAACTGCACTTGTACACCTGCTTATCTTTATTCATGAGTATTACCAATGAATTAAATGAAATCATTTGTACATTTAAATATAATCATGTGCCTATGTGTATGTAGCATAAAGGCCAACTGGCTTTACTAGGGGAACACTGAAATTGATTATAAGCGAAATGTTTTTAAAGCACAAAGTTAAATAAACTGAAAAGCATTATTCTTTAATCTCTTTTTATACCTTCTATGCTAGGTTTTAATTATACCAAAATATGTTAAACTTTTCTTTAGCTGTCCGAGTTTTAAGTTGATTATGTTTCTTTAAGATAAATTAACATTGCTTTTATGGAAGTGCTGTGAATCTTTTCAGCAGAGGTTTCATTGTGATTTTGAATAAACTGTTTCTTTTCTAGGTATATTTGCCTTCATGCCTTAGAACATACCTACCTGACAGAAACGTTCTGAGATTACATTATTTTTGCTCATGTTTGGAGATACTCAAATATAGCATGCTATAGAATTTCAAAGAATTCTTAAGACATATGGGCATGATGGTAACAATTATATTAGGAAGAGAAGGATTTTCTCTAATATAGTGGGGATGTTATATAAACATAACTTACCCACTATACTGATAAATCTTAAGGGACATCTTATTTGATAAGCAGAGTAGCTGAGTACCCTGTACAGGGACAGAACAGTGCTGAGATCTAGTAAAGGTCATCAGATCTAGTGATCCAGAACAGAGCTTTTTATCATTTATGTAGAATGATGTTGTTTTGGATGCTAAAACCATTTTTGGCTATTTTGAGTGCTCAGGACATTTCTATAGATTCACAGATTTTAAGTGAAAAGGGTCTATAATCTAGTCTGACCTTTAGACAATAGAAGTTCACACAGTAAGACCTGTAGCGGAAGGCATTAATCCCACTCACTTCAAAAGCAGAGACAACACTTATTGCCCAATAATTTGGGGTGCAGACAGAAGTGACAACTTTTTGCCCAATCTGGCCACAGAAAGCACTTTATAGCTATAACCAAACACAAGTGAATAGCTGTAGACATCTTCAAAAATGGCCAATCAGGTGAGAATCTGACCCCTCATCCCAAGGTGGGAGGGCTCCAATTCACCCACCCCACCCTTCAGCACCAGCTGGGGAGACCCCAAGAACAAGCTCCACTGTCCCTCCACTGTCTTTCCCCTCTCCCATTCTGAAAACAACGAGCACTGGCAGAGAGCTGTGGCCACTGCTAGGGGAACCTGGCTGCAGGCTCCCAGCCCAGAGCTAGATCCCCCCTGCCCCATGGAACCAACAGTGAACTTCTGTTTGGTCTATAGTATACCTCAGAAAGCTTTGAAGAAATCATTCTGAGTTAATGCTGGGAGCTGCACTTCTGTCTGTACCTTTAGTGTAGAAAAGCATACCTTTAATTAAAGAACACCCCTGTTTGATTCAATGATTCTTTAGGATGATGAATTTAACACATTCATTCATTAGCTGTAGGAACAGTTAATTGGCATCATTAAGAAATTCCTAGTTAAAAATCCCAAGATTTTTTCTAACTTTGATTTTCAGTCAATTCATCTTATGTCTTTGTCTGCTAGGCAGAAAGACTTTCTAATGTTAGATATGTTTTTCCTCAGTAATTTCTTACAGATTGTGACCAAAGTGTCTGTTCAACTTTCTTCCACTCACTCACTGCACAGTAAATTACTAAGTTCTTAAATAATGTTTTGTAACCCTCCCTTGAACCCACCCAAGTTTTCCAACTACTTTTTTTCAATATAGGGTAATGTTTTGGGTACAATGTGCTTCCTAAAGGAAGAATGTTAATGTGTTCATATTGTTCAGTGCTTACTGGATACCCTATGACCCAATGCAAGTGTCATGCTGTCTCTCACATAGTTATCTGTAAGGTGCAACTCAGAGGAGCATGTTAATACCTCTCTTTCTGCTATCCAGAACCCATCCTCCTCCTCCATTCCTGGTTGTGCTAAGAGTATAGTAGGCAGCACACATGTAGCCTTAGCTCAGTCTTTCTCAACAAGCCTTCTACTTTCTCCTTCTCTCCCAAGCAATGACACAGAGAAGTTAATTATCTTTAAAGACTTTAATTGTCTTTAATTAACATAGTCTTTGGGGAAGGTCTTGTCCCACCGGGCTCCATCTGCAAAACAATATTTTAAAAGGCAAATGAGTAACTGTATAATTTAAGAGAGAGTTTGGGATCGAAAACACAGTACAGGGCATTATTAAGGACACAGCATTAGAGCCACTCCATCCCCAGCAACCCTCAAGTAAATCCATTTACCTCTGCATTTTATAAACAGCTACTGGCCTTCCCCTGTTCCCTTCCAAGATGCATAACAACAGACTCAGCTGGAGAAAGCCTGAAGCAACCGTGCCAGGGGAACTGTGAGATGTCTTCCTGTTGGAGCCAGATCATTCTCAAGTGCCAAGGATGGCGACAAGAGGGAAACAGAAGGGAGGAAAATGATTGTCAGCAGTACCAAACTCTGATAAGCAAAACAGAGACTGGTGACAAACAGGACATCATCTTGATTTTAATTCAAATCTATCTGAATCTTACCTGCCTGAGCAAAGGTAAGGTGTTTATCATAACAGATGCCAGTGTGACATGCACAGAGGTGGGAAGGGAGCCAGGGTGTTCTTGATACACTTCTGACTGTCCTCTGATGTCTTTGTGTGTAAGGACATGGTGGATGTTTCTGACAGTACCCAGGCAGCTTCAGGCAGGATGGAACTACTTGTATCAAATAATGAGAGAAGATAATTATATAAATATAAAACTCTACACAGCCACCAGAACCAGGGAACTAAGCAGGACAGTGAGGCGAGGGTCATCAAACCAGATAGGTGCAGAGATACACAGAGTGACAGTCCAGCCTGAAGTGGTGGATGGGAAGGACCAGGGCTAAGTAGAGATAGTCAAAAGCATGAAGCTGAATTGATTCAGTCTTTGCAGGTTAGTCTAAACTGCACAGACTAAATCGAAACAGAAGTGAACAGACATTTAACTTTGATACAGGAAATGCAGCCACATGCCTGCAGTGGCTCAGGCCAGAAGCTGGGGGGGTGGTAGAATACGACTCTGACTGTGTGTTCACTTCCTCTTCCTGCTGCCCCAAGGCCTCTTCGATCTGCAGTCCAGAATTACAGCAGCAGGACTCTGCAGGGTTGCCCTTCATTTCCTCTTCCTGTTTCCAGGTGCCTCTGGGAATTGTAGTCCACAGCTGCAGCTAGCAGTAAGTTTGAGCAGGAGAAGGGCGTTTAACTCCCCTCCCGGGCCTCAGACTCCAGCTGCGGTTTGCCTGGGTGAGGGCAGTCTAGGCTGCATCCCCAGCAGGGCTTGCTTCCTCTCCCCCGTCTCAGCCAGCCCTGCCTTCTGAAGCAGACAGCCCAGCTCAGGACTGAAAAGCATGCTAGGATGCTGGGGGACTGTGATTTAACTTGGACCAGGGAGGGATCAGGGACAGAAATTTCATAAACCGGTTTGACCTAAATCAATTAAGTCTGATACTAAAGTCAACCAGGTTTATCTTAAACCAGTTACAGCCATTTTGAAACTGGTTTATGTACACTGATCTTCTCTTCTGTTATAGGCTTAAACCAGTTTCTGATCACTTAAGCTGATTTATGTGTAACTTCTGTTCCTAGTCCAGATGCTTGTGGAAGCATCAGAGCTATGCCTGACATCCATCAAGTACTCTATGTGGTGACTTACATTATGTAATAGAAGCATGTGGATGTCCAGTTAAACAATATTGCAGTCTCTAAGCTTCAGTCATGAATGGAATTTATGCAGTATTAAAACACCTTTTGCATTTCAGCGGTCCTGTCTTGCTGGTTCCCTCTTGTATAGGCATGACAAACTGTCAGAAAGTCAAAACAAATCATATAAACAGCTGTGTTCCCTATACAGCCTTGTATGCCAACTAGGGGTGCACTGATAGAGATTTTTGCAGCCGATACCCCATTTTTAAGGAGCAATATTCACCGATACCGATCCAATTTCTGATACCCAGCCTGCAATGTGGAGAGCTGCCTCCAGCTGGTAAGTCTGGTGTGGTGGAAGGGGAGAGGGCAGGGAAGGAGCACTGGGGGTGCAGATCAAGTCCCCCATGGTAAGGAAGGAGTGGGGCTGGGGCTGGGCTGAGGCTGGGGCAAGAGCTGCCCAGCTGGGGTGGGATGGGCAAGGGACAGTGCTGCAGCCTGTCCAGGGGATGTAGGGAGGTGGGGTGGCTCCTGCCACTGTGCGTCACTTGTCTGGGTGCTGCTGGTCCAGCAGCTCATCCAGCAGCTCCCACCTCTGCTTCCACTGCTCATCCAGGACAGCTTGTGGGGGGTGTGGTTGTGCCCCCAGATCTGCATGGGTCATGGTGGGGTGGGCTGAGGCTGTGCCAAGCTTTGCCTGGTAGGGCAGAGCTCTTCTGGGAAGGGGCTATGGTGAATTTGTGGCTGCAGTCTCTCCCCTGTAGCCCCATTCCCAGCGCAACTCCTCGCTGCTGGAAAGAGCTTGGCATAGCCCTGGCCCCAGCCCACCCAGATCCAGGGGTACATGCCCCCCACAAGCCCTTCCAGATGAGCAGCAGGAGCAGCAGCAGGATGAGCAGGCGAGTGCCAGATAAGCTGCTGGATCAGGAGCTCCCAGATGAGCAGCATGCAGTGGCGGGAGCTGCCCCTCTCTCCCTGCGCCCTCTGGATGAGCCACGGCACCGTCCTGTGCCTGACCCACCCTGGCTGGGCAGTGCTTGCCCCAGCCCTCGCACCAGCCCCAGCCCCACTCCTCCCTTACTGCAGGGGCCTTGATCTGTCCCCTGCACGCCCCTTCCCTCCCCCCTCCCATTCCACCACACCAGACTTACCAGCTGGAGGCAGCTCTCCCTGCTGCTGGGCTGTGCTCCTTGCTGCCTGTGCTGCGCTGTGGCTGCAAACATGTGCCATTTATTGGCCAAATTACCAGCCTGATATGGCCAATTTACGATATACTCAGTCTCCAGAACCTTTCACTTCTGCTTAGGGAATCTGCAAGTGCATATCAGAAAAGCAGTTTCCAGGAAGATTAGGGAAGGATCTAGATCACAAAACATAAGGGCTATTTTCCTTACTGACCTCACCTAAGAGCCTTCTCACACTGGAAATCATCAGGGACAAGACTGATTCTAAGGACAACATAGACAACAGAGTTAAGTGAATCAAGGTCTATACTGCAGCAATAAGGTAATTTCTCAGCAAGTGTTGATTCGTTCCATAAGTGGGTAATTATACAAATAAATTGGGAGCAATAAATGTAGAAGACAAGAAGACAAGCTGCAGACCTCATAACTCCACAGAATTATCATGTATTGAAAGTTGAGGTCCCTCAACTAGGAAGCAGCACTATCTATATTCCTTTTTTTGTAGTACACTGGACAATACTAAGAACAGCAGAATCAGCAGTGATGTTTTAAGTCATCACATATTTTTTTTACCAGATTTTACTGTACCATCTATGTTTTCTTTTTTGATTGTACTTGCAAAAATTATTTTGTCCAAAAAGATGGAAAGAGACCCCAGTGCAATAATTCACTTCTCTCATCCTAGCTGGCTATCTATTCTGGTCTCATGTTTTGCAATGCACCGAATAAGGGAATGATACTGCACCTTACTTGCAAGATTTCTTGCTGCAGTTTCTGATGCAGACCCTAAACTCACTACACTTCTAAATACAAATCAGTATTCCTGAATGTTCAGTCCCAGGAATTAGTCTGAATTGCAAAGATTCAGCAGTAACCAGTGCCTCTGGGTCACTGAAAATATTGTGCTGCCCCTCCTGTGATTTGTTGGAATTTTTAAGAAGCATTACTAATTCTTCCTGTAGGTAGGAGAGCAATTTTTCATAGCAAGCATGTCTCAGTAGTGTCAAGCAAACAGTAAGTCAATTGATTTCAGATTTTATTTAATAAAATCCAGGCAATGTCTTGCCCCTGATTAAAAAGAAAGATACACATTAAAAATCAGTAACAAAATAGTATTTAAAAAATACCCTAACAAATTATTTTCAAACCAGACTACACACACGTCACCACAAAAATGAAAAGCAAAAACATTGTCTTCTTTTCTCTCTTCCCTCTTTCCTGATTGGTTCTTGGTATTAAAAAAAGAAAAGAAATTAAAAAAAAAGAAATAAGAATGCAGTCTTAATTTGAAGTTTAAAATGACTAAGCAAGAAGGAGAGTCTTTCATGACTGACAACTCTTTAAATAACAGGGCAGTTCTGGAGGACCATAGAGCGTGTAGGGAGTGGCAACTTATCAAGCTATCCATCAGAAAACAGTGTGAGGGCCAGCTCTTCAACCTTTGACATCTGAAAAATAAAAGACGACAGTTCATTAGCTGACAATAATATTAAGACTAAATTCAGTTACTATGAATAGCAGTTATCACCCCCATTACATCTTACTTAATTTACCATCACATAGCATTCAATCTTTCAAAAATAAGATTCATTCTTCCAGAATCTCTCTAGTTGGCAGAGAAGCCATATAAGTAACAATGAGAAGATAGCTTCTCTGAAGCCTTTGACCCAGTGGAAGTTATTCTGAAAAAGTCATTCTCCTTCCTAATGGGGAAAAAACACAAAGATACATGGCTTAACATTCAAATACAAACATAATGCCCAACCTTGCACCCCCCACACTCAGAAGACAGAGTGGAGGCATTGGAGGCAGACAGAGCCTGCTTGAAAGGTGCAGACTTGGGTGCGTCGCATGAGGAATTTTAAAAATTTGGGGACTACACATATGGAAGCAGGGAGGAGCTTTATAAATGACTTACCTCTCTTGCTGCTACTGTTGTCTTCAATAACTTTAACCCTTGTCCAAGCAGAAGTCTGGTTACCGAATCCAGAGGCAGTTCAACAGAGCTCTATTGTCCTCTTCAGTTACTATTGTTTCTGCTTCTGTGTGAGGGCTTAGTATCTCCTAAGGTCAATGTGAATGAGTTCACGGAGTGAACAGATTAATATGTGAGCCAGGCACAAGCAACCAGGAATTAATAGCACCGCTATACAGCGTGTGACCAAAATGCATTGTTTTCCATCTCAGAGAAATTGAAGGAGGATCACATGAAAAGATCCTCTACCAGAAAAGTAGTATACTAGGAGGCCAGGGTTTTTAGACACGTATTTGGACCTGATTCTGCTCTCCATTACAACTGCATGAATATGGAGAAATGTTATGGATTTCAGTATAATTTATTTTGTATTTACATCAGTGTAATATATACCAAGCAGAGAAATGTTAAGAGTTCTCACTGAACTGAATCTCCAGTCACCAACTGTACCTCTAAGGGGATGGAAGACAGCACCAATGTTATCATAGACTGACAAAGGAGTGACTGACAAAGGAGTCTGATGATGCAAATGTGTTTGCTTCTGCAGTCAGATGTTCTTAATGAACAGACAAAAATGGCTTTTAGCATATGTACGTCAAGTGGTTCAGTCTGTCTTTGTAATCCTTTTCTCTCCAGCCAGTTCCAGGATTAAGATCAACAGTTGAAAGAGGGTGACAAAGACAGTGCTTAATACAATATACTTCCTTCTCAAAGGAAAGACTTGGTCTACCACTGCTGTCAAAGAACAAGGAATACTTTAGTGACCAGCAGCATCTCAGCAATCTTCATTACTGCATTAATTTTGATTCCCTCTACAAAGAAACAGTAACAAATGTGGTACAAAAACAATTTTAGAAAAATGTTCTTAAAACTATAGTGCCTTCTCCAGCATTGCCAATAGACTGATTTCTGGGGCTACAAAATCATTTTCTCCGCAGCCCCTCTCATTTCCTAATAGTAGGGAAGAATAAAATTAGCATGAGGTTTATAAGTTGTATATGAATATATAAAGAATTAACTATTCACAATTAAGGGATAATATGGAAGCACTACAAATTATGCAAGAACCAGGGAAAGAGAGACAAAGGGATAGCTTACCCCTGGCTCTTATGTGGGTCAGTGGGGGAGAGTGAGGAAAGAGATACTGCTTTGTCTGTTGTAACTGACATCAAAAGGGGCTGGAGAGAAGCAGAGGCTTAATTATGATCTTTGCAATGGTCCATAGAGCTGGCTGAGGACATAGGGGAAAGCTAGGTACACCATACAAGAAGGCTATTTGAGCCCTGATACTTCCTTTTCACTTCCAGTATACTAAAAGTCTGGGATGTTTTCCCTGGGATACATGAACTTTCAATTCATGTCTTCCATACTTAAAACCATGTACATTATGGCATTATGTTCATTATTGCTCAAGGTGTAAATGTCCCGTTAAAGCTACTTATTTTAAGTAATTTATTTCCAATATAGAATCTCAACTCAAACTATTTTTGCCTATTTAGGGAAAGATGTCTATTACAGAACTCATCTCATTACTATTAATGACCAGCTGGAGGAATTCACCCTTCTTCCCTCTGTGCTGGGAGAAGCAGGCTGCAAGAGGATGTTTAAGTTTGCTGTGAGCTCAGCACGATCCTACAAAATACTCCACTAGAAGATACACATTGTACTGGGATAGTTTTGTGCCCACCATAATGTTCATGAGTGCTCAAAAGCATAAGGTCACACCAAACATGGCCAAGAGTAATGGTGTGTTCTCCATACTTTTTCTTTCATTTGTTTTGTGTGTTTGTTTTTTTCTTGAAAATTAGAGCTAATACAGTAATGAAGAAGAATTTCATTGTTAACATCCTGCTTGGCAACTATGCATTAAATTAGGGGTTTCAAACACCTGGTCCAAGGACTTGTGCAATACTTAGACCAACAAAAAATCCCACATGCAACAAAAACCACAATTACCAGAAGCATTTGCAAGGACGCTGCAGAGTTGAGATCAAGGGAACACTTTAGAGTTAAAAAAAATAATCAGTAATCTGCTATATTCTAGGCAAGGAGTGGGCTCCCCAAATGCAAGGGAGACTTAGTTTAGTAAGCGACTTTCCAGAAGAGAAGGGCCTGAGCCAAAATCCCATCTCTGCAAAGCTTGTGAATCTGGATATAAGCTTTGTTTGCCTGGGCTCATTTCTATTCTTCAGCTTTATCAGGTTGGATTGTTGGAGGGGACGACGACAATAGAAGACAGAAATTTACTTTCTTTGCACAAAACCAAAACTGGGTCTTGTTAAAGAAGTAAGAGTGGCTGGATGCACTGTACTGCTGTTTCCAAATATGGTCTCCAGGACAGATTCAAGGGCCCATGCAACAGTGTTGCAGTCTTGGCTGGGTGGTAATGTAAAGCAAAAAAGAGATAAGGGGCAAAAAAGGTTTCAGCTGCAGACCAAAAGAGAAAGAAGTATTCACAGCCACATCCATCATACTCAAGCAGATCATGTTTTATGCACCTCTTTTCAGGAAGGCACTGAATAACTCATGTTTCCGTCTTCTTGAACGGCTTCTCTTTTCTAGTTAATTAACTGATTCCTAGACTCCTCCATTAAAGACTTTAGTCTGTGTATAAAGACTGTTATAACCTCCTAAAGGGACCATTTGCTCTGGAAAAGGTTGTAAGCACCCCCATTTCTAAATTTTCCCCCAAGCAAGAATGAAAACAGTCAGAGTCACAGTCAAAGACAACTAGCTAGATGATGATTCCACATGCCTCCCAGACATAATGTCAGCTCTGATGAGACTCCCTTTGGACATTAAAGTCTAACCTTTGATATTGTGCTAGGATATAATCATAGCTCTGAAAACCAGGCTGAAACTATAATCTTTATCACTACTGACCGTACCTGGCCTCCTGTGTTGAAGGTGATGTGCTTTGTTGGAATTCTGTGAGACTTGTGGACCATCAAATTGAAATACTAACTAATCTATTCACTTCAAAAGTGCCTGGATGACTATGTCCCTTCCTTCTTGTACACAGGCCTAGTTCCAGTGATCCAGGTGCAGCAAAATATTTTAACGGGGATTAATTAGGAAAGTTGATCTGGAGCAACTTGCAGAAATGCATCTCTTTTTTACTAGACCAATAAGAACACTTCAGCTCAGGGCTCTATAATGCTATGACTTAAAGTATAATTGCAGATCTAGATCAAGATCCCAGTCCCCATCCCGGACCTTATCTGAAACAGGACCCACCCAGTATCTTGAGTGGGTCAGAAACAGACTCTGTTCCAGCATCGTGCCATGGCAGCCATGCTCAGTGGGAATGATTCTACTAGCAGGATCAAAGTTTAACCATGCACAGGTTGAGAGCAAGACATTCCTAGGCTTATGGCCGTGGAACCAAATAACAGTATAACACTGATCACTCAGTAAGCTGCAGGATGTGCAGGGCACTGAAAAAGTCAATGGGAGACCCTCCACTGACTGGTAGGTATTTGGCCCTTAAAGCATAATGCAACACTGTTTATTGCCCAGGCAATCCTCAAGTAGCAATATCATATATAACCATTATAACTGATGCTGTTGAGATTCAACAGCAGCATTAAAGTTGTAACAGTAAGTAAGCATCTCCTGTTAGAGGCATACTGATAGAGCTCAATATTTATGTAGGGCAAGCAGAAACTACAGTGATGTGCACATTATAAATATATAACATCACAACAAAATTATAATAAAAGGTCATATGTTACAATATTCATTATTTATTGCTCTGACCCTTAGAACTGTGGTACTGCTTAACTGTTTAAACATGTAAATTAATCATAAGGCATTAACAAGGCATTTTGCAATATTGGCCTCATGACTTAATTTAATAAGATAAATATAATTCATCATACTTAACACCTCTAAGAAGAGTATGCAGAATTATATAACCACAATTTCTGACATTCTGTATCAGAATACCAATCTCATCTCATCATCAGAGAGCAGGTGGAAAAAATATAGTTTACTGTATGTCAAAAAAATGCGGTACAGATAAGTTACACACTGTAACTTTTTTAAATAAATGAATCTTACAATCTATAGGAAATCAATAATGCAAGAGTCTTCATAAGAAATAAGAAATGTAGGTGCTGCAGAATAAGTTCCCAATTCAGCAGACTTACACATACACTTAATTGCATAGTCGCCTAAGACTTAGGCAAAGCTTAACTCCTGGATTTCAATGGGATGAAGAGCACGCAATGTCAAGTATTTATATAAGTTTTTGTAGCACTGCAGTGCAGGGTCCTGATCCTGCCTAGGAAACAATGCAGACAGACTCCTACAACTGTATGAAACTCCACTAAATTCAACAAGGCTATGCTAAGAGATCACAGAATCACAGAAAAGTGCAGCTGGAAGAGACCTAGTTGAACCCCCTGCCTGAGGCAGAATCTTCCTTATCCAAGCCATCTTATACAAATCCATTGTCTAACCTATTAGACCACAGCCAACCCTGATACAACAGCAAGACATAACACCCTAACCTGCCACAGGTAATCCAGGGGGACTGAGGAGGCCAACTACCTGCTGCTGCAGACGTTAGAAAATGCTTGAGAGATCCAAGAGGGCCACGCCCCTGCCTACAAAGGAAGGCAAAAACCCCCAAGGTCTGTCCCAATCTGACCATGGGGTAAAATTCCTTCCTGATCCCAAATATGGTGATAAATTTGATGCTGAGTGTAGGGGGACATACCCTTGAGGCCAGGAATCTCCAGGTTAAAGTCCCAGCAGGAACTCTGGCATGCCCCAGTCAGAATCCCCAGCCTTGGCCACAATCAATATCCAACGCTTTTGAGGACGGTTGAGGGGGAATTCCTTCCTGGACCCATGTGGTAGTCAGCAAATCCCAGAAGCATGGGGAATACACACTATGTGGCATAGGCATAGCAACTCCTGGATTATCTCTGATCAATGCTTAGCTAACTTCTTCTTGAACACCTCCAATGGTTCAGATTCCACAAATTCTTTAGGCAGTCTATTCCACTGCCTCACTGTTCTAACAATGATTTTTTTTTCCTGGTATCCAATCTAAATCTAGTTTCCCGCAACTTCAAGCCATTAGTCCACGTCACACTCTCTGTACCAAGAAAGAAAAGGTGTTTCCTTCCATGGTAGCCCTTCAAATATTTGAAGACTCCTAATATGTCCGTTCTTGGGTGCATCTACATGTCCCCATATGGCGACATTACTATGGTGCTATAATTCTTTTAGAAAGTACTAAAGCACGGTGCAGTATAGGTGATAAGACACATATGATTGCCATGCCACTGTAGCACACCATACGGCGACGTAGTGCATCACAGAAAGTGAAAATGAGTGACTTTACACAAAAGGCCAGGATTTCTAAAAGTGGCTTATGATCTTGGGTCAAGCTACATTAAAGAAGACTGATTTTAAAAAAATTCTAAGCTTTCCCTGAAAATCAAGATCGGTTAGGTATCTCAAGCTGAGAACACTAAAAACTGAAGCTGCTTTTGAAAATATTAAGCCAGGAGTCACCAAGCTCAGAAAAAGGCAAAACACGGGTTGGGGCAGTGTATTACTATTTTAATAATACAAAAGTATTAAGCAAATAGGATTTCCAAGTTGAAGGTGTCTATCAAGCCGTTTTTCAAAAATAAAAAACCCCAAACGCTCTTTTCTGAAAATGGGATAAAGTCAATTCCAATCTACAATGTGATTTATGTAAAATTGCTCACTCTCCAGGAAAATAAGTGTCTTTAGGTAGTATTAAAGTTAATAGTCATAGCTGATGTATTACAGGTGTTGATCTCTTTCCAGAAAAATGTGACATTTTTGCATTCGCCTACTTTTTATCATTCCAAAGAAATGTGCTTGCCTGGATTCAGCTCTGAACTGTACCAGTTTGTATCATCAAATCTGACTGGATGCAAAAAACAATAGATAAAGTTTGCTCAAAAATGTGTGGAATGGCCAGGTGGAATGGTCAAAAAACTGAAAGTGCTAAAACAGAGAAAAGAATGTCCCTATCAGCAAGTTTTGCCAGCTGGGCTTCATGACTGCTTTAGCCATAATAAATGCATGTCTCTTGCAAGGAGAATCCAACTATGCCAGAGAGAGATTAGCTGGTTTAAGGAAGTATATTTTCTCATTTCCTGCAACAGGTGGCCCTGTAGTTTCAAATCCCCTCCCCCCACCTGCCCACCATTGTTCTATACTCTAGAAACTAATAATATTTCCTAAACTTTCATGCAACTCTTCTCAGCATTCGTGGCCCATATAGCTCAATGAATTAAGGGGACAATTTTAACACGCATAAGAAATGCATATCAATTTGATGCCTGGTGAACAGGAAATCTATTTTTTCTCTGATAGAAAACATATTTTTTTCTTCTTCTCAGCATTCACAGTCAGGTAGATTCTGGATGGGATTACTGAGCACATTTTTCATACTTAAGCACAATTCCAAATATGCCATTACTAAGGCTCAATTAAATACAATACTTTTATAAACTGGGATTGGATCAGATTTGCTGCTGCAGTCTAATAGCCTCATGCTATCCTGGTAGAGCAGAGCTAGCTGTGTAAGCAGCCAGAACTCCTTAGGACGGAGAAAATGCTCAGGTGAACCGTATACCACTTCAACATGAGGGGTGGATGCATTAGGGTTAAAAAAAATGGAAGGTGGGGGTTGGACAGAGACTGATGCTGGCTATTTTTTAGTTGGCAGAGGGCCTATAACGGGGCCCCTTCTTGTTGATCAGGAGTGAGTGGTGGGCAGAGCAGCAGGGAGGCGAAAACTGCAGTGTAAGATATGGTGTCGTTTTTGCCTCCCAGTTGGTGAGCAGCAAATAGGAGGGCCAACTGGGCCCCTCAGCCAATCAGCAATGGGGGGGAGAGGGGAGGGAGGGGAATGTGTGGAGGAACCTGCAAAATTAAACAAGTTGTGTGCCTCCCACTTCTTGCCATAAATTTGGTAGGTCCCTACACATTAATTAGAGCAGGGGTGCGTAACCTCTGGCCCATGGACCAAATGCAACCCATGGAGGCATCACATCTGACCCACAGGGCTCCCCACATGTCAGGGAATTTGGTGGTAGGGGAGCAGTGGACATTAATATGGCCACACAACCCCTGCCAAATTCCTAAACCTCAAGCCCTGCATCCCTAGTCAGAGACAGGGTGCGCCTCCCTTCCCACCATGGCAATGAATTAGGGCCAGGTTACGCCCCTCTCCCCACCACCCCAAGATTGGGCGATGCCCCCTTTCCTGTGGGGCTGGGTTGGGGCAAAGCCATGCCCCTTTTCTCCTGTAGAGCTGGGACACTCCCCTTTCCCATGAGGCCAGGTTGAGGCTTGGCCACACACCCCTTCCACCATGGGGTCAGGTCAAACCCCTTCTGACCCATGGGGCTGGGCTCAGGCCAGGCAGCCCCCCACCCCCCTCCAGTCGATGATCAGACAAGGCAGTGCTCACCCAGCCCAATGTGGAAAAAGGTTTAGCACCACTGAATTAGAGCAGCACTCAAGAAGTTCTAAATCTCTGGTGCTCAACCTTTTTGGCCCACAAGCCAGATAAGCAGTGTCAGATCCATCTGCTGGCCAGATTCAGTCCATGGGCCTGATCCAACGCATGGTGCTGAGCCAGTGGTGGCCCAATCCTTTGCAGCTACATCAGTCCTAGCTGGGCTATTCCTCCGTGTATGCATTGGGCCCTGGCTCAATCCAGATGCATGGGTATGAGGCTGGATCCCTCTGCATTGAGCCAGCTCAGCTAGAGCCAATCCAGCTGTCTGGGGGCTTGGAAATTTGGTGGCAGGGAAGCAGTGGCAGTGTTAATTGCCACCACTCCCCCACCACCAAATTTCTGGACTTACGAGATGACCCGCAGGCTGGATCTGACCTTCTGCTCTAAACTAATACCAGGGGCAAAGCTGAACTTACTGCAAAATCAAAGAGCTTTAGTTTTTTCTTTATGCTTTCTGACTCTCTGTATATATAGAAAATCTGACTCCCTCTCTCTCTATATATATATAGATGTTCAAACTTGGAGACTGCAAAACATTTTGAGATCGTCAGCATGTAAGGGGCTGTATAAAGAACAAAATATTTATGAGTAGCTAGTAGCTACATATGGCTAGTGTGCGACAGTGTTAACAGCTGTCAAGTTGTACACTAGATATCCAAACACTCTTGAGCTAATATTCAGCGCAAAGGCATGACAGTAGTGGCAATTATACAGCAATACTTTGGCATTGCTTCTAACACGTAAATTAAAAATACCTTTAAATGTACAAAGTTAGAGTAGGATTCATTAATAATGATGTCTTTTATTCATAAAATTACTCTTCTACTGTACCAACATACTGCACTTTGGGTAAACTTCCATAAGTTAGCACACCCTCAGCCATTCTTTTACAGTCACCAATAAACATTTAGTAAACACATATAAAAATGAACAGTTTACATCCTACACTTGTTTTTTTTTTCCATTCCAGGACAAAACAAGGAGCAAATTAAGTTTCTGGGGCACTGTAAGCTAGGTAGTATTAAAATGAGTGGTGAAAGATAGTATGGTTGTTGAGGGACTGACTGGATTTGATTTTTAAAGTCTAGAATTGTGGCAAAGGAAGTTTCAAGTCAGTTCTGGGTGGAAGCTGGGCTTCACTAAAACAGGACTTTCAGTTTTAACTATTGTTCTCAGGTCCTGTGGCTCTGATTACATTTGGAGTTGCAATATTAAGCCATGTTTTGGTCTTAGCTATATCTTAGTTCCTCCTTAAGCTTTTCCTACTCTTTTCACCAGCTTATTTGTGTGTTTGCAAAAGCAATGACAGTAGCGGCAGTATACCTCAGGCAAATGAACCAACATGTCTATCAATATTTGGGTAACTGGCTTGTACAGGGATCACTAGAACAATATGCCCTACAGTAACTGAAGGCACAGCTTACATTTAGCCAACCTAGGATTCACTGTGCATTACTGAAAGTGTTGAGTAAATTCAGCACTACAGTATATGTACACACTAAGACTAGAAGTGTCTGAAATATTTTTGACTGAATAGGGTTTTTTCAGAGCCAAAACATTTAGTGGGAGATACTTCATTTATTTTTGCTGAAATCTTCATTAGGAAGCCTTTTTGCATCTATGGTTCTCTAGCCCAGTTGTTCTCAACCTTTTTTGTACCAGAACCCATTTGTAAATATCAACAGCCAGTCCCAACATAGTGCCCCTCACTCCCAACTCGCTGCCTGCTGCCCCCAGACCCCAGTGTGTGGGGCAGGGGGTGGGTGTGCAGGGTAGGGTGAGGTATGCCTGGGGCAGGGGGGACCCCAAGCAGCCCCTTGCAGGCTGGAACTCTGCCATCCTGCAAGGGAAAAGCCAGTTTCCCAAGTTTTTCTCTTTTAAAGGAGAATCCACATTTTAAAAGTTTATTCGGAATCCTTTCATATATTCTTGAGACCTACTTTTGCATCGCAACCCATAGGTTGAGAAATGCCACTCTAGCCCAATGTGAACAGCTAAAGAGAGTGTTATATTCTACAACCTTCTGGATAGAGTGCTCACAAGAGACATGGAAGAACCATGTTCAAGGACCTGCTCTGCCTGATTCAGAGCTAAGTTTTTCATCCCAGATTACTCTGGGTCAGATAGAGAAAGACACAAATCTGAGTCTCTAACAGGCCATCCCAGTGACGTAACCACCAGGCTACCGAGTGTGAAGCAAAGTAGAGAGTCTCTCTCTTTGCACCCCTCAAAACCAGAAATTAAATCATATGAAAACATTTGAAAGATTTTATTTTCATTTTTATTTCAAATGAAGAGAACCAAATGCCAGATCCTAAAAATATGCTGTATTGTTATCCACCAGACACCTCTCAGTTAAGAGACATTCCTGGAAACATCTAGAAAAGTTGTTGCCCACATCACTCCACTTGCAAAACCCCGCAAGAAAACGTAGAAGAGTTCAAAGCATAGCTATTCTGTCAGGTTCATTTATGGTATGTTACTGAAGGCTATGGACAAACATTAATAGTATTTGGAACCAGTACTCTCCAGTACTATTCAATTATTCGTACTGTAAAAATGGTAGTTCAGTTGGGAGTTTCAGTTAAAAAGCAGGAACTGTCATCAGTAAGACCAGAGAAGATCAATGGAAAAATTCCATTAAATAGACCTTCTCCTCATCTTCCTTAAAATACACACTCCTGACAAATGTCTTCCTATAAGGCTATCTATATAATCTGTAAAATCTGTCTTTATTACAATGTAACCACATCACTTTTCTCCTGCTCACAGAATGAAAGCCACGGAAAAAACGCTTCAGGGAATTCCAGCTTCTTAAAGCAAACTTGTCAGTTTTAATTACAGTATGGTGGCTCTATAATACATAAATAATCAGACAGCAACCAAAACTAGACCTGTTCTGATGTTGACAATTTCCATGCGATAATCCACAGGGGAATACACACAGTACATTCAAACTGATATATTCTGTAGACATATGTTATATGTGACAATGATGGTCATCTAAAAACACTTTAGAAAGATAACTAATGATAGACAGTTCCCAAAACAAAGCATTTTATCATGTCTGTGCTTGAGAGAGAACCAAATTCATTTTTATCAGAGTATAGCTATAAGATACATATACATGACATAAATATATACTTTATACACATATAACAGTTCATGCAAATCTGTGAATACTATTTGGGTAATGATGTGACATATACCACACAGATTCCATTATGAGCTTTTCTCATGACCGTATTTGGGTCATTCTTGTTAATATTTTCTTTTCCTAAACTAAACACTGCATATTTGGAGAATGTGGAAGCATCTTACCTTGCTTCCATTTTCTCTTGCCTCTTGTTCCATCTTGAGGTCAGAAATTAGGAGGTTCTTGTATTTATTCTTTCCATTACTGTTGTGATCATCTAGTCTGTATTCTGAAGTCAGCTGAGCAGAGAGGGGACTATCACTCAGGTTCAGAGGCTGCTCATCCTGCTCCAGATTTGTTTTGCCATTACTGTTGGTTTCTGCCATCTCCCTGCAGTGTGTTCCTTCTGAAGCATTGGAACTGTGTCCCACGGTCTCATTACCATTAAAACTCTCTGCAGCTGAATCATCTATTAAAAAAATATATTTTTTCAGTAACATGCCACCATTGTTATCTTGTACCAGATCAAACAAAATTTATACATTTTTCAATAGCAAAATTAAAATGTTTTAAAAGATTACTAGCCCCAAATATGTTTTTGCAACACGCAAATAAAAATGTTCAAGACAGATTGGGGCAAAATATGATAAAATGACAGTCTAAGTTATGGTAAAAATTAAAGGTTGACAAAGTTATGGATAAAGTTAAAGGCTCATGTCCTAATGCAATTGTGAGCACCCCCCAAAAAAACAAACAAACAAACCCCAAAAACCCCAAAACCCCAAAAGACCCAACAGTATGTCATATTCGAATTTTTTGGCACAAATTTTATTCTTATCCATCTGTCAGTCCATATGTCCATCCATCCAAGTCCATCACTAGCATCACATATTTTTTAAACCAATGCAGTTGCATGTGGTGCTGCAGCAGAATCTGACTCAGTTCTGAAGGATGTGGAAAATGTACAATAAACCAGATGTTTAAAAGCAACGTAAAAATTAACCCAGGTTTAAAAAAACCTGTCAATTATAAAAAATTCTTAGTGCCCTGCCATCAGTTAATCTGGTGCATTCATTGCTAGCATTGGAAATTATTCTGGGAAAGCTGAATTCTGAGACCAAAGATTCTTTCCTTGTTCTCAAATTATATATGTGAAAATCAAAATTGAAGTAATAAAAAATACTGGTTAATAAAAGATTATGCAGACACCTTCAAATTCAAAGTCATCTTTTAACCTGAAAATTTGGTATGCTCTGTTGAAAAAATTAGCCCCTGAGATTAGTATAACTGAAGATTGAACTGAAAATGTAAGTATATTTTTCCTCTTCTTTCAGTATTTTCACACTGGAATTTTAACTGAGTAGTGCCTTTCTCTACACACAGCCCCACTGAAATCAACTTAGTTATTTGCATATTGCTGTATTTCTCAATACAGGAAAACGTGGAAGAATCTGGTCCTCCATTTGCTTATTTGGTGCCTGCAGCAGTTTTTGGTTAGTCTTTTTCACTAGTTTGAGAATGATTCATACTCTTCTCCAGGCTGTACAAGTCTCGGTTTACCAGGAAAGCAAAGTTGAAACTGAAACTGAAAAACCTGAAGCCAAGAGCAAGTATAGGTTTGCACTGAAAGTGCAAAAGTGAATGGATCAGAGCATGTGTCACCTAATAGTTACTAGATCTTCTAAACACTAACTGGAGAACAGAAAAATCCCCCTTTCCCATACATACGGTACCATATTTACTTGAATCCAAGACAAGGTGTTTCCATAATTCAACATGAGGGGAAAAAAGCACCTCATCTTGGCTTTGAGTACAAATCCCTCAGGCTCGGGGTCAGAGACGGAGCTGCAGCCTCTGCTCTCCTGCCAGATCCTGGTGCTGCCTCTGCCTACTGCTTCCTTCACACCACACTCCACATAGTTTCCACCATGACTCCAGGTGTGGCTCCAACTCTAGCCCAAGGCATGGAGCCCCCACCTGGTCATGCAGCAGTGGCAGCAGCTCTGGCCCTTGCCGTAGCTCTAAACTGGGGCCAGGGCCAGAGCTCCCCTGCAACTACTGCTGCCTAGCTAGGTTGGGGCCAAAGTAACTATGTTCTCTGTGTCCTGGGCCAGAGAAAAGCTGGATCCAGAGCCTCATTAAAGGCTAAGTGGCAGCAGAGGGTGGGGCAGCCAGTGGTGGGGGGGCAGCCTTTTGAGTGGGTAGTTTGGTGGGGAATAGATGCAGGAGGGGCAAGCAAAAGTGGGACAAGTGCTTGGGGGTGCAGGCAACACAAGGAGGGGCTGGGCATGCAGGGGCAGGGGGAAGGCAGCAAGGGCGACCAGTGGTGGGGGGGAAAGGCAGCATGGGGCAGGCCACTTAACTCGCTCACTGTCTACCCCCCTGCTGCTGCTTCTTCTTCTGCAGCAGTGGGGAAGATGAATTTAAGATGATCTTCCAATTATTAGATTATATTAATGAAAAATATAATACTTTTATCAACTTTCCATGTACAGAATCTAATTTTTTGAGGGTCATCTTAAATTCAAAGTTGTTTTGGATTCCAGTAAACAATGTATTTCACATATGCATGAGCATGTGTAAAATGGAATTTTTTTGATATTCAGGACATTTTTTAAAGCATGCATTATCAGACAATGTCTCTTTGTCATTGGTTTAATGGTTACCTAACTTCCTTCTACCTCCAGATCAAGGATATAAAAGAATTAAAAAAATATGCTGTATAAGACGAAAGTAACCAGATATAATTAAGCAATCCAATATTTAGAGAGGAATATGAAGATTTCAGAATCATATACCTGAAACCAATATATATCCCTGCCCTGATTTCTGTACTTATCCAATACAGCTTCTTGTTTGAATAAAGCAAGTAGGATGTGGCTCATGTTCTGCATATACAAATTTATTTTATGATTCCTGAAAGATCTATAAGCTCATGGACACAAACAATAGTGATAATTTTTTTTTAATGCTTTACATTAAGATACTTAATGGAATACTTTATTAGCAACAGCTGCTAATGTGTTAGTTTCTAAAACACATCATCACTTTCCTCATAAATGAACATATAAAACTACTAAATAGGTACATAATCTCTTTTAGGCTCCAATTCAACTTATTGTACGTACATTGGAATCACTTTTAAAGTAATATTTCAGCCAAATCCAAGGCATCAATGGAACCAATACAATAAGCAAGGCAAGGTCTACATTTATTGAAAGGAACACGCTATATCTGACAGCCTTTGGTTGGACATGTGCCTACTGTGCAGAAATAAATATTTTAAACATTTCAAAATGCAACTCTAGAAATAGGCAGTTTCATTACATTATGAAAAAAGAAATCCATATGTCACCTTGTAGCACAGGGGTGGGCAATTATTTTGAGCAGAGGGCTGCTTACTGAGTTTTGGCAAGCCATCAAGAGCCGCATGACAGGCAGCCAAGGACAGATAAATATTAATTTTCTAAATTTTTTAGGGGCCCTACAGGCCAGATAGAATGGCCTGGCGGGTAACATTTTGTCCACCCCTGTTCTAGCACAATACCCTCTCCAGGATGCATATTGTTCTCAGTAAATAGTTATATTTACAACTCTTTCCAAAAAACGCCTTATAGTAAAGCATAAGAAAGAAATATTCAGCAATTACTTTAAGGAAAGTACAAATGCAATAAACAGAGAATTTAACATATATATTTGATATTTTTACAAAAAGAGACTACAAAAGGAATAGTAGACATTTCTGTGCCGTTTTCTTTTTAAAATTCCTCTGGTTAAAAAATGTGTTCAAATGCTTTGCAACTTTTAAACAGAAGGTCAAGTGACATCAACATAACCTGGACTGCCCTTAAATAGTAATTCAGTTACTGAATGGTAAACCTCTGTTTCTACTGTAAAGTCAAACACAACAAATATAACAACACTCTTTCCACCTTTCTCACTAGGAGTAAAAACTATCCTCTATCAGAAAAATATTCAGAAACTGTAGCAGCCTGCAAATGTGTGCGTGTGTGGGGGGGGTGGGGAACAGGGCACTTTAAACTTTGCATGCTCCTGCACTGAGCTCACAGTGTGCTCAGAAGAGGCAGCGCGTTAGCTGCACCTGACTTTCCCAACATTTGTAGCGATCCAGCACTTTAGTGAGGCTTTTTTTAGTGCTTTTATCTAATTTGGCACTAATTATCTATTCAATTATTGATTGAATCAGCTTTAGCGAAAAACACTAAAAAGCTCCACTGAAACACCTGATCTATACAGATGTTGAGGAGCTGGGTTGAAATAACGCACTGCTGCTTCCAGTGGAGTGCATTTTTTTCCATGTCTGACAGCATCTTGTAAGCTCACTTTTGTGAAGTAAAAGATGTATTACCAAAAGGCAGTCAGAAAAATACTGTATTTTAGTACTGATTTCTGCTTATAGATGTTACCACAGTAACTAAATTTCACCTCTTAGCACATTTCATTCTTGATTTACTTTGCAGAGAATAAAATAACAGTTTACAGCTGTTTTGTAACTGAAATTACAAGGCTTCCAGACCCTTACTCAAGCAAGTAGGGCTTTCTCATATAAATATCCATTTGACTTCAGAAGACTGTCATGGAGCCTGACCTAAAAGATGAAGCATACTTCCATAGTCTCTACTGCCATGGTCCTGATAACTTCCTTTTCTTTTCCTGTCTGTTGTGCTGTGCTTTGTGCCCTCAGGGTGGTTCACCATGTGCTTAGATCTAGAGTTTGTGACTGTACCTGGCCAACATACAGGAGGACGGAGAAGCAGACAACTTGCACTCTGTGTCTTGGCTGTTCCAAGAAAAGCCTGTCACAATCTAGTCCTTAAATTATAAGACCTCTCTGGAAATGAAAATGTATCTTCTTTTATTTTTGAAGCATCCAGATTAAGGTTCCTTCCACATAAAGCATGGTCAAGGTAATTTTAATAGTTTTACTGGCATGTTTTTCTAATGCTTATGTATCATAACCCCATAGCAGCAATAGACTGACATGGAAAATCTGTTTTCTTACCAAATATTTTCCCTCCATCATCCAGAGACACTGGTTTGTTACCGAACAGTTCATAACAAGTTCAGAAACAGAGATATACATTGGGTCCTAATATGTATATATGTGGGCCTGACACATCTTGTGCACATGGACAATTAGGTTTCAAATGCACTCATGCTGCTATCTGTGAATATTTCTACTGGACCGCTTACAGTGATTTATTTTTAGAAATACACAGCACTGAAGCTTTTCTACAAGGAGAAAAAAAGAAGCTGAAAAAATATGATCATCCAGGGCCCTTAGCAACATAGAGAACATGGGTTGTTGTAGCAACCAACAGGAAGAATGTGCTCACTCGCGTGCTCGCTCATAGATGATGATGTCAGGATGGCAGTTGAGTTTTTGGTTTGTGCTATGACTTAGTAACTTCTTTGACAATCTGTCCCTGTTGGGTCCACCCCTGTGTGTATGTGCCCTGGCACTTTTAACAGCTGTATCTGTTGGAGCCACGCACACCCCTTTGTTTTTCCCCTCCCAAATGGCATAAAAATTGAGCGATCCCAACAGCCACTTAAAACCTCGTGTACTCACAGCAGTAAGAAAACAGCCCTTAGTACCCTCTAGTTTACTTTTGGCATTGTTACCACTTAACTGTAAGCCCTGTTTAGCATAGTTGTTAGCATTGCTTTGTATCTTTAACCGATTAGCAAAAGAGATCAAGTTTGTTTGCTGTGTGCTTTGGGACTCACACATGCTCGGTGGGTAACTCCACAGTTGCCACGTTTCAAGAGTTGCCTGTTGTGGCCATTGTTCAATGGTATAGCCACATAACACATCAACCACCTTTTTTTGCTTGGGGAAAGAAGCAAAGGAAGTCATCAGGAAGTGTACAATTTTGCAAGTCCTTTTCCAAACATACCAGGACAGCTTTGATTTTTTGATGATGTTGGAAAAGTCTGTCAGGACAGAATCTAACTCAAATTATTTCGGGAAAAGTCTACTATTCATTCTTTGAAAACACAGCCAGTGAGAGCCTCAGCTACTAGACCAGCAACCCCACATTCCTGGGGATCAAAGGAACTTGTACCTCAGGAAAGGTCTCTACGCTGGTGTTGCAGATTCCTTCAGATCAGTCAGCACCTCTTGTGGTCTGTCAAAAAGCCTGGGGTTTGGTATTGATTTCCCTCATATGAACCATCAAAGCAGCAGCTAACGATACCTAAATATGAGTAGTGCAGTTAAATGGCCTTGTTACCAAGTCTTCACTAATCATTGACTCAGGTCAACAGACTACAGTACAAGCAACACTGGGCCATCTGCACTGTCTGGCTTGAAAGTGACTAGAACTGGGGTGGGCAATTATTTTGGCTCTAGGGCCACTTAACAAGTTTTGGTGAGCTGTTGAGGGCTGCAAGGGTAGCCTCTCCTTCTCCCCCCCTTGGCAGGTCCCTTGCCCCCGGGTCATCTTCTTGGAACAGGAAGTCCCATCCTTAATTCCTGATCTTTGCCACCAGATGTCCCTCCCCTTGCCCTGGGAGTACTTTTTTTGGAAGATGGGCTTGCCATTTTGAAACCAGAAAAAAAAACAAGCAATGTACTAAAAAATTAAACATCTACTATAACTTATTTTAAATTCATTTACAAAATATTTTGATCTTGATTTGTGTGTGTTTGCATGGTGTATCTAGAGGCAATTGCATAATAGCTCAAAATACAGTCTTATTCTTCTATCTTGTGTATAGGAGGGAAAGAGGGTGTATTTGGGGTAGTGTGGTTGGGGAATGGGTGTGTGTGTGTAGTGGGCTGTGTGCATATGGGATGTGGATGGTGGGTGGGGTGTATAGGGAAAGTGTGGAGGGATGTGTGTGAGGGCTGTGGGAGGGTGTGGGTGTGTGGGGGGTTAGGGTGGCAGCTAGGAGTGCTTGTGGGGGCTGTGAGGGTATGGTGGGTGGGGTGTGTGTGGGAAAGGGTGGAGGCGTGGGGGGTGGGGAGGTGGGAGTGTGTGGGGGCTGTGAGAGGGTGTGGGTGGATGTGGGGTTATGGTGGGGGTAGCAGTGTTTGTGGGGGCTGTGAAGGTATGGATGGATGTGTGTGTATGGGTATGGTGGGGGTGGGGAGGTGGAAGTGTGTGTGGGGGCCTGTGAGAAGGTGTGTGTGTGGGGATAGTCCAGGGTGGGGATGTGTGTGTGTTTGGGGTGTGGGGGACTTGGAGTGTCTGGACTGTGCGAGGCCCTGGAGCTGCATGTGGTGGCAGCAAGCCAGGCCAGCCTCACCTGTTCCCACAGCATGCAGCTCCCACACTCCCACCCCAGTCCCCAGACACAGGTGGCAGCAGTATGCAGGGCCAGCCCCATCCAGCCCAATAGTACTCCCACAGGTGTCCTTGGCCACACATGGTGGCAGGGTGCAGGGCCAGCCCCACCCTACCCCATAACACACAGCTCCTGTGATCCTGCCTGGGTCCCCAGCTGCATGTCGTGGCAGCATGCAGGGTCAGCCCTACTGGCTCCATAACATGCTACTCCCTGAGCTCCCACTCGAGTCCCTAGCCACACGTACTGGCAGCAAGCCAGTCCAGCGTGGCTCACCCCCTACAGTGTGTAGCTCCTGTGTTCCTGCAGCATGTGGGGTCAGCCCAGCTCGGCCCCATAGCACATGGCTTTTCATGCTCCCAGCCCTCTTTCCTCCAGTGGGAGTCCCTGGCCCTGGCCCGCTGTGGGTGTACCTGAATTCCCACTCTCTAGGGAGGAAGGCTTGGAACAGCCATGGGGTGGCCAGGCACAAGCTCTGCTAGGCGGAGGCTTCTTGTCTCCAGTGTCCTGTGGCTTGGGGCTGGGGTGGGTCAGGCCAGGCTGGGGTGGGGGTTGGTTGCTTAACAATCAGAGCTGCAC
>NW_017728992.1:109767831-109795209 GCF_001723915.1 Gavialis gangeticus
CATGTGGGGTCAGCCCAGCTCGGCCCCATAGCACATGGCTTTTCATGCTCCCAGCCCTCTTTCCTCCAGTGGGAGTCCCTGGCCCTGGCCCGCTGTGGGTGTACCTGAATTCCCACTCTCTAGGGAGGAAGGCTTGGAACAGCCATGGGGTGGCCAGGCACAAGCTCTGCTAGGCGGAGGCTTCTTGTCTCCAGTGTCCTGTGGCTTGGGGCTGGGGTGGGTCAGGCCAGGCTGGGGTGGGGGTTGGTTGCTTAGCAACCAGAGCCGAACCTCCTGCAGGGATGTGCTGCCTTGCAGAGGGGCAGCCCAGGACCAGGGCTTACAAAGGGCTAAAGGAAAGGCCCTGTGGGCTAGATGTAATTGCCTGGTGAGCTGGATCTGACCCGTGGGTTGTATTTTGCCCACCCTGGACTAGAATTGAATCAGGACAGTGATTCGAATGTCTGAATGGAATCACTGTCCTCCAAATCAGCCGAATCTGAATCCAAAGTGAATACTTGCCGCTTCTCACAGGCCTAATTGCCAGCAGTACCTGATGCTGAAAATACAGCTGCAAGATTGATAGATTGAGAAAAGGTCTCTCTCAATTTTTGCAGTGAAGGATTCTTTTCTTTTTATTTCCTAATTCAAGAAGGAATTAGGAAGGAGAAGGAGATTGCTTTCATGCCTTCTCTTGCAAGTCCTCAAGAAATTAAGCTGATTTATCCATCTGATAACTGTATCTCCAGATCCAAAGAGTTGGTTTATAATTGTGAGTTTACAGGATGTGTCTGTTCATCCATTACATGAGAACTAGGTATGATTTGTAGCAGCAATCATACAATGCATATTAAGAACAATTACTTATGTTTTGCCCATTTCTACAAGAGTATTTACAAAATGTGTCTATATGATGACTGATCAAGTAAGCAAGCAAAGATTTCTTGTGTGCCTTCCCACCATTTCCATTAATTGCCCAAATCCTTTGGAATGTAAGAGAAGACAGGAACCAACTCATGCTCATAGCACCAGATTAGCTATGCCAATTTGGTTCTCAGGAATGCTCAACTATCCATCATGCTACCATCTTTTCTAGATACAGGTTAACAAAACCACAGTATAATTCTTTACCCAGATCTGGTATCTCTGGATTTAGCAGCTTGGGTAAAAGTTGCTCAGGGGAGGTTCACAATATTCTCATTCAGCACAAGAGAAAGCATCCTGTAGATTAACACACAAGGCATAATGGAAATATTTTTCAGTGGGCAATTCAATATTAACTTTACCCATCCCTGATACATTGGACTGAATTATCTCAACAAATGGAATCTAGATGTCTGAATGAACTTAAATGCATTCACTCCAATTAGAAAGATTCCTCCTGTATGCAACTTGAATATGGTTCTTCCATCTCTAATGGAATTGTCTTCACACCAAAGCTGTCACACGTATTTTTATAGCCTATCATTTCAGGTTATGCTCTAGTAATTACCTGATCACTGTTATTCATGACACAGTGACTAAAATATCATCCAAAGTTTACACCAAAGGTAGTTTCAGACTTTCACCAAACAAATATGTGTAGATACCAGCTCCAGTCATCTGGAGAGGCAAAACCATCTACTTGAAGTATTCTGTGACCTCTCAGACTGCATTAAGATCACATATGACTTGAATAAATTAGGTCTCCCATCTCAAATTAAATACCACTCAGCCAGAGCTCAAGAAATTTCTAGGACATGTTTAAATAGTCTCCAGAAATGAGATTTGTAACAATTGTTACCTGGAGTGCAGAACATACTTTTATCAATTATTACTCCATAGCATCAGCCACTTCATCTGAAAACTGTTGGCCAGAGTGGCCCTAACATTTGTTATTTAAGTAGAACTCCTTGTTTTCCACATCTTTAGGAGGTTAACTGCATACAGACACTGTATGGGGGCTTCCCATGCCACCCTGAGTCATGTCACCTCCTGGCTGGTACAGTAGTGTCTTGTAATAGATCGCCTGTCATGCTTTCAATGTTAGGGGAGATGTACCTAGACACTACTAGAAGACAACTGGGAATGGTTATGGACTCAGAACGTCTGCAGTTCTTTGCAGGGCTCCACCATCCCCATCCCCATCCCCTGTCCTCACCACACCTGATATTCCAGGCACTGTTGATTGACTGTAAGGTTTGTCACTATCTTTACTAGAAGGATCCTGACTAAGGTCCTTGCCTAACTGGCTGCTTGCCCTGTTCTTGCATGGGTCCCAAGACAGCTACCTCTTCCTCTGGTTCTCCTCTCGTTGCCCTCTTGTGACTCGGATCCTCCCTCTCTTCTTCTTCCCCTTCTGGGAGAGTAAGATCACCTTTTCCTTCCTCTTCTTTTAGGTCCCTGGAGTGGTTCCCTTCACCCCACAGAATCAGACTCACTCGTCACTCAGGCTTCTTTGCCAGCTCCCATTCTCACCTGGATCTTGTCTGGTAAGTAGTCGGGTCAGGACTTATCCTTTGGCCCTCTACCCATTCACCTTCACTTGTTGGATCTCTCTCCTTCTCTCTTCTGTTTTCTTTCTTCTTCTGCACCTCCTGGGACACTTCCTCAGTGTGCCTTAAATCTTCCTCTCTCCAGCTAGTTTCCCCATGGCAGTTCCCCACTGGCTGCCTGCCAGACCCAGATGTTCCCTTTTTGCTCGCCGGTGTGGTTCTTCTTTCTTTCCCTTTGCTCTTTTCCCACACTGGTCCTTTTTTTCTGTGTTTGGATTCCAGTGGCTGGGTCTGCCACAGCAGCCTTTGATCTGCCGTGGCCCCAGCTAGCTTCTCCATTCATCTAGGTCACACTGGAGTTTGCTGCGGCTCCTCCAGCTCCGCAAGGTAAGTTTTCCGCCTTGAGGCCTCCCTGACTCTGCTTGTGGCAGGGGGCTTCAGGCACCCTATCACAGACACACATTCAAAGAACGAAAAAATAATTCCAAAAACCAATGGAAGGGAGGGGCCATCTTCAAGGAAAATATACCTCCTTGCCTCGAGATTGTAGGGGGGCTGTTAGGAAGGCTAAGGCAGAGATGGAACTGGGAACTAGCGACCCGGATCAAAGATAACAAGAAATCCTTTTTTAAATATATAGTAGGTAAAAAGAAGGTGCCAAGTAATGTGGGGCCTCTGCAGGACATGCTTGGTAGTCTGGTGGTAGCACCAGATGACAAAGCTAATATCTTTAACAGATTCTTTTCTTCCATTTTTCTGACATTCCCCGCACCGGGACTCCAGACGGACCCAGGGGAGGCACAACCAGGCCTAGGGTCAGTGAGGACCTAGTCAGGGAACTTCTGGAGGGACTAGACATGTTCAAATCAGCAGGTCCTGACGATCTCCACCCGAGTGCTTAGGGAATTGGCAGAGGTCATTGTAGGACCCATAGCACAGCTTTATGAGCACTCGTGGTGCTCTGGTGAGGTGCCAGAGGACTGGAAAAGGGCCAATGTGGTCCCCTTTTTCAAAAAAGGGAGGAAAGAGGATCCAGGGCCCGTTAGTCTTATTTCAGTCCTGGGGAAGTTCCTTGAGAAAATTATCCAGGAGCACAACTGCAAGGGGCCAGCAGGTGAGATTATGCTTAGGGGCAATCAATATGGGTTCATTAGAGACAGGTCCTGTCAGACCGACCTGGTTGCCTTCTATGACCAAGTCACAAAAGCCTTGCATGCAGGTGTCACGGTGGACGTAATCTTTTTGGAATTTAGGAAGGCCTTTGACACTGTCTCTCATCCCATCGTCATTAAAAAATTAGGTGACTGTGGTGTTGACGCCTACGCAGTCAGAAGGGTCAAAAATTGGCTGGAGGGCCACACCCAGAGACTGGTGGTGGATGGGTCATTTTCGACCAGGAGGGATGTGGGCAGTGGGGTTCCCCAGGGCTTGGTCCTAGGGCCCACACTGTTCAACATCTTCATTGGCGATTTGGAGGAGGGGGTGAAAAGCACCTTGTTCAAGTTCACAGACAACACTATGATGTGAGGAGAGGTGAGCATGCTAGAAGAGAGGGACAGGCTACAATTAGATCTGGATAGGTTACACAGGTGGGCAGATGAGAATAGAATGGGTTTCAATATGGACAAGTGCAAGGTGTTGCACCTGGGGAGGAAGAACCAGCAGCATACCTACAGGCTGGGGAACTCCCTTCATGTCAGCGCAGAGGCAAAAAAAGGATCTTGATGTTACTATTGATTGCAAGATGAACATGGGCCGCCAATGCAGGGATGCGGTCAGGAAGGCTAACCATACCTTGTCATGCATCCATAGATGCATCACGAGCAGGTCCAAGGAGGTGATCCTCCCCCTCTATCCCCCACTGGTCAGGCCAGAGTTGGAGTACCCTGTCCAGTTCTGGGCACCGCACTTCAGGAGGGATGTGGATAGCATGGAGAGGGTCCAGAGGAGGACCAGTTGCATGATCAGAGGGCAGCAGGGCAGGATCTATAAGGAGAGGCTATGGGACCTGAACCTGTTCAGCCTACACAAAAGAAGGCTGAGAGGGGATCTGGTGGCCACCTATAAACTTGCCAAGGGGACCAGCAGGCAATGGGAGAGTCCCTGTTCCCTCGAGCACTACCAGGGGTAGCAAGGAATAACGGCCATAAGTTGACGGAGAGTAGATTCAGGCTATATATCAGGAGGCACTACTTCACAGTCAGGGCAGCTAGGAGCTGGAACCAACTTCCAAGGGAAGTAGTGCTTGCCCCTACCCTGGGGTCTTCAAAAGAAGGCTAGACAGCTACCTATCCGCAGTCATTTGACCCCAGCATCCTTTTCTGCCCATGGCAGGGAGTCAGACTTGATGATCTGCTTAGGTCCCCTTCCGACCCTACCAACTATGAAACTATTACTAACCTTACAGTAAACTGTGGTTCTTGGAGATGCTCTGACCACATGGGACTCCAAAACCCTGGAACCTGTTATGGAGTTTGGTTAGTAAGGATTCAGTACAACCAGGGAACTGACTGGTACTTTTTTCTGCTTTACCATTTATGTCCATCATAGTGCACAGGTGAGCATGAGGTTGTGCAAAGCCACATGTGTAATTCAGCCACTTGTGGCTAAAGGTTCCAATCTCACTTGAATGGGTTGCTGGAGCACCTAAAGTAGCACTGTCACAGATAGAACATCTTTTAGGAGTACTGTTCTTTCTTAAAGTAGAAGGTTGGACATGAATGAGCTGAGTGGGAAGAGCAAGATTAGCAAGACTGAAACTGATGTATGTGCAAACATAGGGTTGTCTGTCATAAAACCCACTCTTTCAGACGGCATACTAAAATTCTGAACAGCAAAGATTGTTTTAATTTTTTATGGCCAGATTCTGGCGAGTGTCATCCTTGGGTGAATAGTACAATTCCGCATGAAATAACTGAGGCAGAAATAAGCCTCTAGGTATTTTTGTGTTCTTTATATTATTTATTTGTATGTTGCAAGTTCCTGTTTTGCATTTATGTGGTAACTTATTTTTTTGAAAGATATCTACATTGTATTTAAATAAATATTTTAAAGTTTAAGTGGCCAGTTAAATTCTTTTCAGAAATACTGCATCTCTTTGAGTTCCATATATCAGAGAGGCATGATCTTGCCAGATCTGGCTATCAAAAAGTCTACTATAATGCAACCAAATGAGCAGGTTGAGCTTTGGAACAGGAACGTAATGCAGCATGCTGAGTAATATAAGGGAATCCATGGCAATGTGCAATATTAATGTGCATCTGAGTACGAGGGTAAATCAAAGGGTAGATCAAATTTTACTCCCACGAGTTTTCAGAGTGATAATTTAATATCAATCAAAAGGGTAGATCAAATTCTACTCCTACCAGTTTTTGAGAGTGATAATTTAATATTAATTTGTCAAAAACATGTAGTGAGTTATTGTTTATTTATAACACAAGATACCTCTATGCGCAAATTTAATTCATAACTTTAAGAAAACCAGAAGCAACTGTAACTATTCATCAATGCCTTTTATGCTTTTTCACCTTATGATAAAGAGTATGTATACGTTCTTGTAACAGGAAGCCAGAAGGCTCCTGTTACTTCAAAAGGAAAGTGTGCCAGGCTGAGCTGAACCAGGGAGGAATGGCAGATTGTAAACAAGCTAACTGCTAGTTAAATAGCTGCCAGCAGCCAACCCAGGGTACAAGGCATAGGGAAAGAACCTGTGCCTTGAACACCCTGAGCAGAGCAGAAAAATGCAGCAAAGGCAGTCAGGGAGTCAGCCCAGAAATGGGCTGCAGACCAGTGACCTTAGTTCTGGCAGGGAGAGCAAGCAGGTCATCAGGCGCAGGAGGGAAACTCCTGGTAGTGCCCCCAGAGTCACATGACCAGATGGGGCAGGGATTAAGAGACTCTTAAAGCCTGTCCCTGAGAGCAGGAAGGCAGCCTGAACCTGCTAGCCCCAAGTGAAGAGCTCCTGCCCTGGAAAGCTGTACTGGGAGACTCTGCTGACCTCTGGGATACCTGCGATGTGCTAGTAGTAAGACACAGGATGCTTGCTGCAATGGGGATAGGACCTAAGACGGGGGGAAGCCTGGCAGTCAGTCTGTTGGCTGGGAGTTTTGTTAAAGCTGGAGTACCTATATGCTTTTCTTTGAGTTTGATGGATGGACTGGTGATTTGTAGAGGGAACTAAGATGAGGCAAGGAGGTCCCAGATGGCCCCAAAGTGGGAGGGGGGCCAGAGAGCCCAGAGGTTTATAGCCCAGGAGGGGCATACTGCAGTTAATGAAAGTGGGGAGCTGAGGAGTGCATGGTGGTTAACCACAACAGGGTGCCAGGGGAACACCCATGTTTTGGAGCCCTACTGGGGGCAGGGGCTCTGGATGCAGAAGCCAAAGTGGGATGTAAACCTAAAGAGGTACTGAAGCCTGGCTTGGGTGGAATCCAGAAAGGGCCTGGGGTCCAGCACTTGTGAAGGACAGAGATAGGCACCAGGGGCCCAGTGAGAGCTGAAGCAGGCTCAGCACCCAGGAGGGGCAGAGACAGGGCCAGGGGTCCAAAGCCCAGGAAGGGCAGAACCAGTGCCTGAAAAGTAGGGAACTCCCTACTTGAGAGCACGGAGGCAGAAAGAGATCTTGGAGTCATTATTGACTCCAAGATGAACATGGGCCGACAATGCGAGGTCATGGTTGGCAGGGCTAACCGGACCGTGTCGTGCATCCACAGGGGCATCTCGAGTAGAGCCAAGGAGGTGATCCTCCCCCTCTGCGCGACGCTGGTCAGGCCACAGCTGGAGTATTGTGTCCAGTTCTGTGTGCCCCATTTCAAGAGGGATGTGGACAACATGGAGAGGGTCCAGAGGAGGGCCACCCGCATGATCCGGGGACAACAGGGCAGACCCTACAGTGAGAGACTGCGGGACCTGAACCTATTCAGCCTCCACAAGAGAAGGCTGAGGGGGGACCTGGTGACCGTCTATAGACTCACTAGGGGGGACCAGAAGGGTTTGGGGGAGACGCTGTTTCCCCTGGCGCCCGCTGGCATAACAAGGAGTAATGGGCACAAGTTGATGGAGAGGAGGTATAGATTGGACATCCGCAAGAACTACTTCACAGTTAGGGCGGCTAGGAGCTGGAACCAACTTCCAAGGGAAGTGGTGCTGGCCCCTACCCTGGGGGTCTTTAAGAAGAAGCTGGATGCCTACCTGGCTGGACTCATTTGAGTCCCGTTTCTTGTTTTTGGGGTTTTTGTTGTTCTCCCGCCCTGGTGGGGGGTCGGGCTAGAAGATCTACTAGGTCCCTTCCGACCCTTAATCTATGAAACTATGAAAAAGGGTTACAAACTGGGCTGGGAGGGGGGTGGGGAGGCAGTGATCCAAGGAGTGAGAACCAGGGCCAGGGGCCCGAAGCCTAAGAGAGGCTAAGCCAGAGCTAGAAAGGGCAAAACTAGGGCTGGGACCCAGAATCTGGGTCCATCACAGTGGATTTGAGCTAAGCGGCCCAGCAACAGAAAAGGGGTAGAGGCTATTGGGCCAAGGTCCCAACAAAGAAGACTGATTGGACAGGTAACATCTTCAAGGCATGGGCGTGGTATATGGGGCAGCTGGACCCACGTAATAAGCCTATAAGGCAGTGGGTGCGCTGGGGCTCGCATGGGCTAGGGAGGCCCATCTTGTGTGAAGATGACGTTTGAGATGAGCAGGATTCCAAGAAGGGATCCACTGGCAGACTGTAGGACTGGGGCTTGCTCTAAAACCCTTAGGCAGCTTCCCTTGACAAATCCAAACCCAATCAATTACTTCAAGGCATGGTGGGCGAACGTTAAAGGAAGCATACCTTAGAGACAGGGCTGGCAGTTGCCATTTGGCCAACAGGGGACATCAGGAATGCCCTTGGGCCTGATCCTGTCACAGTTCTATTAATCCAAGGCAACTAATATCAACCAGTTCTCCCTTTTCAGTGCAGTCCAAAATTGTTCTCACTTGTCTAGCATAATAGTCCATCTGTTAATTAACTTATGGAGCTTATATTTCCAGGGTTTGATCCTATGCTATTCAAAAATAAATAAATAAAAAGAATGATTTTTCACTACCTTCAATGCTACAAGGATTAGACCCAAGGACACTTCATATGACCATTCACAATGCATAGAAAGCAAGAAAGAACAAAGCAGAATTTAGGACTGATCTCTCTCTGAATTCAGTATAAAGGTTCCCACCATTTTCAATCAAAGTAGAATATGGTTTTTAAATAAAAGGTTTCTCTGTCTCACACACAGATACTTCCATGTATGTATGCATGCACATGTGCATGTATGTATGTGTATGTGTGTGTGCATGCGTGTGCATGCATGAATGTATATGTATTAGCAAGATCACAAGCCTTCTTTCATTATACAAATTAAAAATAGTAGTTACTCAGAAGAGTAGGGTAAATTTGACAAATTTCTCTTCTTGGGAGAAGAACAAAAGAGACAGATATTCCTTTCCAGTTACAACATAATAACAATAATATTATATTACATTGCATTATAATGTAAGGTGATTTAAAATAATACAATGAATAATAGCCATTCCACAACCTCAGAGTTTGATCAGCAACTAGACACACAAGATAGTCAAGACAGTCACAGTACAAAACAGTGTCATGGGAAAAGGACACATTTATAAATGTATATGCATAATAGTATGCTTATTTTGCATGCACAGCTACCATAACTGCACATTTAAATGGAATGACAAAACATAATGACAATTTAGATATCTGTGTTAATAAAGGAATTGCCAAACAACAAGTTGGGATGAACAATTTAGCTAGCACTTCTGTGCACGTGGTTGTGTTCTGAATCTGTGAATCTTCTTTAAAAACTGTGGTCCTGAACCCCTAGGTTCAACCCTAGGTCTATTTTGGAGCATTATCCTGTAATGATAGCCTATCCTGACCAGGTCTTAACACAAAAAATTTGCAATGCTAAGTTCACTTTTCTGTATTTAGGGTTTTGTGCAGCTCAGGCAAATACTGACCCTAAGACAAGAGCTGTGACTTGACTTTGCTGAGAGACTTGGCTAAACAAGGACTACAATAAATTTTGCAATAAAGAGAATGTTAGTGATGCCAGAGGCAGTTGACAAACATTTTGCAAAAATTGGGCTCTGGTCTCTGAAACGTTTAGTAATATAAAGTTATGGGGTTGGAACAGTCAGGAAAAATGGGAGATAGAAAAGTTAAAAGAGGAGTTAAGGTTGATGTAATGCTGGGTTTCATATGCATAGGCACAACACCCAAGGTTGCAAATGTAAACAAGATATGAACTGAATGAGGAAGAGACATAAAAAAGATAAAGACTGACATAGAGGCACTTTTAAGAGACAGAGAAGAAGGCACAGAACCTTTACCAGAAAGAAAAAGGAGCAATGTGAAAGGTGGGTTTAAAAAACATGGTAGGAGTGCTACAAAGACTAGTTTTTAACACAAGGAGCTCAACTAAGATAAAATAATGCATGGTATTAACAAGTGCACAAGAAGGAAGAAACATTAAAAAGTGGAGCCTAAAGTTAGTCTCATCCAACATCAATTATTAGCTGCCCGCATACATATTTAGATTTTCAAAAGTGCTCAGCATTCAACAGCTTCCATTGACTTCCTTCTTCCCTTTCTTGCTTAGCATAGTAAATGTATGTGTGCTTCCAGCTAGAGCCTGCTGTGCACAGCAGCAAGGAACTGGCACATCACCAGCTCAAATGGAACAGAAACAAAAGGGTCAAGTTTAGTTCCTAATTTTGAACCCAGGGAGCCCATCCAGACAAGCATGCATGTGTAGTATGTGGTGCTGCAGACCCATCTGTGGTGGTGCACACCGCACGTGTCACACTTGCAGGTGTTCTCCTCACTGCTAATTTGCAGCACAGGGGGGCTTTTTGACACCAGGTGTCAAAAAACCCTGTGCCTAAAAAAAACCAGGACAGTGCATATGGTGGCAGCGCATGCCGCCTAAAACCAGAGTCTGGCTGGCTGGAGCCACGCTCCAGCTGAAGGATTGCCACAGCTGCAGCCCCTGGAGACCCCCAGGAACCCAGGTAAAGCTGCTGGGACCAGCCCAGGTGCTGACCCCAGCCTACCCTTCCCTACCCTGGGGCAATGTGTTGCGTGCCAGAGCACGTGTGAACAGGGGTTCCCCAGGGACAGGTAATAGCAGCACATATAGTGGTGCTGCTGTTTGTCCCCAGGGAAATGCATGTTCCTGCTCATGGGGACACACCCAGGATGTCTGCATAGATTCAAGGTTCTGGTAAACCTGTTTGCCTAGTCCTTGTTTGACATACTACAAAGTAATATGCATCATATCGTGAATACTGTCATATTTCACCTGAGCACCAAGATAAATAAAGAACTGCCAGTAAATAAAGAGGGAGAGAAAAGAATAACTTCATAGCTTTCAAATTAATGGATGAAGTTCTCTTCAGAACAGCTATCCCAAGACTTACATTTTAATAAGATGCTTTTAAAGTCAGTCTCAAGGCCTAAAATTTAGGCTTAGGGAGCTTTGGGATGGATTATGGATGCCCACAATTACAGTTTTATCTATTTCCTTTGCTCAGGGCAGGCATTAAATACTAGCAAGATAAGTGGCAAGATAAGTGACTGCTTTGGAATCTTGTCCTACAGATCCTCAACCACCTATAGCCTGCTTCTATTATGGCTGCAGGATTTAAGGGAGGAAAGAGACACATCTTCTCCTGCCGTACATATCTCCAACAGTAAGATCAGAGAGGAAGGCCTTACACACACACACACACATACACACTCAGAGCCATATAATTTTGCTTCTCTAAATAGCACGTGGCATTTCGGTTGTAACTGTAAGTAACTGTTCTGTGTGTCCATTCCTAACCTATTGTAACTGGAAACTGCAACAGGGGTTAAAGTTACCACAGTTTAGTTACCTCACACACCATGATAGGAGCAGTACAGTTTGTCTGTATACACTCAGAGGTAGCTGAAAATAAAAAAAGGAGTGAGGACATTAGATATTCCATCACTGATACACCATGACAAACAGAAAAAGTTAACAAATGTTCTCCATATAGAAAATGAGTGGGAACCATGGCCAGAGGCTTCCACAGCACTTGTCAATGAGTTTAAAACTCCTAGATACACTGCTATGGCATTTCCAAATCCATTTCCCACTGGAGTTGTGGGTATATACTTGCCCAGAGTTAAGACTGTCAATCCATCCAACTATTTAAAATATTTGATGCACTGTAGTGATGGCAGATTTGCTAAAAAAACCCTCAATTTAGATTCTTCCCCATGGATTTCACAAGACAGTGGACTGCTCGTTGGCACAAACCAATGTAAGATATAAAGAATAAGTAAACTGGTGGAAAATGAGCTGAAGCAAAGACTCAAAAGAGAACTTGCACTTGTATAAAAGCTAACATTTTAAAACTCCTATCTGAGGGGAATCCTGGTACACACAATAGGATGAACTCTTGGACATTATACAATCTGAGGACTCCCAACACTTTTCTTCACATTAAGTAGAGTTGACTTATGCAATGCCAACTATTAGTTTTAGGAGCAAATTACATATTTAACAGATGCACAAAAGCCCCCTGAATACAAAACCATTAATTGTTCATGATTCTTTCAAGATTAGGCTAGTTTCTTTATGCATGAAATTATTTGACTGCATTTTAATATTAAAGACTTTTTAACCTGATAAGTCTCAAAAAGCACAAGTCTATATAATCATGGTGTTTTACAGCTCAAGGAAGCACTTTTGACACCTTGACAGTACTGTTGAGGAACCACTATCAATAAGAGACTATTCTGGCAAGGTTGCAATGTCAGTTAATCAAACCCTCATGATGAAATTTTAGCAGCTATCATTCACATGACTACTCATAAATACAGGATTAGGACAAAAATTATGTACAGCTAGTAACTGAAGCTCAGAGCAGGAAACAAACACACAAACAACAGTAATGAAGAGTGCTCACTTTATCCCCGGTATACCAAGAGTAAAGGACAGCATAAAACTGAGAAATTACCCTTTTATGAACTGACTTGATAGATTTACATTTGAATATTGGAGTGTCATCCCTGAAAAAAATGTACATGTGCATTACTGCTGTATTTAAATACATATCTAACTATGTAAGGAAAGAGGGAGTCCTGGGTGAAAATCCTCATAGAATTGTGTGGCTATATTCAATACAAGGAAGTAAAAGGTAATGATAGTGCAAAAATTGCAATATAGGCTCCTCCACCACTTAAATTTTGTATGGTCCACAATACTTTACCCAAGAAAAGTTTTACTTTATAATGTGATGGCTATTATTTCATTGTGTAACAGGGTCTCCATTGAGGCCCTGTTGCTAAGGGAATGGGGGCAGCTGGAAATAATTACCCCACAAGGAGGGCAGGCCCCGGCCCTTAAGGAGCCAATGGCAACCAGACTCCAGGGGATAAGAAGAAGAGAAAGAGGAGGAAGGAGGCCTTCGGGCACCACAGTGAAGAGCAGAGAGAGGTGCTGCAAGAGACAAAGAGCCTCCAGAGAGAAGGATCTGGAAAGAGGGACCCGACACAGGATCAGAGGGAGCAGAGGGATCCCAGAGCCCAGATCCCGGCTGACCTTGAGTCCTCAGGAACAGCGGTGAGTGTGGGGAGAAGCGGAGCCTCGTTGCGGGCTGGAGCCGAGGCCGACATCAAAGATCGGGGAGTCTACGGTGAGTCAAAGGGGTAGCAAGAGGGGGATGACTCCTATCCAGACCCCTGAAGAGTTCAGGTGACTCTAGGACCCCAAGGACAGTGGGACACCAAGGATTAGGAAGTCAAGCCCCAACGGAGGGGCTCTGCCGGAGAAAGCTGCAGGCAGTGGCTGTAACAAGTCACTAATTGACTCATTAGCCGCAATGACGGGACTAACGGCGGCCGTAACAAGCCGCTAATAGGTTAAATAGTAAAATGCGGCGTGGCATCCATTGATTGTAGCACTAGAGCAGGGGCTGGCCAGGAGGATGGAGACCCCAAGATTACCCTTTGGACTGCGATCTCCCACAAGGGGAGTTTCCTGTTAACAACAGAGCGCCTTGGAATAAAAGCACTAAAAGTAAGTTTTATTCAGCATGGTACTTCCTGCGAGTACTTCCTTCTGTAACAACCACTTCCCCCCTATTTCATTTCTTTAAGATCCAAGTCGTGGCAGGCGGGAATTACAAGGATAGAGGGGGTACTTGGCTGACCCGCTGACACATTGCAACATGGCATCTGTATGAGTTTATGTTCAATCACATCAGTGGCCAGCAGCAGACAATACTACTAGTCCTTATTTATTAGAAATTTACCCAGAGCATCCAGATGATTATATGTCAATAATAGAGTTGCTCTCAAAATATTACAAAAGAAGACAAGTATGGGTTAAATGAACACCTGCTTAGATTTTTTTAGTGAGCCTTAAATTAAGTGCAAATACAGATAGGACTGAAAGGGATCCCCTTGGACTTTTAAGTCCAAGCCCCAGCTGTTGCAGGAAAATACATTGTATGATGCCTTTCTTACACTGATTAAGCTTAAATAATAAGTTATTTTAAAAGGCATCCTAGTGAACCTTGGAGGAATAAATCATTCTCTTCAGGGAGAGATAATTTTGAGGGAAAAGTTTTGCAACAGCCTCTATTATTAGGAAAATTCAGAAGATGGAGAACACTATAAATATGGTGTTGAGGATAATTTTGTAACTCACAAAAGGATAGTAGCTGCTAGTAGAGGACCAAAAGCAAAAATTATCCATGCTGAAATGCCAAACACATGACATAGACCTCAGTCATAAATGGAGTACCAGTTATGAGAACTACAACAATATGGGTGAACATTTATATTTTATATGTACTGGAAAAGCAAACAACAATAGTACTGATGCTCAGCAGCATGAAGTGCCAAATACGGTCTTTTCTGCAGAACAGCAGATTTTTGATTTTCTACAATTGCAAATAGCTGCCATCAGACACAATAATATCGCTGAAGTAACAAAAAGAATCATAATCTGAGAGAAAGCTGGGGCTAGTAAAAGCATTATGATCAAATCTATTACTTGCACTTTGAACAGCGAACTTGGGCCTGAAACCTTTTTACTGTTGGCATCTCCAAGTGTTTCAGTTATAAATGATTCTAAGACCACTTTTCATTCTACTTTGCACATGAGAATGACAGAAACCTTAAAGAGCTAAATGGTGAACTGGCTCAGAAGTTATAAACCAATTTGGAAATGACAATTTGATTATTGCTGATTAAATGAGGATAGTTGGCTGTTCATTACTTAAAAATATTGATGCAAGATTTAGATAAATGATGCCACAAGTGTAGGCTGAACCACTTGAAGAAATGTTTGTTTCTTTGCTTGGCAATTTGAAACAGTTGCCATCAAGTCTTGACCGTCTGATCTCTGAGGATACAACTGTCTTTTAGAAATTTTGCAAAAGGATTCTTTGTTTTCATATATCATTGAAAATAGACTGACCCAACAAGTACTGAGAGTAGAACTGGCAAGGAAATGGCTCTCCTACTCTGCACAACTTTTCTCAAGTTTTCAAAAAAGTCCTAGTCTGACTCAGAGATTACAATTTTTTTCCATGAACATTGAGAAAATTCCACCCTAGGATAGCCAGACTAGTGTTGTGGTCATGGCTATTGGTGAGATACAGGAAACCCAGGTTCTAGTTCACACACTGTCATTGTCACGCAAAACAAGTAAATAAGATAAAAACCAGGTGACTTGATAATTTTGGAATGGGTCTTTCAATCTCTTGTGGTAGAGCTATTCATCTTTGTACAAATAATTAAATATTTATCAGAGAAAAGACTTGGACTGGCATCTCCCACACCTACATAAGCATCATGAACCCTGAAGCATGTTCTCTAGCCCCTCTAATCTTCAATCAGGCAGAAGGTAAGGCAGGATGGCACCTTAGAGGCTGACTGGTTCAGAGAAGTGTGAGCTTTTGTAGGTAACAATTTAATTTGTCAGATGTGATGAATACAACTTTCGCTAAAGCAAACTGTAATGCAGTACAAGAACCAGAAGCTAAATTGTTATTTGGTACTGAATACTGACTTTGCTAAGAACAAACCTGTGGACAGATAAGGGACTGCTAGTACCAAAGCTATATATGAAATTGATAAAACAATGAAGAGATGCCACTTAACTTAGGTATGCTGTAAATTTGCTAAAAGCTCAGTACAGGCAGTCCTTGACTTAAAATGTTTTGAGTTACAACATTTCACACTTGCAACATTTATAAATTGATGTCCTGTTTCAACTTTCTGACATCAGTTTCTACTTTACAACGCTTGATCTGACGCGACGCCACACCAGCGAACAAGTTTGCTGCATCACCCATCTCCCTGGAGAACATCTGTCCAAACATCCTTGGACATTTTCTTTAAGAAAGGAGACAAGACTCCAAAAAACCCTGCAGCCAACACTCCTGAGAAGACTCCAGCCAAGAACCCTTCAAAAAGTCCAACCAAGAGCCTTTCAAAAAGTCCAGCAAAGTCACCTCAAAGAAGTCCTTCCAAATCAATATGGTTGGTATTTACAATATAAATACATTCATGTAGCTATGTTACTCATCTATAATTGACTGAGTACAAAATTCTGGGTTATTTTTGGTGAAAATAGGGTATTGAGCCTTGGTTCAGGAACCAATCCCCCATTAATAACATTGCTTCCTATGGGAAAATTGGTTCCAAGTTACGTTTCAACTTAAGACAGTTTGCAGGAACCAATTGTGTCGTAAGTCCGAGGACTGCCTGTACATTTATAGAATCCACCTTATAGAATCCATACATGATTTGGGGGTTTTTGTATTTTGGAAAAACTGAAAAATTATTTTCCCTTACAAGTTGGATAACACCCAGAGATTGTCTAGTTAAATAATGAAGTGTGCAACCTGTTAGCATTAAAATAAATGTCAGTGCTATCTTTCTTCCACACACTAGGCAAGTTTCAAAACATAGATTATAACTACAATGACTTTATAAACAATACATTTAACAAAAAGTAGACTCTCCACTTAAGGAAAATCATCACATTGTGCAGCAGGTACTAAGAATGCGTAAAGCTTTGTACATACAAAGATTGCTTGCTCCAAATTTTAAATCAAGTATTCTTCTCCTGACACCTCTCAGCCCCAGAGGGCATCTTTGAGAAGGGGATAAGATGAACCACTGTATTCCAACTGGGCAATTCCTACCACAGATGCAACTTTGACAGTGAAGGACAGGAAGACTAGAAAGCTTCCTAATGCCAGCACAGAAGCAAGCACTCCTGCCATTACAGGCAGAAGTATTCATGACCCCACAAATGGCCTCCAGGCCAGTTTGAAATACTTCAGTTTCCTGAGGCTAACAGCACACAGAGCTATCAAACCAATGTAGCTGAGAGTCAGAAGAACCATGCCAGACCTTTTATATTAGTGCTGACAAGTAAGAGAATACCTCTGGTCTCCACTGCCATTAAAAAGAGAAATCCTGAGGAATGACTAGGAAACCCCTGCTCAATTTTCCCATCCTTGTCTCTTAAGCATTACTGAAAAGTAACACAATTGTTTTGCTTAACAATAAATAATTACTTCAGCTAACATAAAAACTTGTCATGCAAAAACAAGGTCAGCAGCACAGCTCTGAGAATAGTTTTTTAATTAATTGCTACGAAGTCAGCCAGAAGAATACATATTACAGGGCCCAAATCTGCCTTTAGTTATGAGACTGTATTTCACTAAAGTCAACAGGTTTCAATGCATTCAGCCTAAAGAAGAATTTGTTCTATTTCATCCACTTCACACAAAATTACTGACTATTGTGTTTTACTTTTTTTGCAAAGGAAGAAAAAGGTAATAGACAAGCAGATTTAAAGTTATCAACAATTTTTCTCATTTAACTATGAAAAAATGTGGAAGGTTTTCAACTTAAAACACTGAAAAACAGACTGTGAGCTTAGGTCTCCAAACCCAGTAAGATTAAACTCTCCATTCCAGCTTCCTGACCCAAATTCTTGGATTCTACTTGTGAACTCTGTGCCCTTCTCTATCCATATAGGGTTCCTCTGAATAGATCTTGTATAAACATTTTTTGAAGACTCCAGGGTATGCACACATATCTGAAGCATAGTGTCTCCAAACTGAAAAACAAAATCCCACCAATGTTAGGGGCAGTTTTTTAATAATCTCTGAAAAATAGATACCCATCTAGAAGAAGCACATGTACTGTGTGTGCACAAATGCAAAGTGGCTTGAGGGTAGTAAAAGCTATAAATTGGGGCATTCTGTGACTTCTGCAATTGCTTTAATGAGAACATCAGTAAGATTCCTGCTAAGACAGAACAGAGTTTGATTTTATTATACTTGTGGCTGTTAATATGAAGCCAAGTCCTAGGAAGGACAGGCCTTATGAGGAGAGGCTAAGGGACCTGAACCTGTTCAGCCTCCACAAGAGAAGGCTGAGGGGGATCTAGTGGCCTGTTACAAACTAGTCAGGGGGGCTCAGCAGGCATTGGGGGAGTCCCTGTTCCTCCGAGCACTACCAGGAGTGACCAGGAATAACGGTCACAAGCTGGCAGAGGGTAGATTTAGGCTAGATATCAGGAGGTGCTACTTCACGGTCAGGGCAGCTAGGATCTGGAACCAACTTCCAAGAGAAGTGGTGCTGGCTCCTACCCTGGGGGTCTTTAAGAGGAGGCTAGATGTACACCTTGCTGGGGTCGTTTGACCCCAGTACTCTTTCCTGCCATGACAGGGGGTCGGACTAGATGATCTACTTAGGTCCCTTCCGACCCTAGAAACTATGAAACTATGAAACTATGAAGTGAAGAATGCAACATGGGAGGTGCTGAATGGCTTATGTATGTTTCCCTCTGAGGGATCTCAGTGAAACAGAGACTAGGGACAGAAATTACACAAACTGGTGTAAGTGATTGGAAACTGTTTCAAATCTGTAACACAACAGAAGTTCAGTGCACTTAAACTGCTTTCCAAATGGCCAAAATTGGTTTAAGATAAACCAGGATGGATGTAATATTAGACTTAAATGATTTAAGTTAAATCGGTTTGTTGAACTTCTGTTCCAAATCCCCTCCAGATTCATGTTAACTCACAGTCCCCCAGCATCTCAGGATGTGTTGCACCTTGCCTGCCATCCCCTTGCCCCCCTCACAGGATGGGTGGGCTAGCCTTGGCCTAAGCTGTCTGCTACAGGTAAACAGGGAAGTGTGCTATAGCACCCCTTGGCATCTAGCTTAGGCCACTGCAGGCATATGGCTGCATTTCCAGTATCAAAAGTGAATGTCTATTCACTTGCTTATCTGTTCAATCTGTGCATTTTAGACTAACCTGCAAGGATTAAACTGATTCAGCCTCAGGCTTTTTGACTGTTTGTACTTATCCAGAGACAAATCATTCACCAACTTCAATTGAGGCAGAATCCAGCTGGAAGTGGAGGCTGAGTTATTTAACATTTGTAAATAAAACAGAAACATTTCAAGCAAAGAAAATAAAAAGCATCAGTGCAGTGAAACACTAACAATAATACTTATAAATTACACCTACAATTTCTTGCTCTGAGGCTGCTGAACTGGTTTTTAAACAAAATTACCCATGTTCACACTGTAATGGACCTTTTGGCTCATTATTAGGGAACTTTCCTTGTTGGCTAAGCAGGAGGAGAAGGATCTAGCAGAAAGCACTCCACTGCCCTGTTCTAACATCCATCCATTAGCTAGTCATAATCCACAGAGTACAAGGAGAAGTGGTACAGAAAGGAGAGGGTGTAGGAGAAAAATCAGAACATACATAAAACAGAAGTATCAGACAGGAGGATGGCTGCAGAGAAACGGGTAGGTAAAAGACAACCTGAGAGATGGTGCTGACAGCTGAACAAAGAAGAAACCTCTTGCTGATATAAAGCTGCTGGAATTCACACCACAACTGTCAGGGAATCCTGATAAAGCTCCATTACCCCTAGGTCCCTGTACTAGACCACCTCTGGTTGCTGACTTAGGAACTCTGACTGATTCTTTATTGTAGTGCGATGCTCCAAAATAAACAAGTTTAAATGTTATAAACCTATTTAATTTAATGAAGATTAAAACTTGTGGTGTATACAGGTGCCCATTGTATTCATGGTATTTGCACCTTTCAGTTTCTGGACAGGAATTCTCAGAATGTGTGTTAAAGAAACCAACTGTGGAGAGACCCTAAAAATCATGACACATTTCCAGCACTTGCATCTGAGCTTATGGGGTCTATCACATGATACCAAATAACCAGACAGGACATATACCCTTCCAGGAAAGCCTACACCTTCCAGGACACACCCTTCAGCAAAGCCTACAGAAGAGGGGGTTATTATACACAACCAAACCCTTCATTATGACACTCTGCTGATCTCATTTAAGCCTAAAGGATGGAATTCTCAGACAAAATGCCTACAGGTAACTTTTGGACATAAAAAGAAGTTTGACCACCCATTTAAATGGGTACGTATTCCAGTTCCATACACTGAAAGTGCTGTATCTGAGTGGAAGTGGCAGCTCTCATGGGATCAGAATTAATAAAATATCACAACCAGAGCTATAGATAGTCTATTTCCAGCCTGTAGGAAATTTCAGTATTTTGAAATTTTTTTTATCCATCGTTGAGATCAGAAACTAAAAGTTTATATTTCATTTTGACATTTTCAGATTAGATTTTTTATTTTCTCATATCAAAACATTTCCTTTTGATTTATTGAACTGAATAAAAATACATATTTTTCCCAGCTTGGTTCAGTATTAATATGTCCTCCTCTATTAGCACAATGTCTCATGGGAAATGTAGTTCAAGACCTTGTAGTTCTATCCTCCTCTGTGGGTTGGGCTCCCCAGCAAGACTACATCTCCTATTATCTACTGTGGTTGCCTGAATCTTTAGATGCTATGAGAAAAATGGGGGCACAAGGCACTCAAACTACAACTCTCCTGAGGAACTACAGAAGCACTAGTAAGTCCAGATTAATGTTGAACTGATCTGGAACATCTTGATTTGGATTGTTTGGATTTTGGTGACAAAAATGGGAAGTTTCGGGTAAAAGTAGTTTCCATGAAAATGTTAATGTTATGGAAACTACATTTTCCACTGAAAAAACGCTGATGGCTCCAACCAACTCTAGTTATAATACCTGCATTCACTGAATGTGCTTCACCATGCAAGAGCTACATCATCCCACTCTGTCAGAAACTATAGGAAGTGGTTTTGGGGAGGAAATCTCTATGAAGCCTCCCTTACGGCAATTCCTTTTCTGGGGGAGGGGAAGTTCATGAGCGCATGTACTGGATACACACTTCAGGCAACACTTACCCTTTATACTGACACCTTACTTCCACAATCAGATCTGTTTCTTCACATTTTTAAACCTGTGTAGAAATATCTATCTATCTGTTTCAGAGCCCAACTCCCTTAGTGCAACTATGTGAAAATCGCATATATTCAACCACTAGACTATCATTTCTGAAAAATATTAAGATCACATTTGTGGAATGGATGCAGAGAGAATTCAGAAGAATGAAGTCAGTATAAATCTCAGAAGCAAAACCTGTGCCATTTAAAAGCTCTTTGAAGTATCAATCCAGCAAGCAATCACCCAACCATATTCCATGTGAGACAGGTTAAAGACGAGAAAAACAAATAAAACCCCCAAAAAGAAAAAAATACAATCACATGCTTTCAGAACGAAAAATTCCAACATCCTGATACTCTTCTTTTAACAAAGGGATCGACAGCCTGGTGAGTTCATGCCAGTCATTGTCTACACTTTTTATAATTCTATAAACATCTATATTAAGCAGTCATTATTTCAATACACAGCCTTGATGAAAGATTGAAAACACATAGTGAGCTCTCTGATAAATCTTTTGTGTTTTTTAATCTTGTAGGATTTTTTAAATGTGTTAGCTCTTCTATATTTAAATGGAAAGAATTTCCGTGAACTCTTTTCTTTGTCAGGGTACCCCAACCTCCCCCTTCTTCAACATCCCTTCTTTGCTGGACATTTGTGTAGATACCCCAACACTACATGACTAGCATTGACTCAAAGGCCATCTTAGTCAGTGGCCTCCTGCCTTAGCACTTTTCCTTATGTATTCCAATATTCTTCTCTCTGTATAATACACACCATTACTGAATTCAGCACCTGCAAAGGAGATGAGCATCACTGAGTACCAATGCCACATTAGCCAAGAGAAAATGCTTGCAATGAGGGATACTGTCATGATAAAAACTAGGATTCTAGTTCCAGAAACCAGGGTTCTAGTATGTCAACTCCTGTGCTCCAATGGCAGAGAATATAAAAGCCCCAAAGCCTCTTCATCTCTACCATTGGGTCCTTTCCATCAAGAACTAAGGTCTTTTGCACACACACTGTTCTGTCACTTGCCAACAAAGATGTTTGTTTGTTTTTTTACTTCATGAAAAAAGGAAAATAGCTTCAGTTGACTGAGAATGCAAATTGGGATTTCAAACATACAAAGTATTCTAGTTATGTTTCTCTTTAGAAAAAGAAAATAGATCTATTTCAATAGTAGTTTAAGATAATGTTAAGATGACCTGTGTAAAACCTGTGCCATATTATTATTGTGAATTGTAACAAAGGCCTCTCAATAATAAAAAATTATCTATCTATCTATCTATCTATCTATGTTCTTAATTGTGGTGTTTGTACATTTCAGATACTTATAATACTACTGTTTCATCTTTGAAAAAATCAACATAAAACACTACATACAGATAAATGATCCATATGTTGAATGTATAAACTCTGCTCACAAAAAAATTAACTTTGAGAGAAAGCTTATAACAATTAAAATGTCACTATCAGAGTTCTGTTAGAGCTAACACTTCTGTTAGAAGCTAGGTATTATTATTATTATTCTGTTAGAAGCTTAGGTATTAAAAGTGAAAAGCAGGGACACATGAAAGAAAAGCTAAAACAACAAAATAATTACACCACATAACATCTAACATAAATGTGCTATCTATTCACCTACCGGCAAAATACAGAGAAAGATAGCCACATTGCATATGCTGTATTGTGTCAAGCATCACCTGAAGTAAACTAAATCAGAATTACTTTTCCTGAAAGAAAAGGTAGTATATTACAATATGACTGTACCTTTAGAAAGCTCTTATTTTCTCTGTTCAGGTTTTAAAAATCAATGTTGCAAAATTATTTCTACATTTTCATGGTTAAAATTGATAGTTCAGCACTTTTACAGTTGAGGATTGTAGCAGCACACACAAATAGGTTTCTCTCATGCTTTCCTGCTAATTTTTCAGTATACAGGACTGCCGTACGTTGTGTACACAACTGCCTGCTCACTAAAATTTGTAAGCCATGCTCATTATCACTTGTCCAGTTTTGTGCACCCAGTGAGATGTGCTTAAAGTTTTTAGGTGTGCATCTCAAGGTGAAGCTTTACAGTTATAGCTCCTAGATCTTAGGAGCTAAAGCTTTGCATCTAATAAATGAAATGCCATCTACACTAGTTGAAACATTGGTATTCCAAACACAGCCTCCTGCTGTCATTCCACTGTTGGCATGGGACAGTCTTCAACAAGACTTAGAAACCCTCATTCAATATTCCACTCTGGAGGAGCTGACACTTACTGTGAATTCTCCTCTTCAACTTAAATACCAGTGTCTGTGGCAGGCCAATTCTATCATTGCAGATACAGCATCCCTCAGGCGAGGTCCAACCTTTCTCTTGCAGTGCACCCAGGGATTAGCTTGACTTCCCCTAAATTCTCTCCACTGCACAGTAAGAGCTAATCTTTCCTGTATGAAGCAGGAGATGGTGTTGCTATGACAACAGAGCACATTCTAGCAGTGGGACTACTGAGATGAGCCGAAAAGACGACAGTGAAACATGCACTCAGCCTTCCTCCGGGGCTACGGGCTTCTTCCTCTAGGATTTAAATCCCCAACAAGTTTACTGACAGGCTGGGATGTTGATTATCTATGTATTTTGCTACAGGGAGATTACTAGTTAAGAATACGGTTGAAAGATCACAGCATTATTTAATGAAACTGCCATTCTTGGTTACATTAAATTGCTGATTTTATATGCAGTGTAGCTGTTTTTAAACCACCACATGTTCATATACATTAGTCCTACACATAGCCTGTACCAGCCTCTCACCATCAAGAGGAAAATAAAGTCATGAGCTAAGTCCTGTCCTTCAACTCTTGTTTTCCTGTTGTTTATTATCCATTTATCCATACTTTTAAAGGTTAGATACACACATATATACATGCTTGTACACACACACACAACAGAATATAGCACCAGTGTTTGAAGCTCTAAGATTTTCAAAGGTGGGGGAAGGGATGCTGACAAAAGCAAATCCCAGCAACCACATCTCTCATATAAACCAGAGTACAACCACAATAAGCTTAAGGAACCCCGATCATCAAGGGAAAAGGAAACTGAATAATCCACATGGCATATAACATATTTACAGCCACAAAACAATATCTGATGCTACATTTTAAAAACTTGTCCCTCAATGAAAGTTCAGAAAAGCTGTTAGAATGTGTATTTTTTTTCTTATTTACTTATTTTAAATATTTAATTTTAAATTTTTAAGAAAATATTTTTCAGGGAGGTTGTTTTGTTCAACTAACTTGAATTAAAAAAAAATGGGGGTGAAAACCTAAGGATAATCGTATCATTTACTATCTCAACCATGTGCATATGCAACAAATCTTTCTTCTCTGAGAAACAGCAACTTAAGATATCAGAGCTGTATGAAATGGAGTTTTCAGCTATCCATTTCTACAGAACAGATTTCCCTTCCCCTTTGATTATCCATTATCATACTCATGTCTCATTCCCTTCTGCTACATGTCATATGTGCTGCTACATGCATGTTGCAGCAGTTGTGACAGCAGATCCCCTCAGTCTCTAGCGATTCCGGGTATTAATAACTAAAGGAGCTATAGATGGATCTAGTTTACGTCTCCCTGAGTAGAGAAATTAAAAAAGGACCACAGAAAAATTCTTGTCCTCCAAAGGAGCAAGAATCCAGGGGTCAGATGTGATTACAGTCATCTGTTTTTCCACCAGCCAAGTCAGTGTGGGCTGCATGACAGCTTTCCCTGTATACCAAACATATACATACATACATACATACGTGTGTGTGTGTGTGTGTGTGTGTGTGTGTGTGTGTGTGTGTGTGTGTGTGTGTATTTGCAATGTATTAGTAAGGTACATTGTATTTCAGTGCTGCACTTAATGTATTTTCAGCGAGAATCTGACAAACAAGAAATTACGTGCAACATGTTTTTCAAGGCCATACAGTATTGCATTTGATAGCCCCTTTGAGCCTTGCTACAGCATTTGTAAAATTATACAAAGCATTTAGATTTAAATCTTGGCATACTTCTGCAAATATACCTGTTAAAAACAATAAGACTAGGTACAGACATTCAAAAAGCCCAAGGTGGATTCAAACTAACTTATGCAGGTTTCTCTAACCACAGACTAGGTTAGTTTGGTAGTGAACAGAATACAAGTTTACCCTTTTGGGGGGTGGGGAGAAGAGGACATGCAGCTACCTGCACTGACTGAGAGCAGCAGGTTGGGGGCACTCCTGCACTGCTAAGCACAACTCAGTGGCCAGGCCACCCCTGACTGCCTGCTGTGCATACGCTCCTCTCCCCCTGCTAGTCTTTGGTCAGCCACAGGCATCTGTCAGCTGCAGAAAAGCAGCACTCCCACCCAGGAACCCCCATCCCCCCATGAATGGGCATAGACCCATGGAGCATGAGCGGCCTGCCGGGTAGGCCAAGCACCCTTCACCTGCCATCATCACCAGGCACTGTGCTGACTCTGGTCTGTGAAAACCTAGAGGCAAAGCCAGCTGGGTACTTGGCTGGAGCAGCCAAGCACAGGCCAAGTTCCAGCATGTCACCCTGCAGGGTGGGGAGGTTAGCAGGGACCCACAAAGAAGCCTGGGATGCCGGAGGACAGTGACTTAACTTGATTTGATAGGGGATCTAGTACAGAAGTTTGATGCTCTGGACTAACCTCATTCAGATAAGTTTGAGTGCATGTAGATCCAGGACTACCTTGGACCAGGTTCCACCATTTTTAGTTTGGACTACATGCTCTAAACTTCTGTATGGTTATAGGCTTGCTTTGAATTCCGATCACTTAATGCTGATTATGTGTAACATCTGTACCTAGCCTAAGTCTCATTGGCCCTGACCCTATTCCCACAGCTTGCTATGAAGATGTATTAATTTAATTAATTATAGCCAAACAATTATAGCATCTGTATTCATTATTTTTTCATTAGTGTGCGATTTTTTCATTTTGGATTTTTCCACTCATGTTCTATACAACTGGAGAAAAGCCGAACTGTGTAAATGACATATGGTTTCACTTTTGCAACCAACCAATCAGAAGTCTCAAACACTGAAGAGTCTCTTGGCTAAATGATTTTCAGCTTAAACGGTAATCTTTTACACCCTGTATTCCATTGGGAAACTCTGATATTTGTAGGCTTGCAAATTGGTCGGGGTGGGAGGAGAGGGCACATATTCAGATGTTGGATGTTACAGATTTCTTCTATCACATGGCTCTTCACAACATGAAGGGAATGGCTAACAGGAAGATTAACACCATGACAATAGCTAACCTACTATTGCAGCTAATGAAAGTGAAGAACCACCAGATATCACAGTAGAAGACAGTAAATAATGGCCTCAGAATATCAAGATTTCTTGCCTGTTGACTGTATATTAGGCTTCCAGTTGATAATTCAGTAAGACTGGAGGATGCTATGCTGTTACAAATGCCATATTTCAGAAGAAGTAGAAATCCTAAATGTTTTTAGTCATTGAATATCTGAGGACTTTTATATTCCACCCTTCCCCCACTATGTTGAAGCCAAACATCAGCTAGTTAATAAACTGGATCCAAATCATCCATTGCACAAATTATTTCCACGCAGCACTGGAAGCTTCCTGAGCTGAATCTCAGAAGTTCTGTCAAACCATTCAAGCAAAAGCATTGCCCTTTCCCTGTAGAACCAAAAGAAGTTTAATTTTGCAAAGTTCACAGATCTCTGATGATGTACAGGAAGCCAGAGTTACCATCACTCCACAGGGCCCCTTGGGGCCCCTCCAGAAAGTCAGCTTCTTCAATAGGAACTTGCCCAGGCACAGGTTGAACAAAAAACTAAGGAAGAGTAGTTAAACAATCTGGTCTGAGAAAAAGCCAGTACGTGGCTGTAACACCTGGTTTCAGACCAGAATTATATTTCTATCCCACTCAGCCTTTGCTCTAAGAGACCAGTAATCAGCTATCAGTCTGGAGCAGAATCACATTACTATGAGACAAGGAAGTCTTCTGGACACTGAGGGCACATCCAGATGAGCCCACGTGTCTCTTGCAGCATCTCAAACTCCTATGAGATGCTGCAAGAGGCATGTGCAGGAATGCGAAAATGTTCCCCATACTGCAAATTTGTAGCATGGGGGCAAAACAAGACCCCTGGATATCCAGGGGTCAAAAAAGCCCGCAGAGAAAAAAAGCAGGGCAGCTGAGGCAACTGAAAGCTGGGTCCTCCACAGAGATGCTCTGGCTGCCAGAGTATCTCTATAATTGGCTCTTGCCCTGGTGCTGAAGCACACTGCCTGCCCGTGCAGGGCAGGCAGCATGCCAGCCACAGGGAACGGGACCCAGGCCCCAGTGCTAGTAAGTAAGGGGTCGGGGAGCCTGGACAAGGGGGAGGGGCCCATTGGGGGGGAACCCGCGCTGGCCCCACCTGCTCCACCAGGCCCCCTGATCCCTGCCCTGCCCAGCCCCACCCCGCCTGCTCCCCGAGCCCCCCCTGATCCCTG
>NW_017728992.1:109795409-109795613 GCF_001723915.1 Gavialis gangeticus
CCCCCTCGATCACTGCCTCCCTCCCTCCAGTCTTCCAGCAAGGAAAAAAAAACAGAGCCCCCACACCCCGTGCTCCTGTGGTGAGTAGATGCTTTTTTTTATTTTGACGTGCTGGAGGCTGGGGGGGCAGCCATTGGGCCTGGGGGTGCAAGCAGTGGATGGGGCCGGGTGGGGCAACCATTGACGGGCCTGGGGAAGCAGGGG
>NW_017728992.1:109796202-109803672 GCF_001723915.1 Gavialis gangeticus
ACACCCAGAACACACCACACCCGGAACATCTTCTGGGCGATAGCTGCCCAGATGGCCGGGCAGGGAGCACATATGGCAGTAGTGCCACACAAAGGCCAACCCTGCAGCCACAGCCCACTGGCAGGTGGTCCAGAGGGGCAGATGACTCTACTGGCTGTGCAGTCCCCATCTGCGTCTGGCAGGTGCGCAGCAGGTCACAGCCAGGCAGCAGCCCCCCTGCCAGACTGCTGCAATGGGTAAAGGGTGCAGGGAACTCTCAGGGCTGCTTCAGCAGTCCAGCTGGCACAAGGGTAGTGTCCCCAGGGACCAATAGGCTGGGCCCCAGAAGCTCCTGAGAGCGAGTAGCCCTGAGCTACTTGACAGGGCAGCTTTTTGTACTGATGGGGCCAGGACAGGGCAGCTTTTTATATTGCTGGGGAAAGCACAGGTGCTGCCCAGAGTGTCCAGGATGTGTGACCTCCCAGGAGACAGCCTAAGTGAAATCAGCAGGAACTGCCGGATGGCAGAACAGGAATAGGATGCCACAAGCCCCTTGCAAGACAGTAATAAAAAACCTGTTACCTCTGTATTGCAAATAGTTGTATACAAGCTTCTGTACATAATAAAGAAGAGCTGTTTCCAGATCACAAGCCTCAAGATACTACAATTACTTCTTGTGCTCCTGTGCTAGCTCTGCTGTATTACCTGGCATCTAGAGTGGAGTTTAAACTTTGCTTGCTTTCTGATTATATGTTTGTGACTGGAGTCACAAAATGAAGAATAAACAAATGCTGGGGACACTGGCCCATCCAGGCTTATAGAGGGGATGTTTCTTACAACCCTTTGCAGATGCACAGATTCAGCCATTCTGTAGCTATAAAAAAGGACTTACAGATTTGCTCTATTATGAAGACGAAAATAAGAGAAAGACTATGAATACAACATGAAATAATTAAATTACGTGCAGAAAACACTTTTATATTTCCTAACTTTTTCTTAACTATGAAACAAACATTGAATCATCATAGATTCTTGCATATAACTTTTCCATGCCTTTGTTTTAAGAGTACTTTGAAATTGTTGGATGACATTTACCATATGCTATAAATATCAAATTTTGGTAGTACTATTCATTTGAAACTCAATTGTACAAAGTGCTTTGCCTGAACAAAGTGTTTAAACATATAAATCTTGCTGGAACAGAGGCAAAATGCTGCTTGCTTGGATGACAGGGAATTTCATCACCTCTAATTCTAAATATTTTCATATGCCTTGCTAATTCAGTACCTGATCTCATCACAAGAGTACTGTATATGAGATGCTGAATGCCCGTAACGGGGCAGTGAATAAATGTCAGTAGTAAGTCTACCACAACTAAAGGTCTTGAGCACCTCACAGGTTCAAATCTTCAGTTTTAACAGTCAAAACATACAAACTGGTGATTTTGAAATAATAATAAGAAAATTGCATATGAAAATCTGGTGGAGGACTCACAAAACTATAACATAATAAACAACCTTTTAAATTCTTGAATGTGGGTAATTTAAATTAGCATTTCTCCTCTGTAATTTTATCCTCTATCATTTAAGCTATCAAGGCCTAATTCTGGTCTCATTTTCCCTGCTTTTCTCCATCTGTAATTCCTCTCGCTTCAGCACAGATAGTTCACATTTATGACAATGTGAGATTACAGATAGCTGAATCAAGGTTTCAGGGTTTCTGAATCAGAATAAATGGGTCATCCCTTCTAAAAAGAAGAGATTGTGTAATTTTTAAACAGGCCTGCACTTGCAAAATATCTGTCTAGTTATAAATGTGTCTAGTCAGCTAGGTTCTTTGCATTTTCAATTTGTACCATTAAATCCAGAGGTGTAAATAGGCATAGACTACAAAAAGTCTCACATAGGAAGATGCATACTTTTCAACGTTAGACAAGATCATTTCTACATGAAAATCAGAAATGTAGAACTACGTCAGAAATTAAGATATAATAGAATGTACTCCTTCCCAACTATGGGAGTTTGGTTTGTTAGGCTGAGAGAGGTTGAGAAACACCACAGTGATAAAACTACTCCAGGAAGAATTTATACATCTAAAAATCGAATTTCATCACTTTTTAAAGCAGGCAATTGCATGAGGCTACTGTGAGAAAGAACAGTCTCTTGTGAGGAAGACTGATGATAAAAGGTTTTACTAAATTCTTACTTGATAGATGTGCTTACTCAAAAGGGAATATACTGAAAATAGGTGTCACCAGGTTAAAAGGGAAAATTACCTCTTTTAGTTTTTGGACAAAGGTTAAGTGTTTCAAATGTGAGTACCTGAGGAAAGACACACATGTCCATATTTAGGTACCTAAACTAAAGTGGCTTCCCTTTAATTGATTTTGAGCATCTACAACTTTCCTTAAATATAATGTGATATATGGATGCCAAAGATATTTGAAGAGCAGACCATGTATGTAAATAACTAAATATGGATTTGTGCACATAAACTTTAGGTGCCAAATTTGGGAAGTTGGGGCAAAGAAGTTAAAATTGTATAGTTATTTATTTTTTAACACAAAAATTGAGTTTGCAACCTTTTAAGAAATAAATTTAAGCTATGGTAGCTGAAAAATGTTTAATGAAATAGATTTTTACTAGTAAAACTCTTTAGCTAGGAAAATATATTTAAACATACCCAAACTCCAGAATAATAGTTAGTTTATAGGAGTATGATTTCCGGTGTCATCGGTATTTGCAATTATTCTATGCTACACAGGAAACTATTTAGAATAAGTTACATAACCTGAAAGGAATTAATAAGGCCAGTTATAGTTAACCCTATTAAAACAAGTCATGAATTTCTGCTTAGTTTCATTTATGTGCATCTTACTTTAAGGACAAAATGAGTCTTCATCCATAATCTAGCCAAATCCTAAAAGAGCTAGTGAGTCTGAGTGAGGCACTGTGCACAGTAAAGCACTCTGGTTTAGAGTTAATCATCTTGAATTTTTAAGCTCAATGCCAAAAACAGTGAGCTCAAGTTACCATTGGTGTACTTTTTAAACTGTATATCCACTTCACAAATAAACACCCTTCCCCCATGCAAACACATTTAGTTTTAGAAGGCTTTAAAAGGCTCACAACAAGGGACAGTGGATGGGCCCAAGGACAATATGGTAGGGCTCACCTTTCTTCTCCCATCTTTTGTGTATATTTCCTATTGGCCTGCTGCCCGTTGAGTAGCAGTTAATAGCTGTCCTAGTATAAGGCTTCCTGTTGTTTAAACATCTCCCCACAACCAGGGAATAATGAATCAAGCAATAACAATATGGCCATGTTTAAAAGACATTTTTGTGGTTGTAATTCCAATCAATTTTTTTTTTCAGAAAGAACAAATTCTCATGCTACTCTGATTGTTCACTATGGTTATTCAGATGTCATATCTGAGCATTCCAATATGTTTAGATTTAAGCTTAGCCTTAGCTGTGAATTTTCTGGCTTCTAGTACTCGGCGTACATGTCTTTGCCCCATCACTTTGCTACCTGAAACATAATCCTCCTGCTTAACCAGTCAGAAGAAAAGTTCTGCTGTTAAAGGTATTGTAACTGGGTTTCACCCTTGAGGGCTGAAATCCCCTCACCATGAGGATGACTTTATGGCAGGATCTCTGCACACAAGCATTTCTGAAAGGCTAAGGTGTTTCAAAGAAAAGCACAGTGCTCTACCTGATACGGGGTAAGACTTTGAACTCCCTGCTCTCCAGTAGTCCTCTGAATGCTGAACTGAGGAGAATGTTTCAAGAACTTGCTGTCTTAGTGAACATGGAAGGATGAAAAAGACTACAGTTCTGACATTGGTTGACACCCTCTCCTCCATGTTAATAAGGCAGCAAAGTAGCAGAAGAACTTATTTTGACTGTACTATGTGAACCTTAAGAATGGATTTGCATGAGTATTAGGTGCCAAACAGGGATTTTTTTCTGTGGTATCAAAACACAGAACTACAGCAAAGCCAAAAACACCTTAAGAACATATTGGTGTCTTTAAGGAAGAAAAAATATTTAATACCTGTAAAGAATAGTGATACTGGCAAGACCTGACTGCATAAAACCTCATAAGTAAGGTACAAGAAAATTAGAGTGCTCATATTTCTGCTCAATAAATTGCCAAGACTATGCCAAGGTCTCAAGTCTGTGGGCACGACTTCACGTGCTATTAAGGCAAAGCAATAAACTCTGGTGCTTATCGTGCTGGAATGTATTGCTCCCAGACTCTGCATTTACATGTGTGCCCAGGACTGAAGCACACTAAGGTTGGAGCAGCCCTGGCTGGCGGGGAGCCTGGGATGTCAGCCTGCCAGCCTGGGGCTGTTCCAACCTGGCTCAATGTGCTGCGGAGGGACTGGCTGCAGCATGAGGGTGTTCCAGTGCATGGCTAGGTAGAAGGCAGCCCCTGCACTGAAGGACCCCAGCCAGCCACATCAATGTCTACATGTGAGGTGCTGAGTAAAAAAATTCTCCAGTAGGGTAGTACTTGCATTTACTAATTAACATTGAAGCAGGGTAGCACTTGTAAATAAAAGTACTACCCTGCTGCAGAGTTAATTAGTTTTTGTGGCCTAATAGGGCCACACATGTAGACACGAAATGTTTAACGTGGAGCTAATTAGTCTATTCCTCAGTAAACATCTTGTGTAGATGTGTCCAGTAAGTAGGAAAATGGGGACAAAGACAATAAAGTAAAGCAACAGAAAATGCAAGCCATAAGAGAGCTGCTTTCTAAGCATCCAGCTATGCAGTCAGATCCAGGCTATGTAACAGCTGCTTCATTATGGGATTCCTGTACTACACCAACTATGTGTTTTGCCTAGAAATGCATCTCAAAAAGGACTGGTTGCAGTACTGTCGTAGTAACTAGAAGAACTAGCAGTAACTTGGCCCTACTAATACAAAACAGAAATACCAAAGAAATAAGTATGCCGTCTACAACTGGTTATATTAGGTTTCATTTTCACTGAATACATAGAGAATAACCTTTTGACCTATGTGAAAACAATTGCTAAGCTATGTCTCTTGGGTATGGACTGTGGAACTGCCAGATTTAAATTTTACTCTTAAATTAAATACCTCTTAGAAGAGATAGCAGTTGATTGATACAATCTCAATGAGCATCAGAAACAGAGGATTATGCTCAGAAAAATTCTTTGGATATTTCCTCAGAGGTAATTATGTTTATGTGAAGGAAAAGAAAGGAGTCACACCCTTAACTGCTTGCTTCATTTGTCATTTCTCACAGAAAGACAATACTCCAGTGGTGGACCTTCTCACAAGGACAGAATTAAAAGGTCATCACAGAAATGACCAAAAGGTTGATTTTTCTAAAATAAGAGAGTGGAAATATCATAACCATATGATATCACAATGTTGAAAGTAAGTAAACTAAATGAATACTAGATGAATAACACCATAACAGGTCAAAACAAAGGGAAACAGACATCAAGTCAAGATGGTAGCTGGCATTTTCAGTAGACTGGTGAAATCTATGAACTTTGCTAACAGTTTGTTTTGGTGAAAAGTCTTACATGTCTCACCTTCTGTGGACAAAAAATTGAAAAGTTCTTCCCCTTGGCTGTTTCTCTTAGAAACTCAAGCAATATGGCACAGATAATGCAGGAGGTGGATCACTGAAGTACAATGCAAGGGGGCCTAGAATGTCTCTGATAATGCAACAGTGTAACTTACAACATCTGGGGATAAGGATAAAAAAGCTGATCTGAAACTCATAGGATAGTTGCTTTGACAGATTGGTTAGTCAAAAATATGTTGGTATAGAGGAGTCAACTGGGATCTGTATTGGGTTCAGTGGGCTTTAGATCAGGTTCATAATACAAAATTGCTGATACAACTGGCAATATTTTACCTACCATTACAAAGATAAAAGAAAGCTTTTTAATTGCATATGTTATACATGCTGACAGTATAACTTCATTTATTTTTGAGGCCTTGGTTTAATACCCACTGAAGTCAATGGAAAGACCAGAATAGGTTCTGGATTGGAACCTAAGTGTTTCAAAGGTGCAAAATTTGACTCCAGGGAGAGGATGATTTGAAACCAGTTGTGAGAGGGGTATGCACTGAGATTCTGAAACCTGGCTAGGGAGTTTAGCCATACAGTGTTTCATGTCTTAGCTACATATAGCCCACTTGTAACTTCGGGGGCACCATGAACTTCTAATTTAAGACCGGAAAAATGAGAGATGTTAAACTATACAGAATTTTGAGGACAGTGGAATAACAGGGTAAAAGTCAAAATAAGCACAATGAATGTTTCCCACATGTGACAGACTCACCTGACCAAGGTCTGACACATCTCAGGGCTCAGGAATTCACATTTTTGATTGGTGGAGCCAAGCCACCAATCAGAAACAAGCTGGGGAAAGTGGGCACTGCCCCTTTTCTCAACTGGAGGGGGAGAGGAGCTCCATGACATGATTGTGAACTGCGGTACAGCTGGTCCGCCGGACTACAGGGGCAGGGCCCCTGAAGTGCATAAAAGGAGAGCGTGCTCAGCATGCTGGGGAGATGATGTGAGACACTTAAGAAGAGTGGAGCCAAGAAAAGCTGGGGAGCTCCTCCCCAATGGGCAACAGGCCCCAGGCTTCTGAAGCCGCCACTGGAGGAGCAGCCTTGGGAGCAGTGCGTGACCACTTGGGCTGTTGATGGCACACAGGGACGGTGCACGGAGACACAGCCCTGGAGTGGTGTGGGACTGCTTGGGTCCACCGCAGTGTGTGGTGTGGTACACAGAGCCCAGGCTTTGGGAGCTGCAAGCAGCAGCTTGTGCCTGCAACCCCTGAGGACCAGTCAGCCACCCAGTGCGGTGCACAGTGTCCCAAACTCTGGAGTGGTGCCAGGCCGCTTGGGTTTGCAGCCACTTTCCTGGCATGAGGCCAAGCACCCAGAGGCACCAGATGGTTGTGACAGGAGCCTAGAGGTCTGGGTTTTGGGACCCACATGAGGCAGCCCAAGCCCCAACAAAAGGCAGATGATGAGGTCCAGGTTTCGGGACTGCACTAGGTGGCCTAAGCCCCAACAAATGGCGGAAGGCAAGAGCGGGCATCAGGACCCACACAAGGCGGTCCAAGCCCTGATGAAGGATCCAAAGGACAGGGACCAGAACAGCACAACAAACCACCCATGACTCTGGGAGAGCCCTCCCAGGTGGATCCTTGGGCTTGTGAGTACCTGGGGAACAGGTCCCCCATTTTTCCCCCCAACAGGAACAGGGGAGGTACCAGGTTCTCTACCCAGAGGGAATGCTGAAGGGTCTTACCGAATACAGTGTGTAGAAAACGGAGGGAAGACTTGTGCCTTCCGTGTGGGAACCAGTTATATTTTAGAGATAGTTATAGATATTGACACACACACACACACACACACACACACACACACACACACACACACACACACACACACACACACACACACACACACACACACACACA
>NW_017728992.1:109803806-109825495 GCF_001723915.1 Gavialis gangeticus
ACACACACACACACACACACACACACACACACACACACACCAGTGTTGTAATGATATTAAGATGATTCAGGTTGGTTTGTTTGGTTGATGTGCACATTTATTGATAGATATTTGTGTTTATTTGTTTAAGTGTATTTATCTGCGATTATCGTAAATATTTGTTTCTTTTCTAAGCCTTATCACTTTGTATATATTCTTATTGTATGGTATATTAATAGCTATTTTATTATTGGGTTAACAATAACAAATCTGTATATAGTTAAGAGTTTGTATTGGCCTGGCTCTATAGAGGAAAGAGGAAATTATCTTCCAATGACACACCCCTCTCACAGCACTCTTGCCTGAAAACTCCATCCCTTCCAACTGAAGACACAGCACACCTCAAGGGTGTACCTGGGCTATACACATAAACCTTCACCTCATTTTTAATATTGGATTATTCACAAGCACTTTTTCACTAATGAAAGATACCACGCTTTTTAAATCTCCACCCCCTCCCCCCCACAAAAAAAAAAAGAAGAAAAAAAAAAGAAAGCATTAAGGGCCAGAACCAATTTAGGGCATTTTTCTGGGGTCAATTTATGTTCCCCAGTGAGAAAGATGGTTTTTTAGGGTTTTTTCAATGTAGTAATGCCACTTTGATGTGGCCAGTGGGCCCATCTTGTAGTGCTGCCTGAGACACCTGAGCCTCTCTTATCTTTCCCTGTGGTGTGTAGGTGTGTGCCAGTCCGCAGAGAAGAGGAGAGGTTTTCACAAGCAGCACTGGTGGGTTCAGCTGCAACATCAAAGGAACATTAAGCAGCATTCTTAAGTACCAATTCAAGTAAGCTAGAGAAGGCAGGTGAGCTCTCTTGACTGCACACAGCAGTTCCATAAAACTTTTAAATTTTTCTTTCAAATAGGGAGCCAAGATTTTGTTTTAAAAACATTTTTGTTGCTGCTTGATGAAAATTAAGGAAAGAATGAGAGGATGAAATCAGAGTACAGAAAGGAATCTAGAGAGACAAACATGGAGAATACAAAGATAGAAGGACAGAGAACAAGCAGAAGAGGAGAAAACGACATGTAACATAAGGGGGCTTGGGATTATTACTTGAGGTCAGATTTTTTAATGATCTTTTATTACAGAAGGATCTACATGTCTCATCTTAGAACATGGAGCATTAAACAAGGCACTGTGCATGCACAGAATGTTTAAGTTGGCATGAAGATCTCATAGCATAAAAAGGTAAAATAAACAGTGGAATAAAGGCAGTATTATTATCCCTATCACTCACCCCAACCAAGTATTATGATCCCTACAAATGTGTAACAGAGACGAGGAGAAACTGAATTACTTGCTCAAGGTCACATGCAGAAGCCTGTAGCACAGTCAGGAATTGGATTGAAAATTTCCTGAATCCAACTTCTGTCCTGAATTCAACTTCCGCAATCCAATCTTCTGTCCTTCTTCAAGAGATTGACTCTTACTGGAACAGCCAATAACTGGTACAAAATCTGCTCACTTTCTTGCTATCCTTTCTGAATGATCACTTTCTTGCTATCCTTTTTACTAATCATCCATCTTCTCCAGCACCACAAAATTATTACATTTTTTGGAGTAACATATTTGATTCTTGATTCAATTAGCTGACACACCAATTAAATGATCATGAAATAAGTTATAATTTTGTCAGCAGGAAATGCATAGTAATAAGAAAAAACACAGGTGGGTCTTTGTATACAACTACCAGATACTTTTGGTGAAAGTTCTGGTCTCTCTTGATGTTCTGCAAATGTATGATACTGCTGGAAGAAACAAGATGAAGATACCTGTAGCATTATGATGATGCATAATGATAATTAACATACTTTGTCTGTAGGTTCAAACAGTACACTGATTATAGTGCATGCAAGTTTGCCACCTTTTCTGAATTATTAGAGATTGCCTTTCAACTGCAGTACCAGGACAAGTGAATTTCATCAACTCTTCTATTTGCAAGAGAAAATCTTTGTGGTCACATATTGTGTAGTACATGCCATGCTGAGCCCAAGTTATTGTGCCTTACAATATCTAACTCAATATTTGCTGTTATCTAAACTCAGTATTCAAGGTTCAGTATTTTTATAGCCCATACCATAAAACAAGGGACTAGAGCACATGATAAAGTAAAATTAGAGAGATTTTGTGTCTTCGCAATGTATAATGACTTTTTAAACAGTGTTTAAAATGCATTATAGTTTATTTTAATAGTGTGTTACAGCTTTGTATCTAGTATTTCCCCTTATCTGACTAGAGGCCAAATTATTTGATGCGTAAAAAAGTAGAAGGACACTGATAACAGCAATTTTCTATTCCTGTCTGTCCAACTCAAGATGGGATTTTTAACTAAAAGTACAGCAACATTCTATGCTTACATTTACTTTTTATTGTTTTTTTTCATATGCCCCCATTGTTATGGCTTCTGAGTGCTCGGCAATGTAAAACACTTCACATGTTCATATTAACCCACAAGAAGCAGACAGGTAGCCTCCAGTCATACCCTAACTATTCCATAATGTAAATATTTGACAAATTTGAACAAAACAGGTCTTCAATCATGCCTTGAAGTTCTGCAAATTCTGGTTCTGGAAGAATAACAATAGGAACAAATTTTAGAGCTTTCCATTAAAACACACACATACACACCACTAATACCTTCTCCAAGGATATATATCAAAGGAATGTCAGACCACATGTCTCAGTCAATGAGATGATAAACAGGAAGAGAAGAACCCTAAGAAATCTTGATCCTCATCCCCACGTAATACATACAACTTAAATTACACTGATACTTAGAAGGTCAGTGCAATTCACTGAGCACCACTGGTAATGTTAAAGTGATGCACCCTACCTTCACACCCTAACTGCAGTTCTATAATAGGAAAATACCCTGTAAATAATATAATGGCTATTGTCCTAGATGATCCTCCTGACAATATGATTATTTATATGAAGTGTTGCTTCTTGGGTTAGCCTCAAGGAAAATTCAGTACATCTCATCTTCCTGAGTTTCCAAGGGGACAGCAGTAAGACAACCTCACACTTCAGCATCCTTCCATGCAATATAAACAATATGATGCAAGACACTCAATCTAGAATAGACAATAAGTATACTGAGTGTTTTATTAAGCTGTAATAATGAGTACAACTATTAAACATAGACATATGAATATGTTAACACGCTGAACCTATAGTATATATAATATTCCTTATTTCCCACATTTACAATGAATATCACTCAAAATCATAAGAAAACCCTTTCAAACTTCTTTTTGCCCAACTTGATGCATATAAACCAGGGGCTTATACATGTATCACCAAGGTTCAAGAACATTCTATGTATAGATACCTTAGCCTTAAGTAACATGTACAGTACATTGATTCAGTTAATAAAACCAGAATGAAAGATGACGTTCTCTACCGTAAAGTCTATATATAGTTCACTGAGTTGATGAGATTTATTAATTTATTTAACATGAACATAATACCTATATGGTTTAGATCCAATGTTTCTGATCTTTACATATAAGTGACAAGAAATATACAAAGTGAGTTTAAAATGATAAATACATCTGCATTTATGACCTTACTATCCAGTGTTCCAAAACAAGAACCAAAATTCCCAGATTCATCTCAGCAAGCTTTTAGGTATAAATACCCTTCATCAGGCTGAGGAAGCATGGGCAGCTGGTGTGTGCTCTTCCTAGATGGAATGAATAGTAGAGAAGCCAGAGGTTGGTATGCATGCAAGAGATCAGATTTATCCAAAGAACCTTGTCTGCCTATGTCCTTAAACCAACACAACTACAACCTATACCCCAGGATTCATCTCTGTGTTGCAAGTAGTTTGAAAGTTTTTTTGTTTATCCAGAGATTTTTGGGTTTCATTCAAGTGCCCAAACCTAAAGTAATGCTAGTACTTCTGCCCATCGTTCCCTAAGATATTCATATTGATATTTTGTGGTTGTAGCAGGGAGACAGAGATTACTTTAAAGCAGGGGTGGGCAATTATTTGGGGCAGAGGGCCACTTACTGAGTTTTGGCAAGCCATCGAGGGCCATGTGACAGGCAGCCAGGGGCAAATAAATACTAATTTTCTAACTTTTTAGGGGCCCCATGGGCCGGATAGAATGGCCTGGCGGCCCGCACGCTCCACACGCCACATTTTGCCCACCTCTGCTTTAAAGGGATGTTGCAGCAGGCTAAGTTTGCTGGGTAGGACCAGCCCCTGAGTAAGGGCTAGCTGCTGGGAAACAAGCAGGTCAGTAATAACTGGGATAGGAGCTACCCTGGAGACAGGAGTATCTCAGGAGCTTGCTGCGTGGGGCTGAGCTAAGCCGCAGCAGAGGAAGGGAGACTGGTCATCAGGCCCAAAAGAGAAACCCCTGTGGGTGGTTGGAAAGCCACCTGAAAGGAGGGGTGGGGCTTTGGAGGCACATAAAACCAGTGCCTCAGACCAGGCAGTTCATCAGGCCGTGCCAGCACCAGGGAGAGAAGTCCCTGAGACAAAAGGGCTTCAGGAGGCAGCCTGGCAGGCATCCAAGTCAGCCAGGATGAAAGGACTCCAAGGGGACATTTGCTTATGAGGACATTGACCCAGAATGTGGAAGACTTTTAGTTTGCAAAGCAGCTTGCTTGTGTTTGTGTTTTGATTAGGCTACCCAGACAGCTGGGTTGTGGCTACAGGGGAGGTGTGGAGGCCAGAGAGAGGTGCCTGGTGAGATCCTCACTGTTTTGCAGCCTAGCCTGGGGTCAGGGACCCAGGAGCCTGAGGCTAGGGCAAGCTGAAGCTGGGACAGCCCAGCCAAGTGGGAGTGCTCCAGCCTGGAATCAGGACCCTTGAGGGCAGGAAACTAGAGCAGTGGGAACAGCCTGGCTTCATCAGGCACCCAGAGGGCTGAGGGCAAGGATAGAGGTAAAGCAGCTGTACAGGGGTCAGGGGCCCAGGTAGAGGAAGGCAAAGACCACAGCAGGGAGGCTAAATCCAGAAGGAGGCTTTGGCCAGAGCAGGCTTAAGCCAAAGGGAACCAAAGCCTGGAAAGAGTCTGAAGCCTAAAATGGGTGGAAGCCAGACTAGGGCCTGGGGCCCGGGGAGAAGAGACTTGTCAGGGCCAGGGGCTTGGCAAGCTAGGTAGATTGGTTGAAACAGAAGGAGCCAACAGGCTCAGTGGACAACTTAAAAGTAACATCTGCAAGGCATGGGCATAGTGGTAGAGGTGGAAGGAGGCCATGAATAGCCTCATAAGGCAACTGGTGCCCTGAAGCAATGATGGGGCCAGGAGGGCAAGAGGGCACAGGAGAAACCTACTGGACAAAGCAGGTTAGGGCTTACTGGGACCCTGGGGCAGCCTCCCTTTTTTACAACAAAATAATTCTATCAAGACATGGCAGGTGAGAGAAAAACAGGAGGTACCACGAGGGGCTGGAGTGGGACAGGCACTGTGCAATCACCAGGGGGCATCATGGCCACCCCTGAGGCTTGATCCTGCTATAGTGGAAATTTTAGATGTTGTTGTTTTGGGTTTTTTTTTTAGGTTTCTGGCTTTTTATGGGACAGAAGACACTTCCAGACATGTATCAATGTTCATCTGCTGGCTGCCTTGGCAGATATAGGAGTCAGGCTGGAGCCCTGCAGTGATAATCTTCCTTTTGCTTACTCCTGGGGCCAGAGTTGCCCACCCAAAAATGTTTTTTAACTGAAAATCTGCAAACTTTTTACTGATGACAGAACTTTTTGCTGACAGATGTTTCACATTATGTAAATGCAACTCTTGTGCCAGATCTTGGATGGCAGTAAGCTGGGCCAGGTCCAAATTTTGGGGTTTAATATCAGTCTTGCATAACTGCACCAGTAGTTTTACACCATGCTGCCTCCACCCTTAGGGTCCCCCCACTCACTCCCAAACCCTGATACACCCTAACCACACCCCATACCGTGCTTCTCCCCCAGTCTACCCTCCACCAGCCCTGCTCCCTCATACCTGGTAGGTACCCTCACTTGCTGCCTCTCCCTCACTCCCAGCCCCACACCTCCATTTCAGCTGCATGGCCCTCCTCCCTACCATCCAGGCAAACTGCCGACAGGAAGCAGAGGCAGCATCTTGGGACTATGGAGGCCACAAAACCCAAAGGACTCTTTACAGGGCACTAAGCTGTACTCCTGCTTAGACACAAGGTTGCTCTGCTCTGCTCTGCCTGTCTGTCCATCTTCAATCAAGCACAGGACTTCTCAGTTTGTCTGTTTTTTATGGACAGCTTGATCTTTTAACAGACTACCAGCAAGTTTTTTTAGTTGTGTTTTTAATAGATCATCCATAAATTTATACACAGTTGGCAATCCTGCCTGAGGCCTGGGCCTGCCTTCCAATCAAGGTCCCAGGCAAGGAAAGTGCAGAGAGTAGGTACTGCCAGGAGCTGCCACTTGTCTTCTCATTCTTTGCTTAAGAAGTAGTACAGAATAAAAACATGCTACACCATGGAAGACACATAAGGTTGGCTTTCCTACTATACATGTCCCTTCTTTTCCCCACCCACTTCTATATGAAGAGAAAGGATCTACTGCCTAGGATGCTTGTGAAGATTGTACTTCGGCATTTGCACTGGAGGTTTCTTGCTGCAATGTACATTGAGGATACACTAACTAACATGTGAGGTAGACCTCTGAATGTAGGGAAAGAACCCCTGAAGAGGGAAATTAAAAAAATTATGAGACAAGGTTAACTAGGAATTCAAACATCTGGAAAAAATAAATCCCATGAAGGCTCCACCTCTGCTGCCAGGCAGTTCCTTTAAACACTATATTTTCAAGTTAAAAAGAAAAATGTTTCCATTAGTTTTGCTACATTGAGGCTCTGTAAGTGATGCTCCATTAGCCTCACACAGCTTACATCTGCTTTTACTTAAATATAAAAAACATAATAGCCCATACTGATAATATATCTTGAACGTTTTTTTCACCAGTCACTTGCAGAATTCATTCCAGCCAAGCAGAGAATGCTCAGAGGAGTTAGACAAATCCGTTATTTTGCTTTTCACCCAACTCCTATCCCAGCCCACCTAAAGGAAAGAAACCATTATCCCAACATAGATGCTCTTAGAGGCCCCTGGTGGCTGAATGAGGGTTAGGAAAAAAAGGTTGTAGTAGTGAGAAGTTAGAGCCATCTTTCTTATCCACAGGTTCTAATAGTGGGTTAGCATGGACCAAAGAGTAGATAGTATTATCCAGGGAGGTGTTTAGATGTCAGGGTACATAATAACTACCTGAACAGAACAGACATAGTCAGAGTGGCTAGAAAATGCAGTACATCCTCTGAAAAGCTACACTGGCAGGACTCCTTTTTGAGCTCTAGCTGCAACTTAAGTTTACCTTTCCCTTTCAGAAACCCTCAGGGAGTAGTGGCTGCAGCTACACCACCTGCTCTCCCTCAAGGTGAATCTATGTTGGGGTAAGATGTAATTACACCTTCTAGCACCAGCTTGAAAGAATATAGTCTTTTGTCATTTTGCACAAAAGAGTAACTGGCTACTGCACTGTTCTACGGTGGAAATGAGAAGGCCATTAAATGAACTGATTCTGTGGGTGGCTTTTAAAGAAGAGAAAGACCTTGCCATCTATATGTGATAAGTGCTGTTTAAAATACAAAAAGAAAAGAAAATGGAATGCTTCCAGAAAGGAGAAAAAAATGACTAATATGAATGATTTAAACAAAAGTTCACCAAGTCAGTTCATAAAATATTTCCCTAAAGTTGTTTTAGCACTGTATAAATGATGCCACCTTTCTGAGGCAAGGTGTTCTGTACCAGTAAGAGGACTGTTTTTCAAACAGTGTGTACAGAGAATGCACGATGCTTTACAAGATAAAGATTGACAGATATGGCCTCAAGAGTGTTAGCCATGTTAAGATACCTGTAAAAATCAGTCCTTTTTCAGTGTATTTATTTTCCTAAATACTAGTCACCTGTCACCACCACCTCCTTCTGTCTGGGAAAATAGTATGAGGCAACAGTTAAATGCTACCCTAACAGTAGATAGGTAGTTTGCAACCAAAGAAGGGCTGGGCTTAGAGCAGGTATATACCCAGGCCCTGAGAGAAGCCCAGCAGTAAGATCTGGACCCTGCTGAGAGAACATTACTTCAGCAGGACAACTGCAACTCTGGAGCACTACCACAGAGAGGACAGCTGAAGCAGTCTGGAGGTTTGGGTAGTAACTAAGGGGCTGGAGGAAGTTCCTAGGGACCCAGACTAGGACCCAGGTGGAGCCCAGAGTGAAGGGCTTACACATGAGACATATTGCAAGGCCTGGGGGAGCCTGGATTGAGGGGCTCAGCAAAGAAGACTGATTGTGGGCTCCAGGTGAAGCCCAGAGATAGGGGCTCAGTATATAAGACCTAGAATTGGACTTAGGTCAGCCCAGAGGCTGGGCTGAGAGCTTAAGAGACCTGCTGAGTATCCTGAGTGGACTGCGAGTGCATGTGGGCTTGTAAGTGGAAGAACTGACCACTACAGAATCTTGCTGATAGTGGGGCCAGGGCCTAGAGAGGGGCTGAAGGCTGGAGGCAGCCACAGCAGAACACTGCTGGAGCCAGAGAGGGGCCTGGAGTTCTCAACTGGCCCAAAGTAGGGCCAGGGCCTAAGACAGGCCATGGTCAGAAAGGATCAGTGCCAGAGAGAAAGGGGGATCGTTCTAGGACCTGCAGCCTAGAATGAAGATGGGCAAGCCAGGGTTACTTGAAGAGTAGGAGGGCACAAAACAGAAGGTAGAAAAGGGAGCGACCCAGAGAATTGTGCTGGCCTGATAGCAGGGCTAAGGCCCAGAGAGGGGCCAAAGGCTGGAGGCAGCCACAGCAAGAGCCTGCCACAGCCAGAAAGAGCCTAGAGTTCTCAGCTGGCTCAAGCTGGAGCTATGGCCTGGGAGAGCCCAAAGGTACAGGTGTGGCCACAGCCAGAGAGGAAGGGGTCAGAGAAACTGGGGCCCAGAATGAAGATGGCTGGAACAGGGCCACCAGATGTTGAGAAGGGGTCTGAGACAGCACTGAGACCAGGGAGCCCAGAGGTAGGAGAACCCGGGCCAGAGGTAGCCTGGAAGAAAGAGAGTTGACCCCAGAAGGGGGCTGCACGAGAGCCCAAAGGAGCCCTGAGGAATGATATGAGTATGGGCCAAGGAGCTCGTAGCTAGGTTTGTTGGCCCAGCAAGACAGCATGGCTCTGATGAAAAAGGCCAGGGCCTACGGTGGTCCTGGGAATGACTGAACACTGCACCCTACTGGGGTTTGGGGTCACAATGGTGGGACTGCTCATGGTGGAGCAGCCCCTAAAAAGTGCCACTCAGAAGGAGGCTGTGTGAGAGACCGAGGGTTGGAGGGGCCAGAGGAGGTTACAGGAGGGTAGGAGTGTAACAAAGAGAACATCCATGACAAATGCCATCTGTGAGGCATGGGGCATGGTGTGGGGGAGGTATGAAGCCATGCAGTTAGCTCATAAGGGAAAGGACCACAGCCACCAGGTGGTCACTAGAACAAGACCAAGTCTGAGAAGCCCTGAGGCAGCCTCCCTTTTATAACCATAAAAGACATCAAGACATGGCAGGAAAGTGAAGGGGAGACTGTTCCCAGAGTGAGCAGGGCAAAAAGGGAATTTTGGGGGCCTCCAGGAGCTTACGGCCACCTCTGGAGATGCCACCCTGCTACAGTCCCACTGAGAAATAGTCATCATTTAAGCCCTGTTTCGGCAAATATTTAAAGCATGTGCCCCAACAGTGGCCCCAGTGCCCCACCAGTGACTTCTGGTTGCCATTGTGCTACTAGCATGATTGTGTGGCTGCTGGCAGCAGCTGTTTTTTCTCATGACTCTCCCCACACCTCCAGTTGGCCACCCAGGACAGATGCCCTCATTGCCCTACTCTAGTTACACCACTGCCTGGCCCTATTCAGCAAACCTTCACTTGTGCTGAACTGTCAGTTCAATGGATCCTCCACATGACAGCTGCAAGACTTACTAAACTGGCCTGACCTGGCTCTTCTGTTTGGGAGGAGGACAAAAAAAGAGCATTCAAACCCATTTCTTATTTGTTGAACTGTTTAAGTAAAAATTCCGTCTCTGAAGAAAGGAGAATAAAAAGAACAAATCCTAACTGTAAACATAATAATAGAAAGTAGCAGGTAAAGGACAACTGAGAAGTGTGCACCATATGTTTCTGGATTAACATTTTCTGGAACAATAGCAAAGTGGTACCTAATATCATATTACTGAACAAGAAAAGATCAGTTCACATTCAGCTGCAAAGGTCAGGCTGCCCATATAGGGACTTCCTATGCCCTTGCTTGATTCACGTGCACACCTGCAAACTCTTGGAAGATATACTCACAGATCACCACATGAATGTTCAGCCCATTCAATGTTTTGTTTTATTTTGTTTTTCCTCAGTCAGCTGCAACATTTTTCTCTTGGCTGCTAGGTAATCTCTCAAAGGGAAGTCACTGATCTCAGGTGTTACTCTTTTTTTATAATGGGCACATTACCATTATTATGTTAAAGAATGAGCTGCATCTATATCAAATTTAATTTACCATTTTCCTTAAAAAATTAACAGTGTCAAGGTAAAATGAGAACTTTAAAAGATGGATTGGAAAATCATGTTTGTGTTTTTTTTAATAATCAGAAAATTAAAATGACTCTCAAATTAGGAGTCATTCAAAATTATCATAAAATGAGTAAGTTCAAAAACAAGATGCATTAAGGCAGAATTTGCTGCAAGGCTAATGGTAAAAAGAAAAGAACTCATCTAATGAATGACAATATGATGTAGTTCCTAGGTGGCTATACTTGGAAATCTGTTTTGTCACTTTTTCATTCAATTATGTGTTTTTTATTGTAATTGCTCCTTATTTCATTAGTACAATAAAACATTATTTAATTAAAAACAAGCCTAAGAGGTTAAAAAAATCTGAGGATTAAAAGATACACATCACAAAGCAAACAATTAATGTCTAATGAGATGCACTTTATATTGGATGAAACAGCAGATTTTTAATACTTGTAGAGATAATTGATGTTGGCAGAATTTTGATATCAGTAGACCTCCAGTAGTTATTACAGTAATTGATGATTATTTTTCTTTACTATTTTCCTCTAAAAACAAAACAAATGTTTACAAATAAAATCACCATGCATAGTTAGATACTAGTCACTATGGCAGTATTAGGTACATTAATTCTATACTGTCATTAAAAGTAAACTCTGAACCCCAAGATTATTCTCTATTTCTTAATATTTGTTCCTGCATTCTCTGTAATATATTTAACTATCAAAATTGCAATATTTTCCAATTTTATTAGGAAGAATATTCTCCACATTCTCCTATAAAGAAAGTTGTTTTTGACAACTGAAATTTATAATCTAATGAAAAAAATTTCACAAAAAGCATATTCAATATCCTGTGATTTAGCTAAATCAAATTATGCATTAATGTTTGCTAGAAGATAAGGTTTAATCTTGAGCAGTAAAATATATTCCTATGGTAAAACAAGTCCAAAGCTTCATGAACGTGCAGTATGTTTCCTGATTGAAAGTGAGACTGTCAACAGCCTCACTTTAAATCTAAACAAGTTTGAAAAGTAATGAATGTGGATCTCATAGACCAGTGGTCAAAGCACAATCTGTCAGCATCAGTCATGCCATTCACATCTACAAGTGGAAAATATAAAGGTGGATAGTTTACAGAAAAAATTGGAACTGTCATTTCTAATAACACTATTACTGCAGTGTCCCCAAAGCCACGTTAGGTAAGGCTGTGTCAGCATTCCTGTTACAAAGTCCATTTTCAAGAGTCTTAAGTCTTAGCCAGAATCACGCTCCAAAGTCAGGCACTGTATCGTGTGCCAGTTTCATTAAGGAAGTTTCACTTGTCCTGATGCATCTGTTCAAGGGTCCAATGAAGGGCCAAATACAAAAGTAAGTTAACTAACATTTTGTTTCAATAAAGCAAATCTTATGCTCCATGAAATATACAGCATAACAATGTTTTAAAATATACACTAGAATATTTTATACAATATTTTCTAAACATGCTGCCTAGAAAAGTTGCGGAATTTCCATCCCTGGAAATTTTCTAGAGCAGACTAGACAGACACCTGGATGGACTGGTTTAGTCAGGGGTGATCCTACCTTGAGCAGACTGAACTAGATGACTCCAGTCCTACTTTTCTCCTAGCCCTACTTTCCTCTGAGTCTATGAATTTTCAGACAAATATTTTGACTGCCCCCCAAATAAATAAAATAAAAACAAAACAAAAAATACAGCCACTACATTTCCATCCAGATTTTTAAAATTACACAGGTTCTCAACTCCCATAAGTTTCTGTGAAAGCTGCATATCATAAACCATCAAATTTGCCCTGGGTACACACTAAAATAAACACTAAAACATTTTGTTTTCAGATGACTGGAAATATTTTAGAGTCATTATGGTAAAAAATTAGCATTTTGTGAAATTTCTACAATAGCCTCATTTGATCTGGCTAAAAATAGCAAAATTGAATGCCCAAGACAGGAATCTAAAATAATCCTTAGGCACCTAAATAAAGCAGTGTAATATATTCAATGGTGTTGAGTGCCTCCAATGCCCAGTAAAGGAGTGTTAACTGCGAGGGCTTTTGAAAAATCAAGCTACCTTCAATTAGGCAAGTACACAATCATAAATTTAACTACCTGAATACACAGGTGAATCCAGGATTTTAAAGGGGGTGTGTGGGAGTGCTACCAGGGTAGCTACACCCCCACTCCAAGCCTCCCTTCCTCCCCACAAAGGTACCATGTCACAGAAGCAGCAACCAGGGACCTTTTAAAGTCCCCAAATCAGGTAAGAATCTCCCCCAACCCTAGCTCTTGACATTGCCTTCCTTCTCCCCCATACTCAGCAGCAGTTCCCATTCCATGCCCCCTTCCCTCAATTTCTCTACTTATGTCTCTGGACTCCAGAAGAGGAGGCCTGCCTCCCTTTGACACTGTCCCAGCCATTCCTCTCCACTGCAGATGGGGCTGTGGGGACTGACTGTGCAGGGAGCTGGGTTCAGCCAGGAATAGTAGTGACAGCAGACACATTCTCCCTCCCTTCATCTGCTCCTGGGCTCAAAGGGAAGGGGAACCCAACCACTGCTGATGTTCTGGGCTGAGCCTGGCTCTCTGTGCAAACCTGCTTCTCCTGACTCCAGGTCAGCCTGGAACAGCAGCAGCAACAGGTGGTGGTAGAGGGGAATGAGCATGAAAGGGAGGTACTACTGAGCATGAAAGGGAAGGGAAGGGGTACCAAGAGTAAGAAATGTGTTCTTATCTGCTTTGAGGACTTAAAAAAGTCTCTGGGTTCTTTTCCTGCAGTGTGGCCCAAAAGGGGGATGCGACCATACCATCACATCTTCTCTGAATCCACCCCTGCCTGAATATAGGCGCTCAACATTAAAACTTTGAACATCTAAGTGTATCATATCATAGTGTTTTCCCTGCCTCTTTCTAGGAGTCAGTTTGCATATTATACCTATTACCAACTTGTGGTAGAGTTCATTAAATCCTTCCATTATGGTTACCCTGACTATACTGAATGGATACAATTCACCTACAACTTAATTTAAAAAGGCAATAATGTTGCTGCTTACATAATGAGCCAAACTGGATGCCAATTTTATAACCCTGAAAACCTGCATAAAGCAGCTGAAGGACTCAAACAGAGCCTAAAATGCCTAAAAAGGACTTACATGAATTTTTACTAAACTTCTTCGTTACTGAAGAAAATAATAAACAAAGTTCAATGTATGGGACAAATTGCTCTTTTCCAGCCTTACAATGGTTGTGACTTAGAACATACTGACTGTACTATGTGTGATGAATTTTCTGTTGTCATGGCATCTTCCCATGATGATATAAGCTAGTGGGACACAGGCAATGGACTTTGTTTGGCCTTCTGAATTTTTTGCCTCTGTCTCTCATCTGTTTCCTAAAAAAGAAAGGCTCTTGACAACACCTGAAATACAAAGACACAGGTAGGAAGGGCTGTATGGCAACTTAATCTTTTATGAATAGTTCAGTGACTGAGAGGTGTTCAAAACTTCCTGGTTCTCATAGAAGAAACACTGCAGAAGTGAGACTTTTGAATAAGGATTGGAATACAGACTGGGAAGTTACAGGAAAGTATGGCTGGAAGGGACTTCATAAGGTCATCTAGTCCAGCTCCCTGCTCAGGGCTACATCATCCCAGCCAAGTGTCTGTCTAACCTGCTTCTGAAAGCTTCCAGGGATGGAGATTCCACTTCTCTAGGTAGCCTGTTCCTATGCCTGATTACCCTTATAGTCATAAAGTTCCTTCTAACTTCCAGCCTAAATTTCCCCTCCTGCAGCCTGAGTCCATTGTTCCTACTCCTATAGCCACAGACAAAAGCCCATTTCCACCCTCTCTGTAATCACCGTTTAGGTATTTGAAGACTGTTCTCAAATCCCACCTGTCTTCTCTTCTACAGGCTAAATAATCCTAGTTCTGCCAGCTTTTCCTCGTAAGTTTTGTCTCATAAAGTACTTGTGCTTCTAAGTGTGTATTCTCCACTTATCACACCAAGAATTTTTCCTTCGAGAAAGAACAAGGCCACGGAAGGTATTTTTCCATTGTTTTCCTGATTGTTATACCCTGAGAAACACAAGATAAAATTTATAAATCTTTTTTAGTTGGGGAATCAAGCCTCCAAAACAGATGATTGCTTGGTTGTGTATATGTCATGCTTAGCTACTCAGCTAGACTGATGGTAGCTCATAAGCAAATCATATCCTTGCCTAAGGGTGTTGCCAAACCTGCTAATGATAAGATTGGCTGGGCAGGCTGTATAACATCAGATGTAACATCTACTCTGCGGAAACTTCCTACTGTGTGACAACAGTGATACAATGCTGCTGCTGCAATCCGTCTTTTACAGCAGGCTGAATGATGCTAGAAGTGATTTGTAACTATTTAGTTAACTTATTTGTGAGGATTTTCAATGTTTGTGAAAATACAGCCTGCTAAATACAGTTTTAGAAATATATTAGTCCCCCAATATTTAATTAATTTTAGCACCTGGAGGTGTCCATCAGAAGTGCATTAATTACTACTCATTTGTTAAAACCATAAGAAGTGATTTAAATGACCAACTATATCTGCTCTTGATCTGCTCTGTTCACACTTGTGACTTAAAGTAATACATGTAGTAAGCATGTGGTATTTTTTGTTTTGGAACCCTACAAAGACAATCAGTACCTAAAATAAAGAATGGTGTTAATTGTAGAGAACCCCAATTAATGGGATGGTATATGGCAGAAAAGTACTGATTATACTAATATGTACATTTAGCATTTCTACTGTAAACTAGGACTGAATAGTCTCAGTTGGAGTTGACTTCTCAAGCAGGTACTAAAGTAATGAACCTCCTTTTCAAACCATTACAATCCAGCAACGTCATAACATATTAAACCAGAGAATGGCAGTTATGCCAGAGATATAATGATACTAAGAAGGAAACAGTCAATTAATGACTTAACTTCTATTTGCTTGAGGAGTTGGCAACTAACCAAAAGAACTATAAAATAATGCTGAGAAAAATATGACTCCTGTAGCAAAGTGAGGTTCCTAGCTTGTTTAATTTATTAAGGACAATAATTTTTATCAAAGTTTTGTTTAAAAGTTCAGTAACAATTAGAATTAAAAAGTTAAGAAATCTATGAACTAATGCAAGTATTTGGTTTTATGGGCACAAAACACCCAAACAGGTTCGCTGGCTGAAAAACAAATTTAGGACTCAACAGGGCTGGCAATTATCAGCCACTGTGAATCCAAGCAAAACACCAGCCTTTTCCTGAAGACATATTGGAGATATTCGACCCTACATGGGTCAGTATGCAATAATGGCATGTAGTGAGTAAAGATTATGTCAGCAAAACTTCCTGGACTGTATTTTTAGCATCTTTTTTCTTCCAGGTCTGAAATACCCCTAAAACGGTCCTTCACAATTGAAGTGGAACACTTAATTGATAACAAAGGGTAGAGTAGTATAAGTTTGTGAGCTGGCTGTTCTCTTATTGGCCATGTACCTCTATCTCATTTATAGAGGTAAAGATGACATCTCAGAAAAATATGAATCTTAAAATATTGTTCAGAATTCTAGCTGAGATTGAAAGTCAGTCCTCTTTATTACCAGAAAATACACTACCACTTTGTCAATAAGAAGAAACCCACATTTAATGTGCAGTTGTTGTCGAACAAGTGCATGTTGGAAGAAGCAATTCCAAATCAATTCCAGTTGTAAAGGACAGTGTTTCCTTGTATAAGCTGCTCATGTTTGATTGAAGTGTGGCACAGATTTAGCTTAGGGTAGAATTTTATCAACTAACTCTACAGTTTCCTCTTTCCACTCCCCAACTTTTACAGTAGCCAAGAAACATCCCTCACCTGCCTTTATTCTCCAGACACGGATGACAGTAACAAGTCCTTCCCTTATTGTTCTTTATCCTTTCAGTGGAATTCCTGGACATGCTACTTAGAGCTCTCAATAAATTCCAACATCACCAAATAAATAACTCAGTTTTTAAAATCCTCTCTTCTGGATTATGTTTTCTTATTTTAATGCCAGTGCCTACCACCTCTGTTCTGACCATCAGTCATTTTACTGGCATATTCTGGTATCTCAGGACTCTGAATAACCTAGAAGATTGACTTGAGTCCCTGAACATTTTTCTTTTGTCAAAGACCCCTCCTTGCTTCATTGCCCTGACCCCAATGGCCTTCTGATTTAACTAGGAAGATATGAAAGTAACATTTCTGATACTTGCTATTCCAGATAATATCACTGAACATTACAGATGCTCCAGCTGAAAATGATTCCTTTAGCACTACTACTTAAAAATACAAAGCCACTAAATCAGGCTTTTGATTTAAATGCACAAGCAAATATTGTCATAGTGCCTTGAAAACATTAGACTTTCCATATTAACAGGGAACAAATAACAGAGTCTCTTTCAGAATTTAGACAACATAAAATGTCATTCTTACCATATTACTTATTAGTTACTAATCTTGAACAGATTTTGATGTACCATATCAATCTGGAGTTTAGCACAAACATCTATTTGACCAGTTTACTATACAGAGACCAGCATGGTGGACTGGTGGGCAGTAGCAGGGTCATTTGACCTACTGCTCCACTTCGGGCTTCTCAACGTGCCTACAAAATGCCAGGGTGTAAACGTGGACCTTTGTGTGCTTATATTGATGTGATGGATGATTACTCTTCTTACTAGCCATTAAAAAAACGACTTTGTAGCCTGGATTTTTTTTAAATAGTCAGGTCCAAGTCTTCAGTCAGCATAACAAAGCATAGTTCCATTGAAGATCTAGGCCATGTACAGATATTCGGTTTCTCCTGAAAGAGTCACTGCTCGCTTTCTCTCTCAACCCCAGCCCTTCCCCTCCAAAAAAACCCAAAAACCATAAGCATAGAGAAGTTCAGGACTTTTTTCCCCACAGCAAAAATGGCTGCTCCAGGAGAAAAGTTACCTTGGAACAACCAGAGATGACCTTAAAGTTTTGTTATTTATATCCAACAGTGAAGTCGCATAAAAAAGCTGTAGCTGGTAGAAAACATAGCAGCCCATTGCTTAGCAGTACAGGTTACCATGACCATAACATCGCAGCATTCTCTGCACTCTCTCTGTCCACCTAATCTAATATCCTTGATCAGACTAGCTCTAGTTGCTTGGAAAAATGTGTCTCCCTCTGAGATCACCACCTCTCCTTAAAACTTACCATCTATTCGACCAATGAAATTAGTGACCACTAGAATAACATTTCTGAATAAGGAAAGAACTAGACCTAGATCATAATCTCACTCTACTCACATTTTCCCAACCTGTAAGTGAATGGGAACAATTACGTGATAGTATTTAGAATGTGAGAGGGAGTGTGTTGGATGTATGTATGAATAATTTGCTGGAACAGTACGAGTCTCCAATTCTGAACATTAACATGAAATGCTCACAAACATCTGTTACTATGTGGCATGTGCCACGTATATACATTTATACACCTTTGGAGTTAGTGTAAGAAAAAAAACCCTGCAATGGGTTGCCTAGCTTTCTGACTTCTGCAAGCATGCTTTGCTCCCTGAAGACCTCCTCAGCCAGTCCTCCCAAATAAAGCACAGTCTTTAAGCAACAAACAAACAACCACACAGATATTACCAAACCCTTTTGCTCTGTCCCAGTCACTAGAAGGGAAGCCCTTTGGATCTGACCCCCAGCAGAGCAGTAAGGTCCTTTCTTGCAGGATCAGCGCCCTACACCACTCCCATGCAAAAGAATTGGGGCCCAGTGCCCTGTACTGTCCCCATCCAGCCTCATAGCACCGAAATCAGGCCCCATGCCACCCTGTTTGCCTGACCCAATGCACAGGGCCATGCTATCTGTCTCACGGAGCTTGATCCAATTTCAGAAATTTGGCAGCAGGGGAGCAGTGCCACTGCTCCCCCACTGCATAATTTCTGGACCCATTGTGAGCCCTGTAGGCTGAATGACCCACCACCAGAGGCCAGATCTGACCGATGGCCCAAAGTTTGGAGCACCCCAGTCTAACCCAGTGCTTCTCAACAACAGAAGGTACCTGAGATCCTTTTAAGATTGCCATACAATATTAGTGCTAAAACTAAGAGTTGGCATTTTCTGAAAGGTGCCTAGAATCAATGAGGGGTGACTTGAATCTAAAAAGGTGGAGGACCACTGGTGTAGACCCATCTCTTGTGAAATTTTTATTTCTCTCACTTTCCGGTCTCACTTATTGGTTGATCATGAGGGTGACCATATTTTCAGAATGTCATAATGGGACAATCCAGCATGCACATCTGTCTGAGCTCTGCTTGCAGCTGAGAATGCCAAAGAGGGAGAGAAGATACAACTTGCTGGAGAAAAATCTGCCAAAGACAGGATAAAAGCAAAATACCTGTTTCTATTATATTTTAATAGATAGGGCACTGTGGAAATTTGCCTATGGCACTGAACTTGAATAGTACACAAGCACAGACACACAACAGAAAACAGTTATTTAGCAGCACAGTCTGCTTGACCATATATGCATAGGCTACACCAAGCATATCACACAGATCCCTACATCAGGTTCCCCTAGGCCCCCTCCACTCCTGTTCTACAAACTGATATGCTATGGGGGTAGGAAAAGTAGACAGTGAAAAGGCAAGGAGTCTGCTCAGGGCTTAAGTAGGTATCCCTAAGATAGCCATGAAGTACCTACTTCTCTAGGAAATTACTATTCTTGCATTGAGCAGCAGTATGACTAATTAATTAATTCATGTACAATTCTAGATGTACATAGCTTACTTGTCAGTGATTAAGTGCTTCCCAAAATGAAGTTATTCTTCCTGTACCTCCCTCTTCTTGTATTCAGGGCAAAATTCTAAGTGGGTTTCTATGGAAATCCACTTTCTCAGATGGCAGGCAGGAGACCAAGGTTCAAGAATCAACTTAACACTCTGCTTCTTCAGTTACTGTGGAGACCATGGTAAAGTTGTCATCTTTAGTTTGCGATGCTTGCCAACACTACATACTTTTTAATGCTAGGCTGCCACCATTTTACCAACTAAATGAGCTGATTAGGCATTTACTTCCAGGGAGAAAAGGGAAGTATACCAAAGAGTACCTAATTCAAAGAACAGCAAAAAAACCCAACAGCATTTTCTTTCTTTGCTACCAGATTTCATATCTCAATTTTAATTTAAAAATCAAAAGAGGGTGAATTTGTAAACAATTCCATAATACGTGCAATTACAAGGCTGTGATTACAGAGTTACAAGTAGCACCAGGGATTGTATTCTGAACCAGAAATCTAAGCATCTGCACAGTTCATAGTGAGCACATGCATCTTCAGACCTAGTACAGAATTAGAGCAATCTAGGAGAAGGAAGAGATAAATGATAAAGTATAAAAACATATCTACTGATTTGATTTGCCGTTCAGTTTTGAATTCCTCTTCCATCCACGTTCACTGCATGGGCAACTTCCTAATACTGAAAATGTTAGCATGCGAGCACTAGTGTCACGACTCCAAAGAAAAATATAATACTCTCCATCAGAGCCACAGCCTCAGAAAGATGCCTTACCAGACCATGGCGTATTCAAAAGACTGTGGTCCAAGCAGATGTGATTTTATTCAAAGTGCTCTGTTTCATTAGAACTAAGTCCAGCCCCGGTCCCATAGAAATCTGTGATTAAAATCCTCTAATGACATAGGAACAAGAGATTCCTGGGCCCAGATCTGCAAAGGTAGTTAGGTGTTTTACTCAACACCTTTGAAGACGCCAGCCTATTCTCTAGAAAGACTCCTACTGACATCAGTTTCTCTTATTAGAGTTCTTCCTATAGCAAAGCACAAGGTTTCAGAAACCCCAGAAAAATCAACAAGTATCCACTTCTCCTTACAGCTTGCAAGTTATGATACTTTATAGATCAACTGTGAACTAGCAGGGATGTCTAAAAAGACGCATGCAAGTTTTAGCTGTTTCAGTTTATTCCTTGCCTCCCTGCTTCTAACGGCCCTGACTACACTGTACAAGTATCTGCTCTAGAGGTCCCTGCTTGGAATCAGAAATTCTTGGCTGCTCTTAGGGTTGTTGGTTGTAGCCGTGTTGGTCTAAAGACATAGGCAGACAAGGTTTTTTGGGTAGATGTGATCTGTTTTATTAGACCAACTAAATAGTTGGGAAAATTGTTCTTTGTAAACTTTCGGGCACAAACACCCTTCTTCAGGCATAGAGAGAGTCTGCTGGTGTTTTGTCTGCTCCCCTGGGTGAAAATGCAAATGGTGGAAGTGAGCATGAGAGGGAATGGGAGACAACTGGTGTGAGACAGGTAAGTGGCAGCTGGGGAGAAGGGGGTGGAAAGGGAAATGTTGACCTGGTGACAGAATGTAGCTGGTAAATTGCAGACAGGTTACTTGGGGTTATCAGATGGCAGGCAGATTATAACGTGCCATAAATTCAATATCTATATTTAGTCCAGATTTTTTGTATCCAGTAGATTTATGAAGTAAAGACTCATCTGTGAGAGATGTTTTGTAAATTCCCTTTGAGGATTATAGATCTGAGAGATTGGACAGAGAGTGGTTGTCTTGTGGGAAGTGTGCCCCCACAGGTAATTGGTAGATTTTCAATATGTGTTCTGTGGTATGCAGTTCTCGTTTGGTTTCTCCTACACATTTTCCATGGGGACATTTGGTGCACTGGATGAGATGTATTACATTTCTGGAGGTGCAGGCGTAAGATCCAGGAATCGTCATGGTTCTGTTGATAACTAAAGATGCTAATAACTAAAAATATTTCTGAACTTATACTCTTCATCCTCACACACAACTTCATTTTCAATAAGCAACACTTCCTCCAGACCACAGGCACAGCTATGGGCACCAAAATGGCCCCACAATATGCCAACCTTTTTATGGGCTATCTGGAAGAAGAATTCCTCAAGAACTGCACAGTTAAACCCATGCTATACCTAAGATATATAGATGACATCTTCATCATTTGGACCAAAACCCTGCAGTCTCTGATTTCCATCAGAAATTTGATAACCCTAACCCATCTATCAGACTCTCTTCA
>NW_017728992.1:109830495-109830796 GCF_001723915.1 Gavialis gangeticus
CCATCAGAAATTTGATAACCCTAACCCATCTATCAGACTCTCTTCAATACTCCAACACCAACATTTCCCTTTTAGACACTTCGGGCATGCCTACACGTGCATTTAAGCATGTCTAAATTTAATGTGTATTAGGATTAATGCATATTAGGCAGGTTTAGGCAGGCATCTATATGTGCAGGCCTTAACACACCTTAACACTGTCTGTGGACTGATTTAGGACTAACTCCCAAGTCAGTTCACAAACACAGCGTTAAGGTGCTTTAATTCATAGTTTCATAGTTGGTAGGGTCAGAAGGGACCT
>NW_017728992.1:109830807-109833037 GCF_001723915.1 Gavialis gangeticus
CATCTGGGGATGCATGACAAGGTACGGTTGGCCTTCCTGATCGCGTCCCCACAATGTCGACCCATGTTCATCTACATGTTCGTTAACGTGCTTTAACTATTCATGGCTAAATTTGATACCTGCATTTGTAGGTATCAAATTTAGGCACAAATAGCCTAAATTTGCCTTTTTTGAACCACATTAAGGACGCCCATGTGTAGACACGTGCCCTCATGTGCCTTAAATGTAGGTGAATGCTCCTTAAAGCATCTTGTGTAGATGCACCCATTGATCGATATCCAGAATGGTAAAATACAAACCACCATATACAAGGAACCCATGGACCAACATACATATCTACACAGAACCAGTAAACACACCAAGAAAGCTGTAATATAAGACAAGACCTTCAATACAATTGAATTTGCACTGAGATGAATACCTGCAATCATCACCTCACAAATCTCAAAAGTGCTTTAACCCAAGGACACTCCTCCAGAGAGACAGATCATACTTTTGAAAGAACCACCTGGATACCACATGAAGAACTGCTGAAATTCAAAAAGAAAATCCCCACAAATCACACACCATTAGTTATGACATACCATCCTTCCCCGGAACCTACACGGAAAATTCTCAAACAATTACAACTCATACTAGAAAAAGACCCAATTCTTAAAGAGATCTTTCCAGAACCACCCATCCTAGCCTTTAAACAAGCACCAAACCTTGCCAACCTCATTACCAGGGATCTAGGTTTTCCATTTACCACAGAAAAACAGAGTAAAATGTGGATTTCCCCCCTTACTGAAGTAAAACACAGATTTCTTATTTTAGCAGAGAAACCCATGGATTTTGCAGTTTTCCAACAAGCTCTCTGCAGGCTGACAGAGTTCCAGCCTGCAGGGGGCTGGGAGGAAGCAGGAGGAGGGTGGTCAGGTAGGGGGTGCCATGTGCATTTATATGCACATGGCCCCAGATAGCCTGTAGAGCAGCTCCTGCAGGTAAGTGAGGGAGGGACTGAGGCCCCCATAGGGAGGGAGGGAGGGAGGGAGTTGGGCAGGGCTGGGGCTGCTGCCCTGCCAGGCAGTGTGGGGGGCTTTGGGTCTGAGGCCACAATATGCAACTGCAGGGCCCCAGTGGGGAGCAGGATAGGGCTGCAGGTGGCTTGTCCAGGGGTGAGGGGGTGGGGCAAGGTGGCTTGTCTGGGGGTGAAGGGATGGGGCCAGCTCGTTGCCACTGTGTGAACTCCCAGGATGGGGGGGACCTGTGCCCCCCCAGATCTGGGGCGGGGGTGGGGTAGGCTGCCCACTGCAGGCTATGGCTCCAGCATTGCTGCAGTGCCTCAGGGCCTCCACAGCCTGGCAGGTGCAACCTGGCACTTCAGGGCAGAGTGCAGCCATGCAGGAAAGCTGCTTGCCACTGTGAGCTCTGTGCTGCCCTGGTGATGTGTCCTCTGCACGTATGGGGGCAGCATGGGTGGTGCCACGGGGTTGTGGCCCTCACTGCTGCTGTGCACACAGAAGATGCGTCACCAGGGCAATGCAGAGCTCACAACTGCAAGCAGCTTTCCTGTGCAGCTGTGCTCTGCCCTGCAGTGCCAGATCTCACCCATGAACTGCAGAAGGGCAGAAGGATGGGAACCCAAGCCTGTAGCACACACCCACCCCACCCCTGCCCTGCACACAGATTTGGGGGGCACGGGTCCCTCTTACCCCCCAGGAGTGCACACTGAGGTGGGGAGCTGCCCACCCCTTGCCTGAGCCTGCCTCAGTTCTAATCCTCAAAGGGAAATTACAAAACGTCTTTTGTAGATGAGCCTATGAACTTCACTTCATTAATCTATTAGATACAAAAAATCATGGATTAAATATAGACATTGGATTTATGGCACATTATAACCTGCCTGCCATCTGATAACTACAGGTAACCTGTCTGCATTTTACCTAGCTACATTCTATCACCAGGTCAACATTCCTTCCTTTCCCCCCCTCACCTACCTGTCTCACACCTATTGTCTTTCATTCCCTCTGATGCTCACTGCCATGCATTTGCATTTTCACATACCTGCATTTTGCATATTGGTTTCTATTCTTCTCAGGGGAACATACAAAACACCAGCAGACTCTCCCTATGCCTGAAGAAGGGTGTTTGTGCCCGAAAGTTTGCAAAGAACAATTTTCCCAACTGTTTAGATGGTCTAATAAATGATATCTCATCTACCCAAAGAACCTTGTTTGCCTGCTCTTGG
>NW_017728992.1:109838037-109843381 GCF_001723915.1 Gavialis gangeticus
CGAAAGTTTGCAAAGAACAATTTTCCCAACTGTTTAGATGGTCTAATAAATGATATCTCATCTACCCAAAGAACCTTGTTTGCCTGCTCTTGGAATTTTTACCACCTCTTTCTGTCAAGAGCTCTTGATGAGCATTACCATTTATAGAAAAAAATACGTACTCAAGCATTGTTCCATACTAGCCCTCCATCTTTACTTCAGCTGGCTATGAAGTCAAACAACAAAGAAATGGCCTCCCAAGAAAGGTTTAGCTGGTTTGTCTTCTGCCATTCAAACCACATGTTCAGCCCAATGAAGTCGTGGGGATTTCGCTACATTCACTTTACCTGGTTCTTCACAGACCTTCCATAATTCCTAACTAAATGTTTTTCTACACATTCTCTCTTACTGGTCCAATAGTACAAAACACCAAAGTGCTGAAAAGTACCATTCTTTTGGTCTCATGCCTCACAAAACAATAGGTCCTGTATATCCGAAAGTTTGATTTTTCTCAGTAGCACTGAGAACTAAAAATTCTCTACAGAGATTTTATGATTTTAGGCATTTAAAGGGTTCTAAAGCCATCACTTAATACATGTCAGCAACTTTAAAAGGTTTTTAAAAGGGTGGAAGTTGCCTTAATTAAACTTTGTTGTATGTGTTTTAAATGTAAGGCAAGCTGCGATAGTGTCTCAGCTTATCTAGTTTGTCTTGAACGTGTATTTAACTGGGGCTTCCCTGCAGCCTCAGGCTGCATTGGGCAATGTGTGGCATCCCCTAGCTTCTACTCTGCCAAACTACAACAAGACATGAAACTCGTGCTAAGGCATGAAATATCTATTAAGTTTGAAGGTGCTGTACCTGAAGCACTTTAAGTAAAGTGCAAAAGTTAAAGCACCTTTGGAAATGCCAGCCCTATTTTAGGCACCCTAAAATACCAGCATTCCCACTGTATACCCATGCCTTAATTTCCTCCATTATTTTTTATTAGGAATTTAAAATTACTATCGATTTAAACTGCTTAAATTGTTAGATATCTGTGGTTACTGACTGATAGTTAATCTTACTGAAATTTAGCATCCTGGCCTACAGTGATGTATTTAGTTTTATCTTCATTGATTATAGGGCCTATCTTCCTTGCTGCATCCTTCAAGTCTCCAACTCTCTTTTGTACCTTCTCTTGCTCTAAAACTGGTATTCTGGCTGTTGTAGAAGCAATACATTTGTGCAGGCCACATAAATTCATCCCATCCCACAAATTTTACAAGTGATTGTACTGCTTCTTCCATAGCTATAGTAAAGAATACCAAAGATGGTGCATCTCCCTGCCTTAGAATAAACAAAACAATTTTAGTGTTTCAAAAAATAAACAAATCCTGTTAAAAACAGTGCTTCTCATTTTAGAAAAATACAGCTACTTCCTACATATTAAATAGTACAAAACATTGAAAAGTACCGTTCTTTTTACAGGCAAAATATTTGCTTTGTTTTTAGCAAATAACTCTTAATTTTAGCTATTCAGCATCATAAAATAGTCTATCAAATGAAAATTTTAAATTCCAATGACAAAAAAAACCTGATGTCTCTAGGGAATTCTATGCTTGGAAAAAAACATTTTAATATCTTCCTTAATTAAAACATAACACAGTAAAAAAGTAATTGCTAAAATTTATTATTCTAGTAAGCACTTAGTTTTACATATCTTTATTAAAGTAACAATGGTTTATAAGCTTTTTACTGAATTAAATAGTCAAATACAATGGAGTCTGAGCTTACTTTACATTAAGAGTATGGTTTTTTGTTTTTTTTAAATTATTATCTATTTTATATTTAAATTAGAGAAGGCAGCCAAATTTAGCGTCAATCCAGACATACCTCTAGTTCTCACTGAGGTTTACCAGTACATATCTGAAGGAGAAACTGGTCAAAACTGGTCTACTGGACAAGTAAAATTATCACCAAGACAATAATATTTCCATACTGTTGATACTATGCAAAGATAAAGAAGGACATTAATTAGAAAAAATCTAACATTAAAAAAAAGCTATTTAGCTTGAGTGGAATAACGTTTTTAGGTTTGCTCAACTGAAATCAATAAAAAATTGGCTCGGGTGAATAACTGTTTGGGAAAGAGATGCCTTGGTCTGTTAGTGGTCATTTCCAGTGAATGAAATTAATTGATTGGCAGAGGGCTTGTGTCAGAGTACCACTTAAATCTTAGTTAAGATCTATTCTGAGAATGCTAGTGTATACAGGCCTGAATTGGTCTTTTATCTAGAGGTAAATCCACTCAACACTGGCTGGCTGATACAAAATGGATGGATGTGCCTAGAACGGAGCATCTGCAAATATTTTAGCATTGTTTGTATAAAGATAAGTTTCATTTTTGAGCTATTATTGGCTGAAAGTATTCCCTCATGTAATTATGCAATAATAGCTGAGAACTTGATTGTAACCAACAGTTAGTAGTTTGTTGCTAACAAGTCAAACACGACAAATGATTTTGAGGCAATTATTGTCATTACAAGCCATACTCAATTGTTCAAAGCAGGAGTAATAGAAAGTGACAGTTGTGCAGCTGGGATGGTAGTGTGGAAAATGTGATTGCTGCCTGGTCGCAACAGACCAGTTAGAATGCAGTACAGAATCTGCTAAATGCATAATTCATGTTTAATAATATTTGAGTCTCTAAAGCAAATTACAGTATAAAATAAAAACAAACATAGGCATGTTAAAAAAGAAACAGAAGTTAAAAAAGGATTGGAGAACATATGTAGTTAGAAATTAAGACAGAGAAAAGGCAGCAGATACATTCTTCAGCACAATGAACTCACAAGATGCTTGCAAATCTGAAGCATAAAATAAGAATAAAAGAGTTTTGCAATGTTCTCTCTCTGTACTCATTCTCTCATGCACTGCATTACCATGAGGGGCATATGTCTCTAAATCCAGATCTGACCCTGAGTTAACTTAACAGCATTAATATCAGAGGAGGAAGTAATATTTTTATGGGAAGTAGATAGTAACATTTTACTGAAAACCAGCATTGAGCTACACAAATCAAAATCAGGTTTCCATCTACCACCTAACAGAAGTACTGTACATCATACACTTGCCTACTTAAGATGGCAATGCAAAAAAAATCAATTGCCACATTAGTAGAAAATGGTATATTAAGATACTTGATTTGTTGAAAATTCCACTCAACTCTCCACAGGATCATTAATGATGTTAGAAACTAGAAGTACCTAATACAGCTACATTGACATTTAGAACTGGTGCACAGACTCAGTACAATACATTATCACTGACACTGTATCAGTGCTGAAGAGTCATTACAGTATTGTCCACAAAACCTTGTGCACTACCACTGATATCATTTCAGCTCCAAAGATATCATTAACTTTTAAATGGAACTTGCTTTGCTGCAACTGCATTGATATTAATTATTATTTTAGTGTATTTTTTCTCCAGTTAACACATTCATTTCTGCATCTAATTACATCTTCACAAACCAGCAGGCCAAATTCATTTTTGGGTGTAGCACCATTAAGTGACATTAATAGTGTTGCCATATGCCACGTTCTCAAGTTCACTTAAACTCTGTTTAGGTGAACAAGGTATTAATTTTCTCTCAAATGAAATAAGCTATATTGTATCACTGTCTGAAGAAACCTTTGCAATTTTGACATGGATAAGATAACACTTCAAATTTACCTCAATTCAACCCCCAGGCTAATTCAGTAACATGCATATATGAATGTCATATTTCTTTTCTTTATTTAAAGTGAACTCAGTGTTTGTGGAAGGTGGTAGGTTGACAGCCATGGGGACAGAAATCCTCTTGTTTATACCCAGAAAGGATAATGGACAGTACAAGTAGGCAGCTTCCTCATTCCACCCTGCAAATGTGCCAGAGCCCTAACCTTTGGGACAATTTTATGAGCAAAGACTTTTTGGTGTTTATGCCTACTTAGTCCTTTATCCTCCAGCTGATATTATCCACAAAGATGAGCATGCCATTTTTGTTGGTGGTTTCTGTGACATAATTAAATGTCCATTGGGAACTGGACCACTATCAGATGCAACTGACAATATTTTATTTATGCTATTGGCATTCTTCTAATATTCTCCTCCCATTCTTTCCCACTGGCATAATTGGGTATCTTGGATTAGAAATCACCAGAGGAGATTAACATTTTACCACGGAAATCTTCACCGTGCACAAAGAACATGGTTCTGAGTACCTCTAATTCCATTGACTACAGAGATCTGAGGGGTTAAGCACTTCACAGGATTCCACCCCCTAATTAGTAACATACTGTAGGCCTGTGGAAAGCGGCAAGTATTCATTTTGGATTCGGATTTGGCTGATTTGGAGTGATTCCATTCAGAGATTCGAATCGCTGTCCTGATTCGATTTGGCTGAATCAGATCTGAAAGATCCAACGCTGCTTCACCACTGCTTTGGAGATTCAGCCATAGACTGAACAGGCAGCTGACACAGCCGCCTCTCCCCGGTAAGTCTGTTGGGGTTGAGGGAAGAAAGGGGCATGGGGGAGGAAGGGGCTGGGGCTGGGCCTGGGACAAGCTGCCCAGCCAGAGTGCAGGGACTCATTACTCAGGGATAGGGGCAAAGGGGTGCAGGATGTGGGTGCAGCAGCACTGGGAGTGGGGGCTCTGCCCTGCTGCCACTTGCCCAGCTGGGCTGGGGGGGTGGGACGCGGGTGCAGCTTGCTCTGAGCAGAAGGGGGCAAGAGGCAGCAGGGCAAAGCCACCACTCCCAGCACTGCTGCACCTGCATCCCCCTGCGCCAGCTGGCAACCAATGACAGCGCCTGCCCCCTGCCCTGGCTGGCAAACAGCAACAGTACCTGCCCCCTTGAACCCCCTGTGCCAATTGACAAGCAGTGGCAGCACCTGCCCCCTGTGCTGGCTGGCAAGCAGCAGCAGCGTCCACCCCACTCCCCGTGCTTGCTGCGCCAGCTGGCAAGCATCATCAGGGCAGACTCCACGCTCCCAGCACTGATGTGGGTGCAGCAGCACTCGGAGCGATGGCTCTGCCTTGCTGCCGCTTGCCCAGCTGACACGGGGGGAGGGGGTACAATGCAGGCATGGCTTACTCTGGGTGGAAGGGGACAAGTGACAGCAGGGCATAGCCCTCGCTTCTAGCGCTGCTGTGCCTGCATCAACACTGGGAGTGGGGACTCTGCCCTGCTGCCACTTGCCAGCTAGCACAGCAGGGCATGGGATATGGGCACAGCAGCACTGGGAGCAGGAGCTCTCCCCTACTGCCACTTGCCCTCTTCCCCATGAAGTGAGCTGTGCCCACATTGGCCCAGCTGGGCAAGCGGCAGCAGGTCATA
>NW_017728992.1:109843392-109843594 GCF_001723915.1 Gavialis gangeticus
ATCTTCTCCCAGCCCCAATCCCTCTCTCCCCCATGCCCCTTCCCTCTACCCTCCCCCAACAGACTTACCAGCTGGAGGCTGCCTGTTCAGTCTGTGGCTGAATTTCCGAATCAACTGAATCTTTCCCAAAGCTTTTCTGAGTTGATTTGGAGGCTTTGACTTGATTCAGAGCTTTCAGTTGGTCTCCTGATTCAGTTTGGAT
>NW_017728992.1:109848594-109859181 GCF_001723915.1 Gavialis gangeticus
CCCAACAGACTTACCAGCTGGAGGCTGCCTGTTCAGTCTGTGGCTGAATTTCCGAATCAACTGAATCTTTCCCAAAGCTTTTCTGAGTTGATTTGGAGGCTTTGACTTGATTCAGAGCTTTCAGTTGGTCTCCTGATTCAGTTTGGATTTGGAGATTCGGTCACTGAATTGGGCTGAATCTCCTCTGAATCAAATTGGCTACTGAAACTTCGCACAGCCCTAACATACTGCACTGTATATATAATTTCTGTAAGAATTTAAGCAGGGTTTTGTGCTGCTGATTATTTATTTTATTATTTATTGTTAATATGTCCACAGCCTTTCTTTGCATGAAGGTACCTGATGCAGCTCACCTGTATTAAATGTTTGGTTGAGACTCAGAATTCATTTTAAAAAGAATAAAATGAACAGTGTGAGTATGGCAGACTTTCTGTTATTGTTTAACTACTCAGAAGACAATGATTCTCAGGAGTTTATTTCAAATGTTTCACTCTCAACATAGGGAGACACACATTTGTGTCTACTTGGTCTTTAGCCCCAAACCCAACATGACAGGAGCCCATGGAAGTGGTTACATCCAAGTAACTGTTTACTAAATCCAAGCACCATGCAGCACTTAGCAATGCATACTCATTGCTGTTCTGGTTGCTATGGAAACAGAATAAAGCAATTGCCACTAGAGGGCTCACAAACTATTTAAAGAACTACTGCCCTGTTCCTATAGATTTCAAATATTCATTAAAATCCCAGCAATATCAATCAGGGTCTACAAAAAAAATTCTGGCTAAAGTACAGACTTGATATTTTTAATCATAACTAATATCTAAAAGCATCCATCTCATATCATGTTAACAAGGAATGCTTATATGGAGGAACTGTATACTTTTTAAAAGTTATTTTAAAACATTAACTATGTTTTTAAAATGTTAATTTAGGAGGAAGCAAGCCAAAAAAAAAGTACAAAAATCCAAAAAGAGACTTTATTTACTTCAGGGATTTTTAGTATGGTGATAAGAACCATGAAGAGGTAAAGGTTTTATCCTTCTCTAGTTAAAAGTGTAGATAAAACAGTCCTATTTACCCCTATCCCAAGTCTGCTTTGTTCCGTAACTCAACAACACACAGCAAAAACCTCAGCATAACATTTCTCCCCAAGACTTACTGCTTCTAGGGACTCACCTGGACAAATTCCTAATTCTAACCGTCTCTAAGACAAAGCTTCCCCCCAGCTCTCTGAAATCAGAGTAGTTAAATTGCTCCAATGAGCAAGAGGATTTTGTTCAGTTTTTCATGAGTTTGTAACTCTTGCTAACAGAACAGACCAACAAAACCATTCCTGTATCCTCCTACAAAGGTTATATATCTTGTTAGCCTCTTACAGACCCAGTTAAAGGTCAGCTTTTTCCTCAAAACCTTACTTTGTAAGTTCTGAAGCATTAAATATAGTGATCCTCCATTAAAAACCACACTGATTTATTTTTAAAAATGTTTATCAACCTTTTCTTTAGCCTGTGGTCTGAGGTATGGACTGCTGGCTCTAGTCTGATAATACTGGTGTCCTCAGGGCACTCTCAGGGGCCATACAAGCAAAGCATAACTTGAAGAGTGGAACTTGCATGCAGGGAATGATACAGAAGTGATTTTTCTCACAAAGAATCAGCTTCAGACAAGGGAATGAGAAGCAGAAAAGAGGAAAAAGACCTAGGATTCCCAGATGTACATGTGTCTGGCAGGGTCCCAGGGGAATTAGGTGATTTACAGCCATATTATCTAACTGGCATGTAGAAGCTAGAGCTGTAGCAGCCCCACCCACACCCTACCCTGCTGCAGGGGCAGAAGTGTCCAGCTGCTGGTCCAGTAGGAGATATGACTAAGGCAGCTGGGAAATAAACTGATTGCAAATTATAGCTGCCTTTCTTTGCAGAACCCCTAGGGACAGAGGGGGAGAACCTTTTGCTCAGCTCTTCCTCTGGCTGCAGTGACCCTGCAGATGCTTCGGATGTTATTTTCATTGCTTTCGCTAGCTGATGTGAATGAAGGCCTTATTGTTTAAGAATGTATAGTGGGAACTGCCCTTAATGATGTTACTGGAGATTCTCTCTCTTACTCACACACACGCATGCACACGCACACACACACACACACACAAACTGGCATTATATAGTGACAGCCACGCAGAATGGGGCACAAACAGAATTCATCCTCAACACACAGGTAGCAGTTCAGTTGCTGTGTGACTATTATCCCAGCATGTGGTGAAGTAGTTGCTGCTGACCCTACATGAGTTTCTAGCTCTTCCAATACACCTCTCCCAGTGCCATCCTACTGCAAACCAGCATAGAATTTCCTTTGAAGCTGTCAGAGTGCTTATAGGGTTAATATTCTCCATATACTTCACTGCATGAAGAACTTCCAAAGAAACATAGAACTATGCTTGTGTCCAGAACAGTAGCAGAACTCTCAACCTGTATATGAATTGTTCTTAAATTTGTCCTTTTAGAATTTAATTTCAAACTGTCTAAGTATGGGAGGTTCAAGAGGCACTAAACTCCTCCCATCTCTTCAAAAGGAAGAAGTGCTATCACCAGCCATCCTCAGCTCAGCCATGCCATAACAAAAGAGCCCCAAACAACTCTTTCCCACTCACAACAAACACTTCAGCAAGAAGCTGAAGGAGGAAGGGGAGTGACAGCAAGAGGTTACCTGGAGGTTGGGGAGGTGAAGATGGAGTTCAGAGAAGGAGGGAGAGGAGATATAAAGGGAGCCTGCATGATAATATTTCTTGTACAAAACCTGCAGCCTCTTTGATACAGCTTCAAAAACAAAAATTGAGAAAAATTGCAATATCTTATTTATTTCTACATTAATTTGCAATCATTCTTTAGCCAAAAATGTTCAAGCAAACATGTATGAAAAGACACACAGTATACACCTATATATTGGAAATTACCTTTATACAAAGAACAAAGAATTCCCAAGAGTAAACTACAATCACTAAAGGGTAGTTCTACACTGATGAGTGAATGTATAAAAAAAAAAACACATCTCCTTTCTGGACAGTGTAAGCCTCACTGGAGCAGTGGTTAGCATAAGCATTAAATTAATACATACATTGCTCAGGCTTTGCTGAAGGATTGCCCAACTTAGGTCTCACTACAGCTGAGACATATATGAACTGCTTAACCTGGAATATGAATACACATTTAGGTTGTGCAAATTTATCACAACTGATAAGACCGGTACTAAATGCTTTAGAACAGCAACATAACAAAAATGTTACAATATGTGTAGAACTGCCAGAAAAGGGTGTAATGTGGACAGAGTGGTAAAACACAGATCAGGATGTATAACAGGTACCAGATACAGAATGATTCATGATACCAGAGAAATGTGATATGCTTAGTATTGCTTTGAGCCGTCTATAAAAGAAAGAGCTAGGAAACCTGGAATCTTGTACTGGTTTGGAAAAAGTGTTTTTATATGGATACCATTGTTGTTCAAATACAGAAATGCCCTGTTGGAATGATCTCAGTACTGTCTTGTAGACCAGTAGTGTCAAACTCACCCTGTACCCCAGGCTGGATCCAGACCATGGGGCTCCTCAAAGGCTGCATCCATGGAGCAAGCGACAGGAGCAATAGGAGCAGTGGTGGAAGGGTCTACAGCAGCAGTGGCTGCAGCAGCAGTTGAAATAATGGCCAACAGTGAAAGTGGAGGAGGTACATGTGGCAGGGCAATCAGCTGTAGGGTGAGCATGGCTGTGTTGGCACAGCTCAAGCTTGCTCCCTTGCCACCGAAGGCCATGTCCAACAAGGCCCTGGATTTTGCAGCAGGCTCCACCCCACTCTAGCTGCACCCTGAATTCCCTGGCCTGCCAGTAACCTGACAGGACAGATGGAGCAGCTCTGCAGACTATAGGTTTGACACCCTTGTTGTAAATAATCCTGCTGAGTTTTCACCACCAAACTGTGCCTGCGATCTTTCTTTGCATATGCTGTGATCTTCATACACTGGGGGCAGAGACAAGCAGACACTGACCACACGTGGAGTACAACAGACCGTATTCACAGGATTATATTGACAAACTTAAAAAAAAAAATTAAGGGCAGTGCCTGAAGTTGTTGATTCTAGAAATCCAGCAAAGCTGAGAAAAAGGATGTTGAGAGCTATTCTTCCTTGTGCATCATCAGAAGAACAGCTCATTTATTTACATCAAAGCAAACCCAGCAAAAATAAGGTTTACTGTCAGGGACTGCGATTTCATAGATTTCATAGCTTATAGAGTCAGAAGGGACCCAATGGATCATCGTGTCCAACCTCCTGCTCCTGGCAGGAAAGAGGACTGAGGTCAGATGACCCCAGCCAGGTGATTGTTAAGCCTCCTCTTGAAGACCTCCAAGTTAGGTGATAGCATCACCTCTCTTGGAAGCCCATTCGAGACCCTGGTCCCCCTTATTGTAAAAAATTTCTTCCTAATGTCTAACCTAAATCTACTCTCCACTAGTTGGCACCCATTATTCCTAGTTACTCCCTGGGGCGCTCTGGTAAACAGTGCATCCCCAATTCCCTGCTGTCCTCCCCTGATAAATTTATAGGCGGCCACAAGGTCACCCCTCAGCCATCTTTTGTATAGGCTGAAGAGATCCAGATCTCTCAACCTCTCTTCGCAGGGTCTTTCACGGAGACCACTAATCATGTGAGTGGCCCTCCCCTGAACCCTCTCCAGATCCTCCATGTCCCTCTTGAAGTATGGTGCCCAAAACTGGACACAGTACTCCAACTGCAGCCTGACTAATGCCGCATAGAGGGGGAGCATCACCAATCTGTTGGTCATGCATCTGCTAATACACGACAAGGTGTGATTGGCTTTGTTGATGGCCTTGTTACACTGCTGACTCATGTTCATCTTGGAGTCAACTATGACTCCAAGATCTCTCTCAGCCTCTGAACTACTGAGGAGGACATCCCCCAACCTGTAGGTGCGCTGGGGATTTCTCCTTCCTAGGTGGAGTACCTTACATTTATCTTTGTTGAGTTGCATCCTATTATGTTCCGCCCATTGATCTAACGTGTCCAGGTTGGCCTGTATCTACTCCCTGCCCTCTGGTGTATTAACTTTGCCCCATAATTTGGTATCATCCGCGAACTTGGACAGGGTACTCACCACACCCTTGTCCAAATCGCTGAAGATATTAAATAACACCGGCCCAAAGACTGAACCCTGTGGGACCCCACTGCCTACCTCCTTCCAGGCTGAGAATGACCCATCAACCCCCACTCTCTGGGTGCGGTCCCTAAGCCAGTTAGCCACCCACCTGACTGTATAGGCATCCACTCCACAGCCCATTAGATTCCCTATGAGAATAGGATGCGAAACTGTGTTGAAGGCCTTCCTAAAATCCAGGTAGATGATATCAGCCTCAGCTCCTGTGTCAAGGCAGTTTGTGACCTGGTCATAAAAAGCTATAAGGTTTGTCAGGCAGGATTTACCTGTGATGAATCTGTGCTGGTTTCCTTTCAGCATCATTTCCCCTGCTGGACCTTCACAAATACGCATTTTGATGATTTTTTTTTAGTATTTTCCCAGGGATACAGGTAAGACTGACTGGCCTAATGTTACCCAGCTCCTCCCTTCTCCCCTTCTTAAAAATGGGCACCACGTTGGCCTTTTCCCAGTCCCCAGGGACCTGTCCGGAGCACCATGAGAGCTCAAACAGCCGTGCCAGTGCCTCAGCAATGACACTGGCCAATTCCTTCAGCACCCATGGATGGAGGTCATCCGGGCCAGCTGACTTGTACCCATCCAGCCCTTCCAAGTGCTCTTTAACTAAGTCAGCACTAACCTTTGGCAGTCTGGTGCCTTTTGGACATCTGTCTATGCTCAAGGTGGGGGGCTTTATCTTGGTCAGTATTAAGGAATACTGAAGCGAAGAACTCATTGAAGAGCTCTGCTTTTTTCTCTGTGTCAACCACCAATTGACCTGATTTGTCCTGCAGGGGCCCTATGCTACTTTGAGCTTTCTTTTTGCTCGCTATGTATCTGTAGAAGAACTTTTTATTGTCCTTAATTGTTGTAGCCAGCCTAAGCTCCAGTCCTGCCCTGGCCTGCCTAACTGACTCCCTGCAATAGTGCGCCAGGGTGGTGTATGCCTCCTTGGTGGCTGCCCCCTGTTTCCACTGCTTATACATCTCTTTCTTTGCCCCCAGTCTTTCCTGAAGCTCCCTGTTCAGCCAAGAGGGCTTTTTTTATCCCCTTAGCCCCTTTCTTGCATAAGGGGATAGACTCCTTTTGTGCCCCAAGGATCACTCCCTTGAGAAACTTCCAACCCTGTTGGACCCCCACTAGCTCAATGCTCTTGAGTTCCACCACCTCACCAACTAGGTTTCTAAGTTTACTAAAGTTGGCCCTTCGGAAGTCTAAAACTTTAGCATCACTGGATATTTTTCTCACCCTTCGCTGAATAGTGAACTCTACCAAGTAGTGGTCACTATCACCCAGGCTACTGTGTACCTGCAGGTCCCCCACGAGATCATCCCCTGTTGCTAAGACCAGGTCTAGCAAGGTGCTACCCCTGGTGGGACTGGATACCATCTGGGTTAGGTGGAGGTCCTGCACAGTGTAAGAACCTCCTTGAGTGGCTTGTTTTGGCCTCCTGTTCCTCCCACCTGATGTCCAGGTAATTTAGGTCCCCCATGATCACTGCCCCACTCGCCGGTAAGGTATCTGAGAGCTGCTTGGAGAATACCTTGTCTAGCTCATCATCCTGGTAAGGAGGTCTGTAGTAGACCCCCACTACCAAGTCCTTTTCCCCTGGCCCCCCCTGGATCTTGACCCACAATGTCTTGGTAGTTCCCTCCTCCACTCCTGCCTTGATGACAGAAGATGTGTACTGCTCCTTAGCATAGAGAGCTACACCTCCGCCTTTTCTCCCCACTCTGTCTCATCTGTACAACCTGTACCCCTCAAAGCCTGCTGCCCAGTCGTGCATAGAATCCCACCATGTTTCAGTTAAGCCGATTAGGTCATGCTGTGTACTAGCAAGTGATCAAGCAGGCCTGGCTGGGCCAAGCAGGGAAATTACCACACCTGCCCCTGGTCCCTGGCTAATGTGACTGACTAGTCACTTCTCTGCAACTAGATTGGCTGCTGACAATACTACTCTCCCCTTTTAAACGCACCTGCAGCCTCAGGCAAGCTGACGGCTGCCTTACAGGGGCTGCAGGCCCAGATTACAGCCCTGCAAACCCAATGTACCCTACTTCCTGCCAACTGGGGAAACCAACGCACTCGACATACCCTGAACCACAGATCCCACTGTCTGACAAATCTGATGGAGACCCTTGCTGCTTCTAGGAGTTAACTAATCAGTGTTGCCTCACATTTAGTCTCTGTCCCAGAACCTATCCTTCAGATACAGCCAAGGTAGGACTTATCAGTTTGTTGACTGGTGATGCCCTGGCCTGGGCTTCCCCACTTTTGGAATCAGCAAGCCCTCTCCTTGACAGCCTTGAAGATTTTATCCAAGCCATAGTGAAAATCTTTGGTGACCTCTATTGGGTCCGTATTGCGGAGCCCTCTGACATGGAGTGGAACAAGGTGGCTCAACATTTCCACTTCTGCCTGGGGTTTCAGGGCTGCATTAAAGGCGAGTTGGCTCAGGTGGAGCTCCCAGCTACTTTGGACAGACTTGTTGATTTTAGTATTTGTACTGATGCCTGTCTGTCCAAGCAACAATAGGAGGACTGGACTTCAGCTCTCAGGATTGGCTAGGCCCTTGGAAGCTCTGATACTACCCCCAGTGGAGGCCATGCAGATAGCTGCAGCTAGGAAAAGGCTCCCCCTTGGAGGAGAAGGTTTGTTGTTGTGCCTAGGGCCTCTGCCAGTACTGTGGGGAGTCTGGGCATTTTGCCTGGATCTGCCTAAGGAAAGGAACAGCCATCTCCTCTTTGAGGAACTACCTGACCCAGCCTTGGTAGAGGGGCATTGTCTGAGCCTGCCACAGATCATTCAGCCAATGCCTCCAGTTCGCAGAGCCACCAAGCCCCAAGACTCACCTTTGCTAGTTGCCCTTCACCTACAGCACCCCTCTGCTCCAGGCCTCTTTGACACAGGAGTTTCTGGTAATTTCATGGACTCGACCCTTGCAGAACAACTCGACTCTACCAGTTCAGCCAAAACAGAACCCCAAGACAGCAGAAGCCATGAATGGATTCCCTCTCTCTTTGGGCCTTGCCACCAGTAAAATGGTCCCACTAGAAGCCTCAATCAGTGATCACCCAGTCTTTTTGTTTTGATCTTATCCATTCCCCTGACCTTTTGGTTATACTGGGAACCCCTTAATTATTCCTCCATAGCCTGGGACATCATGTGTGGGTTACAGGAACTCTGTTTCAACTCACCTTACTGCTTGTACTCTTGTTTAGAGTAGATTTCTCTGGCCATTACCCAGGGCTGGAAGCAGAGCCAAAAATATCAGGTTGCTTGCAACAACCATGTAAGATTCAAGGCTGGCCTTCACAGACAGAACATATGCCCCAGACCCTCTCCCATCTCTCCCTGCCAAATGCCAGGACTTGGTTGATGTATTCAACAAGAAAGGAGTGGACCAACTTCCCCCACACTTCCCTTATGATTGCCATTTGATACTGTGCCAGGGGCACAGATTCCATTCAGGTGCAGTTATTTACTCTGAGCCAGAGCTCAAAGTGCTCAAGGAGTATATATTAGAGAGAACCTCTGTAATGGGTTCATCAGGCATTTTACATGTCCTGCTGGGGCCCTGATATTCTTTGTGGCCAAGAAAGACAGCTTTCTCCGTCCCTGTGTTGAGTACAGGGCCTAAAACAGGATTAATATTCATAATCATTACCTGCTGCCATTAACAAATGAATTATTTGAGAGGTTCCATCAAGCCTAGATATTTTTCAAGATTGGATCTGTGAGACGCGTACTGTATACAGGAAGGGGACAAGCAGAAAACCACATTTTGGTCCCACTATGGGCATTCTGAATACTTGGCTATGCCCTTTGGACTCTGCAATGCCCCTGCGACATTCCAACACTTTGCTAACGGTATATATCAAGATATGTTGGAACAATTAGTTTTTTCTAATGATCCTGCCCAGTATTTAGAACATGTGTGTCAGGTCCTACTCCAGCCCCAAGAGAACCACCTGTATGTTAACCTAGAGAAATGCAAGTTTGATCAGACCTCAACTGAATTCTTGAATTCTTATATTATTTTCACCAAGGGCCTAGTAATGGCCCACAAGGTAACCAACATCACTGAATGAGCTGCACCATACGACATTAAAGGGATTCACTGATTCTTGGGCTTTGCTAACTTTTGTAGATGTTCAATGAGAGAGTTGTCGCACCTAGTAGCCCTGCTGCCTACTCTTCTTAGGAAGGGGTATCATTCAAATGGTTTCCAGAAGTACGAATGGTCTTTGAGATACTGAAAAGGACTTTCACTCTGTGCCCTTCTTGTGCACCTGGACTCCATGAAACCATTTATAATTAATCTGGCCATAGGGAAATCTGGGGCATCCAGGACACTGCCCCTTTCCCCTTCTACTCTCCCAAGTCAGTGGTGCTGTTACAGGCAGAGGCAGGGGCAGGGTGACATGGTGTGCTGGGCAAGTGAGTGGGTGGGCAGCGGTGCCTGCCTTCTTGGTTGGTGTGCTGTGCTGTCCACCACCCCAGCAGATTACACCCCATCCCCCTTCATTTCCAGGATGCTCAATTTAATGTTCACCAGCCTCCAAAATCCAGAACTGTCCTGGCTAAACTGGGATGTATGGTCATCCTATTTATAGTGGAAGCTGACTGTTTGAGCTGCACCACAGGGGCTGTTCTGTCTCAGGCTTCAGACACCCCAAACAAACTGCACCCTTCCACTTTTATTGCTGGTCCCTGATTCCCTTCAAAAGGAATTACAACATTTCAGATTGGGAACTCCTTGCATCAACATGGGAACTCCTTGAGCTGAAATGCTGGAAACTCCTCACACTGACATTTGGGATTGGGAAACTGTTCCCCCCACCCATGATCACAGAATCATAGAAGTAGGGTCGGAAGGGACCTTGTAGATCTTCAAGTCCGACCCCCTGCCTGGGCAGGAGAAAAAACTGGGCTCAAATGACTCCAGCCAGGTAGGCATCAAGCCTCCTCTTAAAGGTGCCCACGGTAGAAGCCAGCACCACTTTCCTTGGAAGTTGGTTCCAGATCCTAGCCACCCTAACTATGAAGTAGTTCTTACGGATGTCTAATCTAAACCTACTCTCCAACAACTTGTGGCCGTTATTCCTTGTTATGCCAGGAGGCGCTAGGGGAAACAAGGCCTCTCCTAAACCCTTCTGGTCCCCCCTAGTGAGTTTATAGACGGTCACCAGGTCCCCCCTCAGCCTTCTCTTGTGAAAGCTGAACAGGTTCAGGTCCCGCAGTCTCTCATTGTAGGGTCTGCCCTGTTGTCCCCGGATCATGCAGGTGGCCCTCCTCTGGACCCTCTCAATGTTGTCCGCATCCCTCCTGAAGTGGGGCGCACAGAACTGGACACAGTACTCCAGCTGTGGCCTGACCAGTGT
>NW_017728992.1:109860483-109860717 GCF_001723915.1 Gavialis gangeticus
GGTAGCTAGTCCCAGTTCCATCTCCGCCTTGGCCTTCCTGAACACCTCCCTGAATCCCCGAGGAACCGCAGTATAGTCCTCCCTGGTGATGGCCTGGTGATGGTCCCTCCCTTCCATTGGATGTACGCCTCCCTTTTAGCTAGAAGACATTCCCGAATGCTTTTGGTGAGCCATGGGGGCTTTTGTGCCCTCCTGCCCCCTTTGATCCGTGTTGGGATTACCTCCCTTTGGGCT
>NW_017728992.1:109860831-109867589 GCF_001723915.1 Gavialis gangeticus
CATTGAAATTTGCCCTCCTGAAATCTAGGGTTGCTGCCTTGCTGCAGGCCTTTGCCACCTTGCGCTGGATGGTGAATTCCAGCAGGCGATGATCACTGTTGCCAAGGTGGTCGAGCACCTGCAGTCCCCTCACCAGGTCGTCACCCATGGCCAGCACCAGGTCCAACAAGGTGTCTACCCTGGTGGGGCTGTGCACCTCCTGTGTTAGATGGAGGTCCTGCATTTTGGCTAGGAACCTATGTGAGCAGTCAGACCTGGACCATAAGAACTAGGAATATTTGCACACAAACCAGAAACTGAATTTTTGACAGGTCCACTGGTCCCTGCTTTTCCTGTTTTAATTTCATAATCACATATTGCCCAGGGGCCAAGAATCAGAAGGCAGACTATCCCATAAGGATGAACTCTCTGCTCTAGACCCATCACCCACAATCATGGTCATGGTGGATACATTAACTAAGATGACCCATTTTATCCTTGCCCAGGCTGTCCCCACTGCCAGTTAAATGACCCATCTATTTCTGAGACATATATTTTGCCTACATAGCTGTCCATCTCAGGTACTCTCTGGCCATGGTCCCCAATTTATTTCATACTTCTGGCATGAGTTCTGTAAGGCTCTGGGCATGGAACCTCTTCATTCATCTATGTATCACCTTCAGACTAATGGTCATACGGAGTGCATAAACCAGACCCTTGAGCAATACCTCAGATGCTTTTAAATTTTCATCAGGATAATTGGATGATCTTGTTCCCCCTGGCGAAATTCACATACAAAAATGCTGTCCATACTTCTACAGGCCAGACCCACTTTTTCTCCAACTATGGACTCCATCCTCATTTCCACCTAACATTGCCTACCTTCCCATAGGTCCTCACAGTGAATGACTTTGTATTGGATCTCCAAGATGTTTAGCAAAAAATTAAAAGTTCATCTCGACACAGCCAACCACATATAAAAATAATGACAGCAATATTTTGGCCCCACCATTTCACTTGGTAACAAGGTCTGGCTCTCTTCAAAGACTATCAAGATCCCAAGACCACCTGCCAAACTGGATCACCAATATCTGGGCCCCTTCAAGGTTGTGGAACAAATAAGCTTTGTTGCATTCAAGCTATGGCTGCCCAAAACACTAAAAGTACACCTCGTTTTCCACATATACCTACTCAAACCTCCATAAAAAAACCTTTCCTGACTGCCTAAACCTGCTCCCCCCACACCAATGATAGTGGAAGGTCACAAGGAATATATTGTAAGGCAGGTTCTAGGCTCCAAAGACATCTGAGGCAAGCTCCATTAATTCATCAACTGGGGGGGCTATAGCCTGGAAGAATGATCTTGGGAACCAGATGACCATGTTCACACCCACCCCTAAACTAGTATAAGTTTTCCACTGAAAATACCCAGAAAAGCCTGGTCCCAGGCTGCCTAGAAGAGGCCATCTGGGAGGGTGGGGTGGGAGGGAGCAGAAACTCTCAGGAACACTGATCAAGCAGGCCTGGTTGTGCCAAGCATTTGAAGTTATCACATCTGCCGCTGATCCCCGACTAATGCAACCGACACCGTTCTCTGCAACCAGATTGGCTACTGAAAGCACCACTCACCCCTTTTAAACACCTGCAGCCTCAGCCTCAACACATGCAAGCCTTAAATCAGCCTCAGTCTGTTCTGGCAAGCCTTGCATTCATAGCTTTCTCTGGCTTTCCTGACTTCTGACCTGGGTTTGACTTTTTGTGACCATGATCATGAATCTACCCTGAAACTTGGTGCTGGCTCTGCTTTCTCTGGTTTCCCTGACATCCTGACTTGCCTTGGTTGCCTTGACCCTTATCCCAGCTTTTCTCTGGCACTTGGTCCCATGCTCTCTAATCCACCTACTCAGACCATGACTCAATGCTCCAGGAACCCATGCTCCTGCCCTGCTGATCTCCTAGTTGCCCCCCAGGGCCTATCCACAGGCCTGGCTGCCTATTCCCAGCCACAACCTCACAGTTACACAACTCCATGGGAATAATCTGAAAACAATGAAATAAAGATGTAACTGGGGATGGAATTTGGCCTAAACAACTATTGTCATAATTTGTTTATTCGTGCCATCATAGTATTCAAAGGCTCCAACCTTTACTGGGCCCCATTACACTAGATGCCACATCAAACACAGAGGAGAATATGGTCCTTTCCTGAAACTCTCATAATTCAGTTATTGGTGATGTGAGATGGAAGGAACCTAGCTTAATGTTTATATTTGCATTGCTTTTTCAGAGTGGACAATTAGAAAGAACCCTTTTTTACTTGATTATTGGGCATATTTGGTCTTCAAATTCTGACAGAATAATAAGCATGAAGTTCTACTAGGTGTTTTTACAGTCCCTTTTAAAGGGAGTGTAAAATTGCAGCTGGGGCACCCTGGCAAAAGCCTGGCACCTGACCTATGCACCATTCATGTCACACGAAAGACTTCACATCTGTGGTGTATAATCCTCATGTGAACTCTATTCTCCAAGCTGAATGACACTTTAAGACAGTGGTTTCAGATTCTTTCTATAATGAGGGTTGAATTCCATTTTTTATACTGGTTATTGCGGCAAGATATAAAACTCAGTCCAAACTCCCCCCAATTCAAAACAAAATTTCCATTCATGTCAACAACAAACTCACACTGATATCAAGGCAGAAGTTTGCTATTTGTTGCCGCATTTTTAATGATTAGATTTTAACTTTGTACCTCCCCTTCTTCTACTTTTATGTTCCTCTTCCTTCACTATCCTCCCTTTTTAGTTTTTCTTTTTCTGCCTGATCTTGGTTCATCAAACCTGTTCTTTCCTATGAATTTCCTGTCTTACAGGAACTCCTAGGTCTCTAGCCACTGTGCTTCATTACCATACTTTACCCCCATTCCATTTAGTAAAATGATCAGTGATTTAACATCTAACATTGACACTGGCTTCCAGTCCAATTAGACTAACAAGTTGAGGGTGGGGCAGAGGCATAACAGAGAAGCTGATCACATAGGGCACCAGCAGTGACTTCCGGCTGCTGGTACCACCAGCACAGGTGGCAGCTATTATTTTAATGCTTCTCTTCAAGTCAGCACCTGGGGCTGCTGCCTTGGTCTCCCCACCTTAGTTACACTACTAGCTCATAGAGCAGGGGTGGGCAAAATGCGGCCCGTAGGCCGCATGCGGCCTGCCAGGCCATTCTATCCAGCCTGTGGGGCACCTAAAAAATTTAGAAAATTAATATTTATCTGCCCCTGGCTGCCTGTCATGCAGCCCTTGATGGCTTGCCAAAACTCAGTAAGTGGCCCTCTGCCCAAAATAATTGCCTGCCTCTGTCATAGAGGCACCTTAGAGATTTACTTTGCCATAGCATCTGATGAAGAAGGCTGTAGCTTATGAAAGCTCATGCCTCTCTGAGGGCATGTGCACATGTTCACAAGACCCAATCTACGATCACGAGGATTGCTTAAAGCCACATGATCATAGATGGGACCCCACTTATTCATTGGTGCTGGGAACCATGTCGGAAATGTGATCTATGTCGGGATGAGGCAAGGAGGATTGGAAGGGGCTACCACTTCCAAGGGAGGGTTTTGGTAGGTCCAGGCCAGAAGGATTGCATGTTTGGGGGCTGGGATGATTGGAGGTCTAAAAATAGCCTGGTCAGGGTGAGAGGTAGGAAAAGCATAGTCCTGGGGCTGGGGCAAGTTGCTGGGCTTTCCCAGATCCAGGGCTGTGCTCCTAATAGCTACGTACATTTCATTAGATCAGGCCTGGGTGAGCCTGATCTATGTAGTGGATCTCCTTAGGTGAACTAAGTTAGATATGGTCAACCATTTTTTGCCTGATCTAAGTGTAACATCTGCATATGCCCTACACAAATTAGACTATAAAGCCACTAAACTAATCTTGCCTTCTCTCTATTAGAGTAACAATTAACCAGGAAATTCACACTTCTAAGCTACTGTTTGAAGCTGTTTGTCAGCCCAATATAATTAAAAGTAGTGACATCTTCCAAAGGGTAGGTACCTATGAACAATTTTGTGTCGACTAAAAGGGGTAGGGAATTATCATTCAGTAGCTAGTCTGTAGTAACTGCCTGTGTGTAAGCCCTTACCCCATGGATATTAGAAGCTAAAGCATGGTAGCTTCTGTGAAATATGTTTCCACTAGCATGGCTTAGCTTTTGCTTCCCATGGGGCATACACACAGGAGGTTATGCCATGGACCAGGTACTGTGAAATAAATTGCTACCCACGTTAGCCCACAGTAAATATTTCATTTGTCCATACTTGAAGTTCACATATGCAACATTTTCTTTGCAATCCTAAAGACAAGAAACTTACATTTAAAAAAAAAAAATGAATACATACATTTTTGATTTCTGGACTGGCTATTTCTGGCGGGCCAAATACAAGGATCAAGTGAACCAGATCTGGTCATATATTTGACATCACTGCTTTGAGTGACAGCCTTGAACTATGAACCCTTTCCCCAAGGAAATTGTATATACTAGTATCTACAATACACAAGGAAAACTAAAGATGTACTGCACTTGCATTTGCTCTTTGCCTTGCTCACATTGGGCATTTTTACACGTGCTTTGGGACGCAGCACCAGAACAATACTTTAATTAGAGAACCGCATTTATTTAAAATGTCCGTGCATCATGTGTATCAGCATCCCTGCACTGAAAAAATGGTGGTGGAGGGTTCTGAACTAAAGCTCATTGAATGTGTTTTATTTCAAAGTGCCCTGCCGCCATTTTTTCAGCACAAGGACACTACAGATACACATGATGCGGAAGAGTACCAGAGTGTGTCAATTTCCGTTCTCCAGCAGATTTGATTAATTGCTGGATTTCCAGCATGTCAGAGCAGACTCTCTGCATGTCTAATAGGAGCCCGTTAATTCTAATTTTTCCATTTATTTAGATGTCCTGTATAATGAAGAAAGTGTTTTACAGTAAATTTTGTTGCAATCTTGTTGTGCAGCCCAAAAACAGACTACATTATGATACAGGTATAACCTGTGATAAGAATAAACAGTAAAAAGATACAAGCTACCTTAACTATGGGCTAGAATATACCTGCAGGACATAGTTCAGTCCATTACTTTGCCATCCCCAGGTAATTTCAGAGAAGCAGCTTCCTCTCTCTTTTCTCCTTGCTGCTGGGGAGAAGTGCATTGCTGCTGAGAGCCAATGTGTCAAGATTCAAATTCTTAGTAAGTCGCACAAGGAAAAAGGGGAATTTTACTTCCACTTATGCCCATTTGCAGGCCAACTGTATATTTAATATAAAAATACCCAAAATGCAATTATTTAAGTCATCTAAGCAATCTAAGCAATAGTTAGTCTGCCAAAAAAACAGCACAATCATCCTTATTTTGCAGCAAAGCGAACTCATCTCAAATTATCTGAGGAAATGCATTCCCAATGAAAGGGTATAGAAGATGCTAAATGAGGGCATAACATAGGAAAAGGGCAGTATCTTCTTTATTTAATAAAAAGGCTTACCATCCTGCTGGCCCTGAAGATTCTGAGGACTTTGCATTCTCTCTTCAAGATTAGAACTAAGGTCTGAGTTCACAGCTGACATCCTGGTTGAGTCACTCATATCAAATTCATCACTTTCTATGGAACTTTCATCCTGCAATTCAAAATTCCCTGTTTCATATTAGGAAACACCCAAAAATTAGTGACAAATATGTTATTCAAACTAAAATCATTATTTAGTACTTCATATTAATAACTGAGATACCCTTATTGAATGAGTAAGTAAACAAGCAAGCTATAAGAAGAGCAAGTATAATTAATCACAAAGTGGACTGTGATCATTTGACAGGTGCCATCAAAGTTTAATCAAGTATGATAATACTCCAACTATAATACAAAGTGGCTTTCTAGAATATTTTGGAAAGGCAGAAAAATGTTAGTGTTCTGGGAACTCATGATAGCTCTTTTCTATTCAATCTTTGTTGAGGAGACATCTCCATTTTTGTGCCCGAATTGTTCATTCTAGTTGAATAATCATTGCCAGGAAGTACGTAAGATTTTAATGAAATGCTGAATCTATCAAAGACAATGGCTAATCTCATTTGATTTCAACCTTAAACTGTAAATATGTTCAAAGAAGTGACTGAAAAGTGGCATTGTCTTACTCAGTCCAGTCCTGATCTTGTTCACAAGGAACTCAATTGCAAGGCAACTCGCAAGTGTGAAAGCAGGGAAGAGTTTATTCTGGCTCACACACTTCCAATATATTTCATAGAATCATAGAAATAGGGTCGGAAGAGACCTTGTAGATCTTCAAGTCCGACCCCCTGCCTGGGCAGGAGAAAAAACTGAGCTCAAACAATCCCAGCTACGTAGGCATCAAGCCTCCTCTTAAAGACCCCCAGAGTAGGAGCCAGCACCACTTCCCTCGGAAGTTGGTTCCAGATCCCAGCTGCCCTGACTGTGAAGTAGTTCTTACGGATGTCTAATCTAAACCTACTCTCCAATAACTTGTGGCCGTTATTCCTTGTTATGCCAGGGGGCGCCAGGGGAAACAAGGTCTCCCCAAACCCTTCTGGTCACCCCTAGTGAGTTTATAGACAGTCACCAGGTCCCCCCCAGCCTTCTCTTGTGAAAGCTGAACAGGTTCAGGTCCCGCAGTCTCTCATTGTAGGGTCTGCCCTGTTGTTCCCAGATCACGCGGGTGGCCCTCCTCTGGACCCTCTCAATGTTGTCCACATCCCTCCTGAAGTGGGGC
>NW_017728992.1:109872589-109874503 GCF_001723915.1 Gavialis gangeticus
TCCTAGCTCTAGGTCTGCCTCAGCTTTCCTGACAGCCCCCCTACAGGCCCGAGCAGAGGAGGTATACTCCTTTTTGGAGATAGCACCCCCCTTCCACCGGGTGTACGCTGCCTTTTTGGTAATCAGGCATTTCCGGATGCCCTTGGTGAGCTGGGGGCTTTTGGGCACTCTTACCCCCCTTGCTTTTTGTTGGGATGGTCACCCCTTGTATCGTCTCCTTAAGGAATGACCACTCATCTTGGGCACTGAGTTCCCCTGCTCTCGGGAACCCTAGCGCCTCTCCCACTAAACTCCTCAACTCGTTGAAGTTGTCCGTCTTGAAGTCTAGGGCTATCACCTCATTGCAGGCCCTTGACACCCTGCACTGGATGGTGAATTCCAGCAAGCGATGATCGCTATCACCCAGGTGGTCAAGAACCTGGAGGCCCCTTACCAGGTTGTCGCCTGTGGCCAGGACCAGATCCTACAGGGCATTTCCTCTGGTGGGACTGTGCACCTCCTGAATTAAGTGGAGATCCTCTATCTCAGCCAGGAACCTCCTGGAACGGTCTGACCCGGCTGACTGTTCCTCCTAGCAGATGTCTGGGTAATTTAACTCACCCATGACAACTACATCCTTTGCCTTAAGTGCCTCTGCAAGCTGACCTGAAAATTCCTGGTCCAGCTCCTCCCCTTGGTTGGGGGGTCTGTAGTAGACCCCCACCGTTAAACCCCTCTCCCCACGGCCCCCTTGTATCTTGACCCAGAGCACTTCCGCTTGCCCCTCTGACCCCATTTTGCTGGCAGAGGATGTGTATTGCTCCTTGACATAGAGCACCGCACCCCCACCTTTCCTTCCTTCTCTATCCCGCCTGTAAAGCCTATAGCCCCTAATGCTATCAATTTAAAGAATCTCCAATGCTGATGATGAAAACGATGACATGTGAGCCAAAAATCCTATTTCAATTTCTGATGCTCATTTAATTGTTGCAGACAGAAAACCTGGGCCCCAGCCAAGCAAACATTCATTCACCTGCTTAAGTTGACTCATTTTAGTAGTCCCATTGATGTCAATGGTTAGGGACAGAAGTTACACATAAACTGGTTTAAGTGATCAGAAACTGGTTTAAACCTGTAACAGAACATAACTTCACTGCACATAACCCAGTTTCAAAATGGCTGAAACCGGTTTAAGATAAACCTGGTCAAATGTAGTATCAGACTTAACTAATTTGGATCAAACTACTTTATGAAACTTCTGTTCCAGACCACTTCCTGGTCCAAGTTAAATCACAGTCCTCCAGCATCCCAGCATGCTTGACAGCCCTGGGCTGGGCTGAGGTGTCTAGAAAGGTCTGTTGGGGGGAGGGGGTAGGCAGGGACTGCCCTCCTCCAGGCAAACCCTGGCTGGGGACAGGGAGGTGAGTTAAACTTCCCTTCCCCAGAGTACGGAGCTTCCCTGCACTGCTAAAAACATACTGCTGGCTGCAACTGTGGATTACAAATCCCAGAGGCACCTGGAAGCAGGAAGAGGAGGTGATGAGCAACCCTGTAGAGTCCTGCTGCTGTGATTCTGGACTACACATCTTAGAGACCTCGGGGGCAGCACGAAGAGGAAGTGAATGCACAGCCCATGCTGGCTACATGCCAGACAGCCATGCTCTAGCACCCTCTCCACCCCTCAGACCACCCCTCCCGGCTTCTGGTCTGAGCCACTGCAAGTATGTGACTGCATTTCCTGAATCAAAAGTGAATGTCTGTCCAGTTGTTTCTCAGTTTAATGTCTGCAGTTTAGGCTAACCTGCAAAGATTTAATCAATTCAGCGTCGGGCTTTTTGACTCTCTGTACTTAGCCAATGAGTTCAAACACCTGCTTAAAGTTTAATATGGTCATAAGTTTTGATCTGGAAGTTGCTGAGAAACAGAAAGCCAGAA
>NW_017728992.1:109879503-109888492 GCF_001723915.1 Gavialis gangeticus
GTCTGCAGTTTAGGCTAACCTGCAAAGATTTAATCAATTCAGCGTCGGGCTTTTTGACTCTCTGTACTTAGCCAATGAGTTCAAACACCTGCTTAAAGTTTAATATGGTCATAAGTTTTGATCTGGAAGTTGCTGAGAAACAGAAAGCCAGAATTATATTTTTCAGTCACTTTTCTGAGTATAACGGAAGTTTGCTGAGGGCCTTCCTGTCAAAAGAAGGAGATTTTAAGAATAACTGAGCTGATGATTTGTATTCACCAAAGAAAAAAATAAGTTCTTTATTTGGAATATGAATTATACTTATTAGGTCTTTCTAAAATAGTCAATTGCCTGCCAGTTACAGTACTTTATTTTTGTACTCATTAACTAGAAGTGATCTAGAAATATATAGCTAATGCCAGAATTTGATATCAATATGTTTATAGCATACCCATCTGGATGGAAATGAATATAGTTAGTCTCTTTTCTCTGTGAACAGCTGGCCCCTGAGCAAGCTCCACTCTTTTGTAAGAATCCCTGAACTGGACATAGCTACCATTAATACCCATAGTTTTAAGAGTGGAATCAAAGTGCCAAGAATCTCCTCTTGTACCTGTGCACAACAGCTTATGACAAAACACGCTACCCCAAGCAATACTCTATACAACATAAAAATTGAAAAAGGCAAAGCTTCTCCAACTGGTACTTGGGTTATACAATCTAACATAGGAAACAGTCAGATATAACATGATGAACAATGTCCTCACAACGCTTACACAAAGTGTAAGAAATGCTGGAAGCTAGAGTCCACAAGAGCACTAGCCTTCCCATGAACTTGTCTCTCTCTCTCTCTCTCTCTCTCTCCCCCCCTTTCCCCACTCCTCCCCCACCCAAAGCACCAGACAGTAGAGCCAGCGTTGTACAGAGAAAATGCATTCTGCTCTCTTTCAAAGGCTGCATCAGTGTACATACCACCTCTACCCATTGGAAAGCTTCCATCTTCTCCAGGAATGGTGGGCTACAATCTGGAGTCAGCTTGTACCTCAGTGACACCTGTTTTGTCTTCCAGTGCAAACTACAGAAGCCTTGGCTGCCCATACAGAACAGACTAGTTGGGGAATAACCAGGCATAGGGGTATTTGTGGTTATGCCTCCACTTGTTCCTGGCCTCCTAAAGAGCAATGCTTCCACTGTCTCTATAAATATTGTGCACTCTATTGCACCCCTATGTGTGTGCATGCAGGTGCTAGTGGCTGACGCTGGTGGTTAATGGTCCCCTTGTGCCAGCTGCAGCATTGAAATAAATTTCCCTGTGCAGCTGGGTCTTTCTGTTGGGCCACGACAGTTCTGCACCACCCCTTCCACAGGTTTCAGCTTAACAGTATGACTTAGGTATGACTTAGGCTGAAGTGGTCAAGGTGACTGATTACTACTAACAAGATATTCTCAATTATTAGGCAACGCTAGCAGTGGTAACTAAGTTACTTCCCACCTCAGATCCTCCCCTCCACTGTAATACAAAGATGCTTTGTGCAACCTTGGAAACAGAGCCTTACTGTAAAATCAGAGGGTGGATTTTTTTAAAACCGTACGAAGTAATTTAAAAACACGTATCAGAAACACCCCTACTTTGCACTGCTATCTTCCTACTGCCATTTTGCTCTTAGTGCCAGACTAATATCATTGCAAATGACAGTACATATCTAGAGATACAAATTAAAAAAGAGCATGAGATCTTCACTTGCAACAATGGTGCTTATTGGCAAGTGCACATCATGCAATGGAAATACATTAAAAATTGCAACACTATGCATCACTGCAATGAGCCAAAGGTCACAATGCAAGACTGAGTGTGCCAAGTTCAAGTGGGAATGCTCTCAGTTATAGGTGTGGGGAGGGCAGGAGTTGTTACTTCCTACTACCACCGTCACATCAGCTGCCTGATTTCAGTGAAAAAATGGTGCACTGAAAGGGGCCTGATTCATGTCATCAGGCCAGAAAGGACAATACTAAAATGCTTAAGCTATGATAAAAGAAGAATGTACTATACCAGATGGCTGTGCTCCAACATTAGTGTTTCGCCCCATGTAGCAGGAAGAAAGAATTGTGGGAGCAAGGAAAATAATGTAGCATTAAACTTCACTGTAAAGATAAAGCCTCCGGCCCACTGCTTGCCAACAGTCAGCTTCTCAACTTGGGGTAGCCGACACAAGGAAGGCCTAGTTTTGGGAACAGAAGACCAAGCTGAAGTTGCATCAAGTGCTCCTGGAGAAGTGTAAAAGAGATAGACATGTCTTCTACAAAAGAAGAGATCCCTGATATTTTTAGAAAAGTACTGACAATTCCCTGCTTTTGTGGGGTTTTGAATAATTCATATATCTCCATCAATAGTTCATATCTACTTATTATAAAAAATAATCTGGCTGGCTTTACAGAACTCAAGAGTCAATCAGGGTCTTTGCCATAAACCAGCTGTTTGGGTTGTTTTTAAAGGTTTTTCTTTTTAAAGAAAAAAAAGAAATAAGGAATCAAATTCAGATTATTTCTTCCAGGCAGGCAGAAGGGCACAGCAGGCAGGACTGCTTTTGGTTGGCACACAGCCGGGCTCCTAACTATTTGGCAGCTTGCATGATAAATGAACACATTTCTCACAAAATGAGTTTATTACAAATAATTTGCCAGCTCCCCTCCAAATCATGAAGCACTTCTCAAAATTTGAAAAAGATCTGCATGAATCACAGAAAAGAAATAATTAAAAAAGCAGATTATTTCCAGTTCCCTTAGATGAAGTCCAGTTCTCAGCCTGAGTCTCCTTTTCTATATTTAATTAATTCTGACAGAAATTCAAATGCAAATGTATAGGTGCATACATGAATTTCTTACTGGATGAGGACCGATTTAATCATGGAGTTAATTTTAAGTCCATGTTTAGTACTTTGCTGTATTAGAGTTGGAGGTTCTATTTCCCCATAAACTGTCCAATCAGGGCCTCTGTCCTGAAGATCCCAATCACTTTGTTACTGCTCCCACACACACTCCTTTGCTGTTCTACATCATGGCAGTAACCTCAGCATTTGAATGGCATTCACTTCAGGAGCTAATGAAAGAACGCTTTCGTGCACTGCTAAGCACAGAACTTATCCATGGTGGCACATGTTGCCTCCTTATTCTTTCCATCCCAAATTGACCCTAGCAGTTGATGTACAATGCCCAACATTTGAACCAAGATCTCTATTAAAACAGTGTGGAATAGTGTACTGTTCCAAAGCCAGAGGGTATGAGAAGATCTACAAGTTTTGAACAGGATATTTATTATATCATATCATACAGCATTTTTAAGAGATATCTTGCTATATTGAGAGTATTCAAAACTGTTAACAGAGGGTCACATTCCTCCTTGGTTTAATTCATTAAATTTTGTGGAATCACATTATGGAACAATACAATCCGCAATGAACTATAAATAGATTTTGAATATTTGATTTTTACCTCATCTTGTTGTGAGTTCAGTAGCTGCAGTTTCATGTGCTTCATGTAGGCCATAGTAATTGGCATGTTGTAATCAATCATACTAGTCACCAAAGTCGGAGGTTTTCCATTATCTGTAATAAAAATATTTATTATGCATGATATGTTAATTGTGGAAGCTACCTCAGTATAATCTGCTGCCAAATGCCAAACTGTTTCTCGGTTGGCTCCAACTTTGGCATTTTCAATTGCTTTTACAACATACAGATAGCTATTTCCATGAAAAGAAAGTAAATCAAGCATAAGCATGAAAAATTATAAACTCTGCTATCCTAAATGACTACAGCAGATGAGCCCTATCCATCGTTTATTGTTATATGGACATACAAGCATTTCCATAAGAAAATAAATTATTTTATCCAGGTAAAATCATCTTTCTTTTAGGAATGAGTATGGCACTACACTCCATCCTTTAAGGAAATACTAAAGATTCACTACCTTCTAACTTAAGTGAATGAGAAGATCTGATTTGTTGAACTGTTCCAGTCTACCAAATTTTTATGAACCTTCACTTACACTAGGAAAATATAAATGGATATTAGGAATAAAATTACTTTACATCCCACTATTTGACACTACAACTACCTTTATGATCCACTCCATCTGGGTTTAAATGCATTCTTTTCTGGCACTCTGAGCAGCTCATTAGAAATCGTGTCACCGCTTCTCTTGGTAGGAAGGCATAGGTCTCTGAAATCTGAAATGAATAACAAAATATAGGTGTTATTATATAAGCTGATTGAACATGATTTAACAGAGCTGATTGTTATATTTCTGAATAAGGCATATTATCGTATAATGCCAGGAAGCATAATGGAAGCATGCACTGCATACTATGCAACATTTCAAGAAACATCTTTCTAATCTAGCTACTTATCATCTAATAGCTAATAATAGCTAAAACTGAGAAAACCCACTCATTTCAAAACCAGCTTAGTTGTCTGTTTATAGTTTCTGTAATTTCTTTTCAGCAAAAAAGACTCGTATGTAACAGACATCCAAGTGAGACATTATTTAGGGGAAAAAATCCTCTTCCCCCCCCTAAAATATACTACAAAAATGTGTTGAAAAAATACTGATGCTTCTCATAGCTATTATCACAAAAACTTTCTGTGTTTATATTATTTATTTAATTTTAATACTACACAGATTTAATTTTAATTTTTCACAGAGTCAACAAAAAGATACTAGAAACGGTAGGTAACCAAGGAAGATAGTCCCCTTAATGTTCTACTGTTGCATAAGTTTCATCTATTGTTGAAAATACTCTCAGATATTCAATGATATATGTAACTATTTAAATAAATTCTTTCCGCTAACAGCTCTGGAATTTTAAATTTACCATCTCAAAAATCTTAAATGTATCCCTTCACCTGAAACTTGGAGCACTTTGAAATAATATATCTCGGGGCACTCATTCCAGACAAATCACCTCTTCATACCTTAAGTTCACAAAGAACTATGCATCTTTATTCTTGACGTGTGCATCTACACATGCATTTGATCTGGGATCACTTTACTTGCAAGTAAACTACTCATTAGCAGGGATCCTGGTTTTCCATTTCCCATGGCAAAACAGAGAAAACCACAGATTTCCACTTTTTATCAGAGAAAATGCAGATTTCTCCTTTTAGCAGAGAAACCTGGGGATTCCCTGCTTTTACAAACAGTTCTTCAGGCTGGTTGAGCTTCAGCTTGCAAGAGCTGTTTGCCAACAGGGTGGGAAACCCCAAGCCCTGCCCAGAGGGGAAGGGAGAGGGAGAAGGGTGGGGCCTGAGGCTCTCAGTCAGCCACAGCTCCGCTCAGCTTAGCTTCATTCCTGGAGGCTGAGGTAAGTGGGGCTTGCAGGCGGCAAGGGACCCCTCTGGTGGGGCTGGAGGTGTTATGGGTCACGACTGGGGGAGCCAGCCCCGCCACCACCTGAGCAGGCAGCAGCAGTGGGGGAGCCAGCTCCATGCTGCTTCTGCTGCAGCTGCCTGCTGTTGGGGGCAGGGAGCTGCAGACTTGGGGGGCCCCATAGCGCTGGGAGCTGGGGGGGGCCTCCAGCAGGGATGGGGGGCAGGGGCTGTGGGTAGGGGAAGAGGCATGAGTAGGGCAGGGAGCTGTTGTGGGGGCAATGAGGGGCACCAGCAGGGTTGGGATGGCTTTGGAGGGTGAGTGAGGGGCACCAGCAGGGCTAGGGGGACTGCAGGGGGCTTTTAATTTTAATAATGGATTTGAGGGGTTTTAATCAGAGAATTTGCAATTTTTTGTCACAGAATTTGTGATTCATCAGAGATAACCAGGATCCCTGCTCATGAGTAAACGCTCCTGGGCAGTTGTCTACACATGCAGGGAGGTGGAAGAAAATTTGCTGCTCCTGCAATGGTCCCCTGCCACCACCAAGGGGAGCTCAAGGCTCCAGTGCACCTGCCAGCAGCTGGCAGCCATTTTTCAAAGGCAACTCCACTCTGTGCTGCCTTTTCAGCTGTTCTTCTGGTCAGGAGCAGCGTGCAGAGGCCGGGGCCAGCAAATGGCAGCCCTCTCGCTCCAGCCTCTGCCTCCGTGTACCATGGCTGCTCCAGCCCCTGCCCCTGGCAGCAACATCCAGTGCCCCAGGCTCCTGCTGGCCATGGTGCTGGCCCTGCTGGCCCCAGTGGGTCCCCACTGCTAAGGACCCGGGTGAGCTGCACACCCACCAGAAAGAGCCAGGTTACTGAGTGGAAGAGGCACTGCCTGACCACCTGCTTACACACTCCCCGCTGTAGCTTACCTGGACAGATGCCCACGTATCCCCTACCTCACCAGCCACCCCCAGCACCATGCTAACTGAAGACAGTTCTTAGAAAAACACTTTATTCCCTCACTACAAACAGACGCCTCCCCCTCCCTCCCTCTCCAACAATGGAACCCCTCCACCACCAACAAAACACCCTCTTACTCATGCAAACTATTTACAAGTGAAGTGATGTGGTTGTGTGCATGCCCTCCTGGCATGGGTGGCCATGGGGTGGGAGAGCCTAGGGGGCAGAGCCTGGGGACAGGCAGCCACCACACTGGCCTCTGGCCACTGCCTTATGTGTGCACACGCTGTGGTGAGTCAGGTGGGTGGGGGGCTCGCCCTGGGCAACAGTGGCTGGCAGCCCCCTGGCATGGGCATCTTCCCCTCCAGCAACCAGTGTCCAAGGCTAACAGGGCTGGCATGTGGTCCTTCTCCCACTGCAGGCAACTCTGTGCCCACATAGAGCCAGGGTGAGCAACAGGCCTGGGCCCAGTGTGGGTGGCTGGGTGGCAAGGGACCCAGGGCAGGGGCTGGGGCAGAGGCTCCTGGCCCATGGAGGCAGCGCTAGACTTTTGCCCAGGCCCATGGGGGGGCCTGCTGCTGGGCAGTGGGCAGCTGCCAGAAGGCAGGTGGGGCTAGGGTTGGGGGCCAGGCAGCACAGGCAGCAACTGCCAGGATGGTTTCCAGCACTTGACGCTTGTACTCCATGGCCTCCACTGCCCTGCCGATGCCTGCACTCTGCTTCTGCAGGGCCTACAAATGCTCACACTCCAGGGCCAGGAGCTGCGCCCTGAACTCCCAGTCTGCCTGGTCCCGCACATCCTTGCGGGCCACATCCTCCGCCAGGCAACGTCTTCCACCAGAGAGTTGTCTGATGTTGTCATCAGCCAGTCCAGAACGAGCATCATGTCCTGGGTCCTCCTCTGGCAGAGCCAGTGAATTTGCAGGGCCCTGGCTGTGGGCAGCGGCGACTCTGAGGCTGCATCCTGGCTGCCAATGGTGGCCTCTCCCCTGCGTGCAGCTGCAGGGCCTGCAGAGGCATGAGAAAGAAGCTGTTCTTGAGAGTTTGCAACATTTCTGAAATAAGATACTGTGTACCGGGGCCCATATGCTATCTGGCACGGGTGCCCATGGACCATGATAGGTCAGCTGGATAGGCCTGGACGCAGGAGGCTGCCAGCTGAGCCCCTCATCCCGCTTGCTCCCCCGTTGCCAGTGGGCCACGGATGCTGGTCACAAGCAGCCTGCCTCCCCTGCCCTATTACCAGGCCAGGACCAGCCAGGCTCCTGGCTGCATCTGCTGCCATGGCTCCAGACCCTGCTGCCCCCACATCCCCTCCTAAAGGCCTACCAGTCTCCTGTGCTGCCACCAATCCCACAGCACCCAGGCTTGGGGGAGGGTGCAGTGTTCACAGATGACTGGAAAGAGGAGCTGCTCATGCCCTCACCCTCCCTGCAGGGGGTCTCTCTAGGGAGCTGCCCCAGGGCCAGGCCTCCCCCCCACAGCAGCACTGCACCCCAAGCATGCCCCTGCTGTGTGTGTCCCCAGCACTGCACAAAGAGCTGTTTGCACAGACCGAAGGGTTCCTGACCCACTACACCCTGTTACTGCTGATCGCCATGGTGGCCTGGGCACAGCTGGCATGGGACCCTGAGCTTTGATGGTGTGGGGGGAAGCCTGGGTTGCCCTGCAACCTCTGCCACGCCTGGAGGGATACCTGTGGCTCCACTACACATCCCTGCCCCCCACAGCTGAGGAAGACATCACTGCCAGCATTGACACATTCCTCAGCATGTGAAAAGCCCATGCCTGCCTAGCTCGAGGCACAGGCTGCTCAACAAACTTTTGCACTGTCTCCCACCTCCCTGCATGCTGTGGGTTGGGGGTGGGAAATAAAGGGGCCAAGGGAGTGCAGCCAGCCCAGGAGGGAAGCAGGGGGGCAATGGAAGGGGCTAGGGCCTGAGCAGGGGAAGGGCTGGGGGTGAGGGAAGGAGAGCCCTCCCCCAAGTCCAGAGCTTACCCCATGGCCAGGGCTGGTATGGCCAGCAGGTCCAGTCATTCCCAGCTGGTGGCGATGTCATGCGGCTCTGGGTGGACTCACTGGATGACAGGCTGTGTTGTGCAGGTGCCTGGCCAGGGGTCCTCCCTGGGCAGGAGCTGGCACTGCTGGCAGCTGGCGATGGACATGCCTGGCCATGCCTTGTGGCTGGAGCTGAGGCTGCAGAGCTGTTGAGGCAGACGCTGGCCCAGGCTGGTAGAGGCTGCAGATGGGCAGCTTGGTGGGATGGGCTACTGGTGTCCTGCGGGGTCATCCACCAGTGACACATCACCACTGGTGCCAGGCCAGGCCAAGGGCTCAGGCCTGGGCTGCAGTACACAGCACGGCTGCAGCCTAGGTCCCAGGACACAAGGATGTCTGTCAGCTGCTGCATAAAGGGCATGGACTTGCAGGCACTCTCTGACCAGTGATTGTGGTCAGTGATGGAAACCCACTGTGCCCACAAGGCCTTGACCTTTATGCGGCACTGCCACACTGACCGGTTGTGCCTGCACTCCTGCATCTGGCCTGACAGACCCTCACAGACATGGGCACTGGAGCCCTGCATAAACTGCTGCTGCACCTCCACCTCAGCTCCCAGTGCCATGAGGTCACCCGTCTCCTCCTGTAACCAGTTGGGGCCCTACACATCTTCTGCCAGCAGAATGGGGTCAGAGGAAGG
>NW_017728992.1:109888503-109898352 GCF_001723915.1 Gavialis gangeticus
GCTAGAAGATCTACTAGGTCCCTTCCGACCCTTAATCTAAATCTATGAATCTATGGTGGGGTGTGGCATGGGCAATGAAGCCATCAGGGTTCCCGCACCAGCTCTTTGGGTCTCTGCACAGCTGTTCCTGTGCTGCTGGGCCTGGGCAGCTGCCTGCAATGCCTAGCGCAGGGCCATAGCACAGGACTGGCAGCCACATGGTGAGGCAATGCCTCACAGAACCTGCAAGTTCTGGGAAGGCTGCTGGGGGTGGGCTGCAGGAAGCTGGAGCTGGCCGCAGTGACCAGGAGCTGCCTGCAGCTGAGTCTGGGTCCTGATAGGCCTGGCAGGAGCCTGGAGCAGCCTGCAGGCCTGGACAGCACGGGCGTTGCAGCTGCATAGCAATGCAGTGCCAGGCACTGGTGCCAGGGTGCAGGCACAGTGGTGTAGCTGGCCTGTGGCTTGAGCAGGGGACACAGGGCTGGAGTGGCCTCAGGCTGCTTGCTTGTACTGCAGGGCTCTGAGTGCCTGCAGGCTTTTAAGGGCCTGAGGCTGGGGCTGATAGGAAGCAAATTTGCTCCTGATTGGCAGCTATATGCATGTTACTGCACAGTATCCACTCGTGAAAAAAATTGCTACTTGCATTTGCAAGTAGCAAATTTACTTGTGAGTAGCAATTTTTACTGGACAGTAAACACGTGCACATGTAGACAAGCACACTTACTCTGCAGTAAACTACAGTACTGAGCAGTAAAGTCTCGTGTAGATGCGTCTGATGGGGAACATATTTAGTAACCTTCACTGAGGAGGCTAGAGTGCCACTGGTAACATGAAGATCAGTAAATACAGTTAGTATCTCAGGCAGTACTTAGGACCCAATTTCTGAAGCAGGAAACTCCTGAAGAGACAGCAAGAACATTCTCACAGTTGAAATTAGAAATGCTTCACTTCTTAACCAGAGTAGATAAACACCCACTTGCATTCTGCTGCTCAGAAGCCTGCAGCAGGGTTCAAGTGCATTACTGAAGAGCTGAAAGAAGGCTAGGAGGCCAATTTGGGGGGATTCTGGCTTCCTTAGCTGTACCTGAGTATCTTGAGAGTTATACTTTCCCAAATTCATAAGTGATGTAAACATGTAAATAAAGGGATGCAAGTTTAAGTTGGTGTAATTTATTTGTTGATAGGACCCTTAGATTCACCTGTTAATTTAGCCTCTGTGGAGGAAATAGTAAGAAATTGTGTGTCAAAAATAATTTACATCCTTGACTGTAACCTTCCATTTATCATCTATTACTAAGACACTGTGATTGTTTCCTTTGTAAAATTCTGTTTTAGAGGCATGATAACAAAAAGAACAGATTCCCTTCTGAGATTAAACTTGGCATAAACTGTTTCATCCCAGAGTAAATTTCTTGGAAAACAACCCAAAAACACTAACTTAAGCTACATTTGAGCTTCTTGTTTCAGATCATTTTTTTCACATTTCTACACACCAAAAATGGAGAAATGTTGGTTAGATTGAAACTTTAAAACATCTAAAAAAGATTAAGTTAAAATCATCTAGAAACTTAACATTCAGAAAAGTAGTAAATGTATATATGCAGCCACCTCTCTTTCATAACATTTTAAGATTTAGAACTGCATTGAAATTAATGGAGCTTACCCATGGATTCATTAGTGGCCTGGATTCGACAGGAATGCTCCATTTATTTTAATCAGGCATTTCTGTCAAATTCCCACTCCGCTCAGACAAGATACAAATCCTTCATGGATAGTAATTGAGCTCAGGCCAGATTTGATAAATATGCTGCACTGACTATAAGGAAGCTGGATTTTTATAGATCACCTAATCACAACTAGATTTGTCTACATAGTGGATGGCTCTTACTCTCCAACTTCCCTGTGCAGCATGTAGTCAAGATTACCCTTCCCTAAATCTATATATGTATGTAGGTGTATGTAGGTATGCATTTATTCAGGTTAAAATCCTTAGCTAACATCCCTTTGAAAGATGTTAGCTAACTCTCTTTCACCTTGTGAACTGGCTCAGATTAGTCAAATCTGAGGTGAAATTGCAGTCCATGTCATTAGTATAACTCAACAGGCACTGCATCAAAGTAGCAATGCCAAATTACATCAATTAAAGATATAGCTCCTATATCTGTATGCACTTATTTTTATAGGGTAAAATATGTCTTCTAGGAGCTTACCACAATGCTGCTTGACATGCCTAACAATATCCTCTCCCAGAGCTAGCAACTTAGAAAATTATATATTTTGCTTTCAAAAACGAGGAAAATAAACTGAAAGAGTGGGGATAGATTCTGCTTGTTTCTCTCACAGAATGGCTAAGTATAGAGAATCAAAAAGCCCAAGACTGAATCAATTCAATCTTTGCAGGTCTCTCTAAACTGTGTAGATTGAACCAATAAGCAAGTGAATGGACTTTTACTCTGCAAACAGAAAAGGCAGCCAGACCCCTGCAGCAGCTCATACCAGTAGCTGGACGGCCTTGAAAGCATGCCTCCCAACATGCTGGCCACTACAGATGGCTGGAAACCAGGCGATTCCCCCAGCTACACCCGCACCTTACCTTCTGGGCTGGCTGAGGAAGGGGTGGGGAGAAAAGCCCACCCCTCTGGCCTGGCACTGGATCCCCAGATGGGAGCAGCCTGGCGCAGTGGGAGGAGAAAAAGCCCAACCTGGGAACTTTCCTCCTCCCACCCAGAGCCAGGAGTGGGGCTGGAGTCCCGTAGCCATGTTCCCCCTCCTCAGTCTCTGGTCTGGCTGGGGGGTGTGGAAAGGAAAGACTTCACTAGGGCTTGGCTCCACCCCCACAAGGCTGAGAGCCAGGAGTGTGGCTAGAGTCCCGTCCCCTCCTTTGCTGGCTGAAGACTGAGGAGGGGAGCGTGGCTGGGGGTGAAGCCAAGCCCCCCACCTCCACACTCTCCTCACCCTGCCCTGTCCCTGCACCAGGCTGCACCTGGCTGAAGATCCAGTGCACCGGAGAAGCGGGTTTTTCTCTCCCACCCGCTCCTCAGCCAGCCAGAGGAGTACTAGTGCTCTGGCTAGGGAGCAGAAAGGCAGGGCAGATCCTGCTCTGCTGAAGCAGACAGAACAGTTCAGGACTGCAAAGCATCCTCTGATGCTGGGGGACTGTAAGTTAACTTTAACTGGGAAAATGGCAAGAATGCAGCTGCAGTACTGCGTCCAGTTCTGGGTGCTACACTTTAACAAGGATGTGGTAAAGCTTGGGAGAGTCCAGAGAAGAGCCACCCGTATGATCAGAGACTTGCATCGCAAACTATACAAGGAAAGGCTGAGGGATCTGGGACTCTACAGCCTGAAAAAAAGAGGGCTAAGAGGGGACTTGGTAGCAGCTTACCACTACATCAGAGGCATACATCAAGGGCTTGGGGAACAACCGTTCACCAGGGCAGCCGAGAGGAAAACTAAGAGTAATGGTCACAAACTCCTGGAAAACCATTTCAGGCTTGACATTAGGAAAAATTACTTCACAACTAGGGTGTCCGGACTGTGGATAAGCTCCCTCCAGAGGTGATGCAATTGCCTATCCTGGAAATCTTTAAGAGGAGACTGGACAGTCACCTTGCTGGGGTCACCTGACTCCACCTGTCTTTCCTGTTTGGTGCAGGGGGCTGGACCCAATGACCTTCCAGTGTCCCTTCCAGCCTTACAATTCATGAATCTATGAATGAGTCCTATTAGACTGGGAGTCAGGACAGCAAGATTTGATCTGTGATCTTACTTAATAAAGTAATATTTTTCTATATTCCAATATATCTGAAAGAAGCCAGTCTTGCAATCACTTCTGCAAGTACTCTCACTGACTTTAGTCTTTATACTTAGCAACAGTGCCAAGCCGAGCCCTTTAATTTCTCCCTGTGCTCAAAAACAACTTCTCTTACACAAGCATGGAATGAGAGGAACAGCAGAGGGAGACTCACACACTAAGAGATTCTGCAAGTACAGAAATAAATATGAGGATGTAACCATACTTAGCTGTGTTGCTACAGAAGTAATACTGGCTTAATGTGGTAGGTAGAAAAGGTAAGTGAAAGGATTCAGTCAGTTATTTTCAGTGACAAAGTCTTACTCGCTCAGTCTCACCCCACCTCCCCCCTGCCATGTCTGGGCCCCACACAGGCTGATTTGTCCCCGCCACACCCTGCTACGGTCATCTCTGCTAGCTAGTGTGTCACCCTGCCTCTCCATGGCTACCCACCCATTGAGGGAATTATATGAATTATCCCCAACGCCTGAAGAGCTGCAAAATCCATCTATGCAGGCTCATCACAACCTATCTTTAAACTAGGTTCATCGGCGGACGGGGACACAGTGGACAACGAGAATCTACATTCAGAGAATCACAAACCATGTGATGGATCAGCCCAGGTAAGCACTAAGTGGTCTGACAGACATCAGGACAAGGGGATACCAAGGGCACTCACTGGGGGGTTTAAATGTCTCTACACTAATGCTAGGAGCATGGGGAACAAGCGGGAGGAACTTGCACTCTTGCATGCAAACAACAACTTCAATCTGGTTGGGTTGACTGAAACCCAGTGGGACCCTACTCACAATTGGGCAGTAAGCAATGAAGGTTATAGGTTGCACAGATGGGATAGAGTGGGGAAAAAAGGAGAGGGTGTTGCTCTCTGTGTTAAGGAGCAATATACATCTTCCATAATTAACATGCAATCAGAGGAGGGCCAAACTGAGGTACTGTGGGTTAGGATACAAGGGGGGGGACGGGAAAGGGACTTGGTAGTGGGGGTCTACTATAGACCACCACACCAGGAGGATGAGCTAGATCTGGAATTCTCCAGGCAGCTCTCAAGTCATACGATCAAGAAATATGGTTGTTATGGGTGATCTAAACTATCCTTACATCTCCTGTGAGGATCAGTCAGCCAGAACTAATTGTTCACATAGGTTCTTAACCTGCATACAGGACCTCCACCTGATGCAGGAGGTATACAATTCCACTAGGGGGAACACCTTGCTGGACTTGGTGCTGGCTATGGGGGATGACCTGGTGGGGGACCTGCCGGTTACAAGACAACCTGGGGGACAGTGACCAGCAACTGACTGAATTCACTATTTGGTAATGGGTGGGAAAAGTAATCAGCAGGGCAGAAGTGCTACACTTCAGAAAGGCTGACTTCAGGGTGCTTAGGAGAGTAGTTAGAGGGGCATTAAAGCTCAAGAGCATTGACAAAATGGGGGTCCAGGAAGGGTGGTCATTCCTCAAGGAAGTGATCCTTTGGGCACAGAAGGAGGCAATCCCACTGTGTAGAAAAGGGGGCAAAGGGGCTGTCCTGGCTAAGCAGGGAAATTCACAAAAGCCTAAGTGCAAAAAAAGGGGCATACAGGCTGTGAAGGCAGAGGGTAGCTACCAAAGGAGGAGTACACCTCCTTGGCTCACACTTGCAGGGAATCAGTTAGGAAGGCCAAATCAGCATTAGAACTCAGCCTACCGACAAAAATTAAGGACAAGAAAAAGTCCTTTTTCAGGTACATAGGGAACAAAAAGAAGGCCCAGGGCAGCATAGGACCCCTACAGGATAAACAAGGGCCGCTGGTGACGGATAGGAGGGACAAAGCAGAGCTCTTCAATGAGTTTTTTTGTCTCTATATTCTTGAACTTGGATCTAGACAAATCTCCCAAATTCATTGGGACAGAAGCAGGGAAACACCAGCCCACCAACTGTCAGTGTAGACCTAGTAAAGAGACACTTGGAGGGGCTGGATGTGTTTAAATCAGCGGGACTGGATGAGCTCCACCCAAGGGTGCTGAAAGAATTAGCCAGTGTCATAGCAGAGCCACTGGCACAACTGTTTGAGCACTTGTGGTGCTCAGGCGAGGTCCCTGAGGACTGGAAAAGGGCCAATGTGCTTCCTATTTTCAAGAAGGGGAGGAAGGAGGATCCAAGTAAGTATAGACCGGTTAGTCTCACCTCTATGATTGGGAAAACCCTTGAAAAAATGATCAGCGATCACATTTGTAGGGGTCCAGCAGGTAATATAATGCTGAAGGGCAACCAGCACTGGTTCATAGCAGGTAGATCCAGCCTCACTAACCTTGTTTCCTTCTATGACCAGGTCACTAAAAGCTTAGATGAAGGTGTTGAGGTAGATGTCATCTACTTGGATTTTAAGAAGGCCTTCGACAGTTTCCCATCCTATTCTTATAAGCAAATTGAATGGCTGTGCCATAGATGATTACAAAATCATGTGGGTGGCAAATTGGCTTAAGTCATACCCAGAGTGTGGTGGTGGATGGGTCGGTATCAACTTTGAAAGATGTGGGCAGTGGGGTCCGCCAAGGCTTGGTCCTTGGGCTGGTGCTGTTCAATATCTTCATCAGTGACTTGGATGAGGGCGTGGAAAAACACTCTGTTCAGGTTTGCAGAAGACACCAAACTATAGGGCAAAGCAAACACACACTGATGGGAAGAAACTGAATCCAGGTGGACCTGGACAGGTTAGAGAAGTGGGCAGAGAACAACAGGATGCAGTTCAACAAGGAAAAGTGCAAGGTGCTGTACCTAGGGAGAGGGAATCACCAGCACAACTATAGGCTGGGGGATGACCTCAGCAGCACAGTGGCAGAAAGCGATCTGAGTCATTGTCAACTCCAAGATGAATATGAGTTGTCAATGTGACAAAGCAATTAGCAGAGCTAACCACACTGTCATGCATTAGTAGGGCATCACAAACAGGTCCAGGGAGGTGATGCTCCCCCTCTATGTGGCACTAGTCAGGCCGTAGCCAGAGTACTGCATCCAATTCCGGGCACCGTAATTCAAGAAGGGTGTGGACAACCTTGAGAGAGTCCAGAGGGCCACTCGTGTGGTTAGAGGCCTGCAGGGAAGGCCTTATGAGGAAAGACTGAGGGACCTGGACCTTTTCAACCTGCACAAGAGAAGGCTGAGGGGGGATCTTGTGGCAGTATACAAATTCACCAGGGGGGTGCAGCAGGGAATAGGAGATACTCTGTTTACCACAGCACCCCTTGGAATAACCAGAAACAATGGCCACAAGCTGGTGGACCGTAGGGTTAGGTTGGATATCAGAAAGAACTTCTTCACTGTTAGGGTTGCCAGAATCTGGAACGGGCTTCCAAGGGAGGTGGTGCTCTCTCTTACCTTAGGGGTTTTCAAGAGGAGACTGGGCAAGTACATGGCTGGGGTCATGTGACCCCAGCACCTTTTCCTGCCACTGGCAGGGGGCTGGACTTGATGATCCTTTGAGGTCCCTTCCAACTCTAGCAGCTATGAATCCTGCCTCTCTCTATGGAGGCATGCCAGCTCAGCACCAAATAGTTCACTGGCCCATGCATAGAGTGAAAGTCACAAGAGCCTCTCCACCTACTTGCACAGACAAAATAGAATTACAGGTCTTTCAGTGGACACAAAGACTACACAGACAAGCTTGAGCAGCAGTACTAGTCATTACAAAGTGGAAGGAACAAGTAAGCAGACAGGGGCTATCTCCCATCTTCCCTTCTTTTCAGGTGCATGAGGAGCTAGTAGACTGCAGAAGGGGGTGTATACAAGATCCTCCAAGTCATTAGGCACAGAGTGATTTCCAATCCTGAGACACACTGGCTCACAGCAGATTGCACATCCCCCATAAGTTAGTACTAAGAAGAAACAATCCTGCTCTCCACTGTATTTTGGAGTTTGCCCACGTACAGGTTGTTCATTTGGACCCCAACAAAAAGTTGCTTTAATGCATTTCCACACAAACACTTTTTACACAAGAATAAAACAGGCTGAAAAGTAGATTGAGATGAGAGGTATTGTATTGTTTGTATTCTTACACTGATAATGCAGATAAATCTCTCTTTGGCACAATGTACAGCAAATGGATCACACAAATGCCCTTACAAATCATAGGAGATAAACAGTAATTGCCTATTTATTGCATTGCATGTGTCTCTCCTAGTGTCACAACACAGGGAAGCATACTTGGACTGCTTTACCAACTAATTATAAGAAACTATACGTTGCTTCACATATGCTGCTCTAAAAATATTTTTTTGGTTAGGTTTTTATTGTACGTCTCCTATTAGCAATGGAAAAACCCCATAACCTTATATGTATACAGTATCTAGTGTTTCCAACACAAAATATAATGAGCACGTACTAGCAGAGTTGCAGTACCATACACATATTTTACAAACATGCACAGAGAAACACTTGCATTTTACACTGGAAATGTATGCAAATACAAAGGAAAAATTTACATCCTCCCTTTATTCAACCCACAAGAAAACAGACATCAAGAACAGAAAGTGAACACTGCCAACACAATTTCATGGGGTTTTTTATTCCCTAAAAGGAACAGGAAAAGAGTCAAAATACTTCCTAGCAGTACAAAAAACATAACACCTGTTGTGAAAAGGCTGAATCCAAACCTATTGTGGTTAATGAAATTATTCCCATTAGCTTCAATGAGTTTAAGATAAGACACTTAATGATCTCATTCTCATGCTCCTGCAAATCTGCATTACTTACTGAGGTTACAAAAGTAGCAGAAATGAAGCTTAGGTGCCCTTAAAATTAAAAACCAGTGAATCTTTGTACTGACCTACAGGAACTGGTGCATGCTGGTATTAGTCCTACTAACTTTAAGAGATGTGATTTTAGGATTCAGGGGCAACTTAAGAAACCAGATAGACTTCTATGGGAAATAGATTAAGCTCCTCTTGAGGCTTTTTTGCCTCACCAGCATAGCCAAGAAAAGTGAAGATAATTTCCATCGTGATCTGCCTTTAATGTTTATTGGATTTTGACTTAGTTTTTCTAGATAAATTATTTGGACAACAAATGAGCTCTAAAGTAAAAGGCAGATTTTTAGAATACATAAGGCTGAAGAGGATGGACAAGTGCGATTAAAGAAGTGAGATTTTGCAATTGAACTTATTAACCTTCCCCTAAGGCATTAACACCATAGAGAATGTGTGTGTCACATGAGAGAGATGTTTTAAAAAAAAATAATGGTATTACATTTCGTTTTTAAATGATCAGATAAGCACAAAATAGAAGGAGGAAAAAAAAAGTAATAATATAGTTCTAGGCACCGCACCATCAAATGGGTAACTGAACCAAATCACTTGATGACCAATGTGTAAATCAGTGGTAGAAGTCAAGGTGTGCTATCCTCTTCCTGGGCAAGAGGCCAAAATAAGACTAGCAAATACACACAGACTTGCAGGGGAGCTATCTCACTGGTTGGCCCTGCATGCTTGTGTGAAGGAAGGCGCAAGGAGCCTTTCTATACTTTGAGACCTTTGCAAAGTCAGGGCACAATTGCAGTCCTTGTCCTGAACCAAGAACAAGATACAATTATTCTGTTCTACCTCTGTACTAGCTAGTGAAGCAGTGCCACATAGGAATATGGTAGCTTCAAGTACCAGCTCCCTGAGGACAATAGGTAAGATACTAACAAGGAATTGAACAAGATGTTTGCATGATCTTATTTCTCTTAAGCTATCATAGATGTTTCACTGTACGCTCACCTGAGAGGGTGGGAGGGAAGATGAACAGCAAAATAAACTACTCAAATGAAAAAACTATTGTTGTGCCAATTGGGTGAACTGCTACACCCCCATGTATTGCTCCCATAACCAATATTAGCATGTTTGACCTCTATTCCACCTGTGCCACCTACATGATCAGAGAATTTCATCCTAATAACTTTCCCTTGAATGGCAACAACATTAACAACTCATGTATAGGAAAAGAGAGAGAGAGAGAGAGATAGTATGTGCATAATATATATATATTACACACACACACACACACACACACACACACACACACACACACACACACACAC
>NW_017728992.1:109898409-109914214 GCF_001723915.1 Gavialis gangeticus
ACACACACACACACACACACACACACACACACACTACAAGCCTACCCTTCTTCCCTCTGTACCCAGTTAGAGTTTCTCCCAGGAAAATAACCACTTGTATGCTAACTCACGGCTTAACTCCTCCCAGGGACCAGGAAGAGCGAAGGCTCCTGTGCCTTCCAGAAACTGGGGTCATCCCAAAATGGAGAAGGTACAGGGGGAGCTGTTCCTGCCCCTCCCATGAACCAAGAGAGGACAAAAGGAGTAGCTACCAGCTGCTCCCTGCCAGCTTTCCACACACCAGGGTTGTTCTGTCTACTCAGCTCCCAGGCACCAGGAGCGAGATGGGGGGAATGGCACCTCAAGCCTGCTACCCACTTCTCATTCTGGAGTTCCTGGTATGAGAAGCCTGCTGGGGGGCTTTGCCTGATACTCCAGTCCCCCCAGGAATGGGAGGACTGGAGCAGCACACACTTTGCCCAGACCAGAATCATCCCAGTCTTGGGAAAGCACAAGGACCATAGGAGATGGGGCAGTTGCAAATTAAATGCTTGTACTGCTCTCTCTCCTGGAATCATTTCTAGTAGCATTTTCCACCACCACTAAAAATGAATATTTGTACATGCTGTCATGCTGTATATAAACCCTACAGCATAAACCTATAGCAGTCATGGATTACAGCATCAACAAACTCAGGTAAAACACTGAAGCATACAGGTTTTATAATGTCATTAGCCATCAAGATCTCTAGACAAGCCACAATGATATGAAATGTTAAACATGTCAGCTACCTGCCATGTTTCTCATTGACCCCTATTTTACATAGAGGGGTACAAGTCAGAAAGGATATAACATTAAGTGAAACTTTATCACTGAATTTTCTAGCTCCACCACCATAAACTGCTTTATGGCTAACATAGGAAGACATCATCAGGATATATTTGATAGTCAACCTAGTCAGAAAGAAAAAGAGTGAAGCTGTAGCTTGATGCAGTTTTATTTCTAAAGGTTAGGGCATTCAAGAGGTGACTGGACTCTGTAAAAGAATTGACCAACCTCAACTAGTCAATTTGTCTGGCACTATAGGGTGACTTAAATTAGCATTGTATCCGACCCTGCAGGAAACGTTTGCTAACCACGGCAGGAAAACAAACTCCAGAACTCTTTGTTCACAGATTATTTTTTCAAATAAAATAAAAAGATGTGCTTTTTGGGAGCACAAAATATTTCTGTTTTGATGACTACTTATAGCTGCACTTGTAATTGCGGTTGTGTAAATGTTAACCACATAGTTTTATACCTGCCTGAAGAATTTAGTCTAACTTAGACACTGACTTACCTAGCTCACTGACTTCAATAGGGAAATTTTGAATTTACACTGGTAGAATGAGAGAATAGTTTGAATAGATAGTTAGAGAAAACAACATACAGGTGTATTATAGAGTCACTTTCTGTAGCAGCCCCTTGTGACCTGATATGGCACTGCTCACTAGACTCAGTTTCCTCCCCATCCTTCTGTGGCAACAGGGTCTGGTCACGGTGTAGTGATGACTTAAGTTATAATAGAGCTCCAGATGAAGAATACTCCATCTGCCTGACAACAGTCTTAAGGTTTTAACTTGTCTTCCACTTTCTGGTGAGATATAGTCCCTTTGCTTATCAGCATCTTGTGACCACCTACATCTTTAGACATTTATCCATACCCTACCTTGGACTGGCAAGGAAAATAACCCCAAAGAAGACACACATCTTCAATTATCCTTTTGATTTTTTCTCTTACAGAACACTGGCGATTCCCAAAACACACTCTCTCCCTGCATTCCTTACCCAGGTCCAGATCTCCACAGCCAGATACTTATTCCCAGTCCAACTCTAGATGTCCCTCTTTAAAGCCTACTACCCCTTGCTACACCAGTTACTACCCCAGTCACAAGGGACAGGTTACCCAGAGAGGTGGTAGAAGCTCCATCCTTGGGGGGGTGTCAAAACCTGCCTGGACAAAGCCCTGGCTGGGATGACCTACTCCGGGTTGGTCCTGCTTTGAGCAGGAGGTTGGACTAGATGACCTCCTGAGGTCCCTTCCAACTCTCATCTTCTACGATTATGACTTTCTATGATTCTATGACAACTACTCTCCTTCAGCTGAGCTTTCCAACCAGGGCAACCAGCCATCTCCTTCCCACCTGAGTCTGATAACTGATCCCCATGTAATCAGAACCAGCTGTGGAATAACTGGTCCCTCACAGGCAGGGCTGAGCCTAACTGTCCTTAAAGGGCTCAGCACCTACAACACCTCCATATGGTTTTGATTAAGCTGGTACTAAATCCCCTGTGATTGTCTTGTTCTCTTTTAGCTTTTGCTCTGACAACCATACGCAGCAAGGTCCCCCATGTCACACTGCAGTTATTGTTAGTCATCTCTTGTATTATTGTAAGTTACATGAAAACCCAAGTAGAGGGAAAAAGAGCTAAGTTAAGAGCTAATTTGTGTGGGGAAACACAAGGAAAAGTGCTTCAAAATGTAAGGCTTGCTCCTCAAGTGTGGCTTAACTGTGCTCAGCATTAGACCTTGGAGAAGGCAAATGTGCTTTTGATTTTGAAGACTACTCAAGGCCATTTTAGATCCTGGTACAATGTAAAGCATTGTGCCTGACTTGTTTTGGCTTGCAATGGATCACAGAGGGCTGTTACGTTGTGTGGGGATTGCACTACCCTCTGTCCTCCATCCGTATCCCTGACATGCTCTCCATGTCAGGGAACAGCCCAGGCCCAGTAAGTGATCTGTTTGACACTAGAGAAATACCCAGGTATCTGATCACACTGGCTTTCAAACATCTTTGTATTGCCAGAAGGGGCAACCAACCATCTAACTTTGCCATATGGCTGTTTATACCTATGATTTGGTTTTATGGATAACACAGTAACACTTTATATGACTAAAATCACACTATCATCTCTTCAACAACCTATGACACATTATTATGGAGTTGTGCTTCATTTGTTCTGCCCCCCACCCCAATCCTCCATTTATATTTCACTTTTCCTTTCTGTTGTCCTACTCCTTCCTCTCACATGCCATCTGGAAGTCACCCACCTGCCACGGTTTGAACAACATTGATCTAGAGAAGTCCACTACTTTTTCTTGTCAGGAGAAAGGGAAATACAGTGATGCAACAGGGAAGAGGATCCTGAGGGATAACAGGTCTGAATACCACAAATCTTAGGTCATCCCTGTAAGTCCATGCTGCGTTCTGGCCTTTTCCAAGCAACACGGCTCACTCAGAAGCTTTACTTACATTCACAGTCTTGCTATAACTACACACTATCTTCTCTAAAAATGTAGAAACCAACAAGAATGAAGTGAATGCTGCTAGCAACAAAATTATAATGTGTATGACTCTCTGAACCCCACACACCATTGGGCCTGGATCCAAGACAGCTTAATATGCATCTGAATAAGTGCTAAATACTATGAATATTACTTCTAAAGAATGATTTTGTGGAAAGAACTGGTCTTATGTTCTTTTTAAATCATTGATAGCCCCAAACCCCTAAGAATTGAATATAAAAATCAGGAATGAAAAAGGAATAAAGGAACTGAAACAGGACAGGCATATTTAGACCAATGAAGTTTCTTTTCCTCTTTAAAATTCCTTGTTCCCTTTTGAGCGTTTTCACAAAGAATCACCAGGTGACATAAAGCAGACCAATGATCCGGACAGGCCACAAGAAATCATATTAATTCCAAAACCCATAAAAGTTAGTTAGATTTTATTGTGTTTTAACCTGAGAAATTACCACTCTGCTCCTGGTTCCTGGATAATGTCAAAGTATATACAAAAATGTAAAATAAAGATACTAAGACTTCTGCAAAACACCATCTGAGGCCCTAAATTTACCAATACTTTATTATATTAGTTTGGGAGGTACTAAGCTAATGTTAGCAAATCAGGCTTTGGCTATACTCCTGAGTTCTAATCTAACAAGTGTTACTAACAAGTAATAAGACTAAGACTACTGAGTTTCCTGAGTAAACTTAGTAATAAGACTAAATTTACATTTTTTTTATCTTTGCTGTAAAGCAGGGGGAAAGAGCGAGAGAGGGAAGAAATGAGAAGACAAGCAAAAGTAACCACCAATGTTTACAGACCACTGAACTCAGTGAAGTTACACCATAGATTAATTTTAGTCTGGTTTAGTCAGGTTCAAGAAGAAGGTTCAAAGGTCACCTGTCTGCACAAGAACCAAGCAGTGTGTTCTGTTTCCTGGGAGTGACGTAAATGGACTTGAGTCTAGTTTCCTAATCAAATTTTCAACCAATCTACAGTCTGAGGCACAGTCTAGGCACTGTCCAGAGCCTACAAAAAACGGTATACTTCTTCCGCTCCCCACAAGAATTAGGCAGAGACTATCACGTGTTTCCCTACATTGCTTTCTCAGGGAAAAAGAAAACAACCAACAACTAAACTTCTTGTATTTAAATCAGGCAGGCCTTCATTTAATTTCTTACTCCTTCAGCAGTGAAATGGTGTTTTAGTAAAAGCGTTGTTTACTGTTTACTGTTGTTATGTTGTTTGTTGTTATAACAAACTATTTTAACAAATCTTGAAAAAAAACCTGTTCTCTTGAGCTTTTCCATCAACCTTTTCCCCCATTTTGCCATGCAAGATTTCTCTCAGGCGTTGATGTCTGTACCTATAATGGGCTTGTTTGTACCACAACCAATGCTCCAGAAAGAACTCTGCCTCAGGGCAGGAGAATACCTTTTGGAGCCTCCAGGTGTGCAGGGAGGAATACTGAGTGCTGCATACTGTCAACCAGTTCCAGTGTATTCCACTTCTTCTCTATGTTATTAATTGATACTGGAAACTTGCTCTTATTTTTTAGTTAATGTGTTGTGCCGTAGTGTGAAAATTCTTAGATACAACGATTTGTACGATCAGTAGAAGGTACTGCAAGTAGAGGTAGAAGAATGTGACTTTACTGTAAAATTGCTTTTGTAGTATATGTGTTTTCAGAAGCAATTTACAGAATCTATATTGAGGGATCCTGCTGTTTCTTTGGCATATTCTTTTCAGCTGATGAAATTTTACAATGGCTCACCCCAAAATACTAGAGCTCCCAAATAACAGTTATCTTCCTGGGCAGCAGTGTTATGCCAAGTCCTCCATAAATTAATTGTGCAAATGTCATTGAGCACATCTACACGTGTGTTGTAATGTGCAGTACACTATTTTACTGTGCATTAAAGTGTTACATAAGAAACCATGACGTTATGCTAATGCACAGTAAAATAGTCTACTGAGCATTAAGTGTCACTAAGAAAGCATGCAAATGCACTACTGTGCATTAGCACAGCCTAATGCACATTCATTTAGTACTTCATCATTAATTTAGTACTTCATATTGGAGGTACTGGATTTAATGCACATTAAAAAAGGCGCATCAATACACATGAAGATGCACATGCCCATTCACTTCCAAAAAGGTTTGCAACTTAAAACAAAGTCCTGTAAAGAATAATAGGGATGCTTAATTTACAAACTAAGCCAGCATGGACTACTGGGCATGCTTTCAGCATGATAGACTTGCACACTACCATGTTAGCATCTGGGAAAGAATGAGGGGAAATAGAGAGCCCTCTTTCAAAACTGAAGAATCAGTTCAGATCAGAGAATGGGAGAAGATTCATATTTTTCTTATATGACTTGCCTTACCACATAAATACAAACCATAGTTATGTGAAGTTATTATGTCTTTGACAATATCATTACTATTCTAATCAGACTCGGACACTATTCATACTTTTGACTACAGCTGATTGAATAATTAAAACACGAACATGGAATTGTATAAGCAAATAAACTACTTGCTGCTATATGTGGGAGTCATACTATTCATTATTTACAAGTATGCAAAGAGTTGCTAGAATTTCTGGAAGTATTTTTGAATTTCCCCCCTCCCCACCCTACCCTCGCCAAATTAATTAATTTACACTAACAAAGTACCAGAAGTTGGCTTTCAGATTTTTCTCTTAATCACTCCTTCCTCAAAAAATTTCAGTCATCCTTTCAGGAACCAGAAGCAGTGCCATACATCTAATAGCATGGCATAACTTGTGAATAACCAACCACAAAATAGCTTCTGTGCAGTTTGTGAACTACCTCTCCTCTGAAAACAGTTTGCCCAAACTCTTTAACAAATACTTACTCATGGAAAATAATTCTTCACCATTTTGATTCAACTAGTACTGGACCAGCTATAGAACTAGCTTCATTTTGTAAAGAGTTTTAAATGATTTAAACCAGTTGCCTGGGACACACTACAGCAACAAAAGTCAGCTGAGTTGCTCAAACCAATAGACCCTAGATTTAACCATCTTGGGACAAAAGGTTCTGAGTTGTGAGTCTAGGACACTGAAATTTGCTTCCCCAGTTATTCCAGCAAAATCTGGGCCTCTTCCATGTAATCAAGTTCCCAGCTAAGAGTAGAGTGGCAAGAGTTGATATGTGTTGGCTCTGAAGTTTTTCTTTTTTTTCATACAATTTTTTTTTCCTTGGGACATGTAAGTGACATGTAGTTGGATGCATTTTATAAATAAAACTAATGCACACATATTTCAAACGTTGGTAATTACACAGAAACTTGCACTTGGACTGCTGCAGCATCAGTTGATAAGTAGGTAATAAACTCATGTCACCAGCGTAATAAAAATTAACATCAAATGTAACTCCTGAACAAGTTAATCTACACAAAATGTTCTCATCACCACATTAACTGCCTTTCTATGCTGTTCATAACACATAAATGACCAATCCAGCTGACATCTATTGGTCAGTAAATGGTGGCAAATATTATACTTGGTAAATATGTTCAGGATTACTCCATAAAGTACTTTATTTATAGGCAATAACATTCAATATACTTGTGTATTATCCTTCTAAATGAAGTATTTTTTAAATTAATGAGGCAAGTATCTGTTCTTTACAACTAATCACTCTAGCTAGTAAAACTAGCTAGTGGAGAATTCAAATAAGACTACTATTTAGTAATGCCTTTTAGTACTGAAGACCAAGCTACAGAACTTGCTAAAGTGACACATGAAAATTAATTTAGACAGTTACTGTTTGTCCACATAGGAAGAACACTACAAAATTTGATATAGTCTGTCACAATGACTAAAACTGTATTCCCATATCCCTATATTTTGCAAGTCCTCAATACTACCAAGGTCAAGTTGTAAAAATACTATTGCTGTTGTCAAGTTATAAAAATGTTGCACAGATCTTGCATATACCATACTATCTAAAACAGTCTAAAAAGGAAATATTTTAACAAGAAGTAATGTGTTATAAAATAAAGTGAGGTGTGCATCTGCAAGATTTCACTTAAAGCTAAAAGATCATTATACAAAATTAGTCATTTCTTATATTCAATAGCTTGATTTCACATACAGGTATCTGAAACGTTGAGTTTTTATATTTTTTGCTGACCCTTTGTGGACAATGACTCAACTGACCTTTTTATTGGGTTTTTTTTAATTACATCTGGGCTAACAGGTGTGCAAAGTTTCAGTTTACTACAGCTGTAAACAGATGGCAAAGTGGTTCCAGAAAAGGAAAGCAATGGTCAGCCCTTAACTGAAGGGAAACTACTGAATGCTGCTGCTCTAACCCAGTATATTCATGTGCCAAAAGCTTGGTTGACTGTATCACGTGACTAAAGACAGTGGGGCCATTTGTGGGAGGAAGGTCACTAGTACACAAACATGGTTGTACATTTCAGTGATCAAAGGAAATGGCACTAAATATTTTATTAGTTCTCTTTAAGAAAATTTTGTCTTTGCAAAATATATTTCTCCATTAAATATTGATTTACAAGTATTTTAAGTCAGAGATTGGCCAAAAGAGTCTAGTCCAAACTATAAAGCACAATTCAGGAATTTAGATAGAACTATTTTTCTTGGAACCCAGGTCATTTGGGCATGACAGCTGGCCCGTCAAGAGATTTGCCACTAAATCTACTGCTTTTCAGCTATGATTTTAGGAAGGTGTAAGTTTTCACACTGTTAAATAAAATACAGTGGAGATTTCAGACATCTACTGCAGTACAGCAGTTTATTAAGCCAGCCTAAGTTCTAGTATCTTGATAGTTTTTCTAAACTGGAAAAATATGTGCAATATGATCTAATAATGATTTTGAAAAATACAATTAGCTTGGAGCTTCATTTTTATAAACTATCAAATAGTAATATAAAGGCTAAATTTTCTGCCGGTACAGGTGGGCAGAATTCCATTGCATTCAATAGAGCTGATTCTAATTACACCATCACAAAATTGTACCCTAAAATCTTTTATTCTTTCTGTTTTTAGGTACTTATACATTGAGAGACCTCAGAAATGAAGCTGAAAGTATTGGAGTATAATAGTTCTAGTCCAACCATGAAAAACAAATCCTGCAGCTACGTCCAGATAATTATTATTCTTACAAGAGAACATGCAATGATGGTCTGTCTGTTTGTACTTACTGCTTTATAAGTTCGCTTTTGTCCAGCATGCTTTCTGATTTGTTCTCCATTGGGCCCTGTTTCCACATGCATGGAATAGATAATGTCAAAGAAATCTTCAACCACGGCTACCCGCCGTAAAGACAGCTTCTCATCTACACCTACTCCATCCTGAAAAAAAAAGGATAAAGAGGGCAGGATGAATAGATAAATTATGATCATCATATGACATATCATCCTTTAGTGAGATCTGATTAGATAAAGTCCCTTTGCATTGAGATCTGAAGTTCACCACTCCGGAATAATACTTAACAATTCAATGAACGACAGTAACATCCTTCTTTTAAAAATAAATCACTTGACTGATCTGATATATTATGTAGTCTACAACTTTTCTTTATATTGCGCTATCTGTTAAAAAATCATTTACACTTGTTTCTCCAATCCCCAAACAGCATTTTGTAGAATTATTTTGATTAAAAGTGTTAATTCACAGATAACTGAATAGCACATAACTATTAATGCAAAGGAAGTCACTGTCACAAATGGTTCACCACTGGAAAACCTGTTTGCCAGTCTATCATATGAAGGCTTCTCACAACATGAAGGAAACCAAGCATATCTGACTCAAGTAACAGCATGTTGTGGATGTGTACAAGTCGATTTAAGGTGAGACGGGATTGTGCATTCTCAGTACTTCTAAAAAATTACAGACATTCATCTTTAGAGTAAATGAACAAAATTCAACAGCTCTCTTTCAGATGAGTCTGTCCAAATCAGATCTCTTCAAACTATATGCAAATTTAGTGCTAACGAAAGGAAGTAGGCTAAGTACAGATGTTCAAAAAGCCTGAATCGATTCAATCTTTGCAGGTTAGTCTAACCTGTGTAGATTGAACCGAGAAGTAAGTGATTAGACTTTCACTTTTAATTCTGGAAATCCAGCCACATTTCTGCAGTGGCCCAGGCTAGAAGCTTGGGGAACAGTAGAGGAGAAGTGTTTCCCAACTGGTGTACTGTGGCACGCTAGTGTGCCATCACACACGTCCATGTGTGCTGCAGCATTTTGGGTTGCAGGCATAGACAGACAGGGAGCGTGGCTCCAGCCAGGCAGGGGGCTTAGCTCTAACTCAAAATGTCATCCAGCTGGCTGAATGCCACCCCTCCCCATCAGTGTCCACCTGGCCATGTGCCACCCCTCCCCCCCCCCCGAGTCAGTGTCCAGCTGGCCATGTGCTTTTTTATTTTGTTAAGTGTGCTGTGGGGCAAAAAAGATTGGGAAATGGTGCACTAGAGCAAGCCCTCCCTTCCTTCTGCAGTGGCTAGAAGACTGGAGGGAAGCTGAACTGAGGGGAGAGGGGTGTAGCCAGGCCCTCACAGGTGCTGAATACAATTGGGAAGGGGTTTAAACCTCCACCCTGGCATGCACAGTCCCCAGCTGAGGTATGCCCGGAGCAGGAGGTGGGAAGCAGCCCTTGCCAGGCTTTTTCAGAGGGGAGGAAGGAGCGTGGCCAGACACCGACCCCCAGATGGCACCAAAGGGTCAAGCAGCAAGAGCAGGGGCATGGTCAGACCCTGGCCCCAGGCCTGAGGCAAAGCAGGGAGGTAGGGGGGAAGCCAGCCCCTGCCTGAGCTCTGGCCAGACCCTTCCATATAAGCACAATTTAAAGAGTAGAGGGTTTGCTCAGTGTCCACAACTGAGACCACCTGCCAGGGGACTCTGTATTGCTGGGGAAGAAAGCCACCAAGGGCTTCCTGTGGCTGGTTTTCACCCCCTGCCCCACAGCAGGGCCCAGCACTGTGCCCCTCCAGCCCTGAGCCCCAAGGCAGTACTGCACAGAGCCCCCCACCCCTTGACCCCGCAGCAGGGGAGAAGGAGAAGGTGGAGAGCCCTAGCCACTGCAGCATCTTTGTGACAGCCCGGCCCTGCCTGGGTGTGGGGAGCTGGGAGTAACCCAGGTGCACCGCTCCCATGGCCCCAGCCTGAGCCACATCCAGCTGGGAAGGGCCCCACAGCCTAGCCTGGCCCATCCCCATCATCCACCCACTTTGCCTGGGATTGGGGCTAGGGCTGTGGTTGAGCCAGGCCGGCCTGTGGGTGCTGCTGAGGGCAGGTGCAGATAGGCCAGGCTACGAGGACAGGGCCCTTCCCAGCCAGCTGAGGCTCAAGTTGGGGCCATGGGAGCTGTGCACCTGGATTGCTCCTGGCTTCCCATGCCCAGGCCAGGCTGAACTGTTATGGAGCTGCTGAGGTGGGCAGGGCTCTCCCCCTCTTCCTCCTCCCCCACCGTGGGGCTGGGGGGCCAGGTGGCACTTCCGTCACTAGCCTTAAAGTGCAAGCAGAGTTTGCGCCAGTTTCTCCACATAATCCTGCCAATGAGCCTCAGTCTTGAGGCTCCTGGTCTCCCACTCTAGGCATCTTTTTAGAGGGCTGGTCTTTATGATATGATATAAGCATGTGTGGACAAGGATGAGAAAAGCCACTACATTTTCACCTGCAAGCCAAGACAGAATTTGCCTTTAGGTCTAGAGGCAACAATGCCACCTAAACCTCTGAAATCTATTTTTTAATGTAATAAATACTCTCAGAACTTAACAAGTTTCATCTTGCCATTATTAATGATTAATGCACTTATGGAACAGGTTCACAATGACCTTTTGGTAACAATACACTTTCAGTGATTACTTCTACCACCACAGAAAGCCCCAAACCAACAAAATTAATAGATAATGGCTGTACTCTAACTTCAAACTGTAGTCCCACCAATACTCAACTTGCATTAAGCTGTATCTGAAAGCCTCCTTGGTATGCATAAACATCTATTTTTTTATTTGTGGTCTTTTGTTACATCATATTCATTTTATTGTATTTCCAACTAAGTTCCTGTGGAGACTCACAGTGGATATGAATGCTTTGCATTTCTATAGAATGTTCTTTCCAAAGATCATAATGTTACTAGTCATACCAACACATTTCTCAATATTATATAATGTGCCTTAAAGATGTTTCTACAATTAAAAATTGTAGTTAAAAATGGGTCCAAACAGTTCCAAACTTTGGGGAAGTTTATAATTAAAACTTTGTAGTTTTGACCCACCTTTTTCATTACTTGCTTACTAGTCAAACAGCACTGTGAATTCCATAATGTTTCTAACCACTCTTATTATGATAGTGTTATCTCATGACATTTTCAGAACTCTTAGAAGTTTATTTTGCTGATTAGCTGGTAAGGACTTAATCTGTTTATTACTAATGAGTATTGTTAGGAAATTTCCTAGAGGCATGTTCTCTCTTTTAATTAAAGAGAAATACATTACAACAATATTAATTTAATATCAAAGATGCCATATCAGCAGAGCTGATACACACAGCATCAGAAAGGTATTCCAAGATTATATTCACAACAGAAATTGTGAGAAAAGGTATTTTTAGGTCTCTGGTGGCCATAGTGTGCTGTGTTACTTCTTTTTTTTTTGCTTTTGTGGTGCAGTCTCAACTTTTGAAAAGAATGATCAAGTCAAATCTTACTATTCACTACCATGCCATCTGTAACTTCTAATTCAAATACCAGGGAATCCAAACAATTTTTTAAAATCTAGTCAGACACCAAGAAAAAGAATAAATGGCATGTACTAAATAGCACATTTAATATGAAAGCAGTATTATTATTTAACATTTATATTTGTTGTAATCCTTAGAAAAAAGTCAGGTCAAGCTCCATTCTGGTAAGTGCTGTAAACATAAAGTGACAGCTCTTGTTCGAGAGAGCTTGGAATCTAGAAGACAAGACATAATTGGTGTGTAAGATCAGCAAGCAACTCATCAAGGAAAAGGAAACATGCAATTAGGGATAAAAAAACAAAACAAAACCAGTAGGTTGTGTGCAAATGTTAGAAATTTCACCTGCCTAGCCTTTATCAAATCGAAGTTTCCTTGGAGCATTACAAAAGTGGCAGGTTCTGATGATAAACTTGAATGGGGATAAGGATTTTGACTAAGAGGATATAGATCAGTGGTTCTCAACCTTTCTCGATTCAAGGCACCCCGTGAAAATGCCAGGTCTTAGTTTTCTCTCATTTTTTGACTAGACGCATAATAAAGCCATTTTTCTGTTGCAAAGGACTCAGATCACAATAGGTCAGAATGTTTTTAACACCAAGTTTTCCTATTTGAAACTTCTAGGTTTATCTTCTGAATCATGTTTTCACACCTAACAGTGCTAACATTGTGTGGCACCCTTAAAACAATCTTGCGGCACCCTAAGGTGCCCTGGCACACTGGTTGAGAATCACTGGTAGAGATAGACCTATCAATGTTATCACTATCAGAAGATACCAATACAAGCTGTTATACTGTAACTGTTACATCCACATGATCTGATACAAGTGTAGCAAATATGCTCTAACTTACCCCTATTCCTTTAGGTTGAAAGTTAAAGTGACTTAACTAACTTTTATGGCTACAGGAGCATGCAGTTCTAACAGTTAGAGCATAACAGCTTCTGTGTGTTCTCAAGCAGCAGCTTCACCTCCCTTTTTGGAGCAGCTAAAATGTACATTTGTCCATACCCAGATTTTAGTATAATTGATCAGTATTAAATAAAGACCATGATCTAAACCCAGTCAGAAAAAGGCAGAGGGAATGATAAAATCCAAACCCCGATCATCACATTTTGGAAGTGGACCATGCTATACTAAGTTTTTGCTATTCTATGCCACCTCACCACTAATATCACTAGTCAGCTAAAATATTAACATGCTGCTCTAATTTGAAAGTTGTCATAAGGCAAAACTTTCTATGGTGCCTAAGGACAGCATTTTTTAAATTACGAATGTGACTTCAGCTATATAATACATTTACTGTCTCACACATGTTGCATTGCTCCAGCAAACCGGCTTCCTAACCTGGAAGCAGTGTAACCACAGCTGCATGACAATGAGGCGAAGTAGCTTAGTGAGGCTAACTGGCATAGACCTGTACTAATTAGCTTCCCCCTCTTACACCCCAAATGCCACATGGAAGTAGCTACGGTGCATCTAATTTAGGAATTAGCCTGCCCAGAGCAGCACAGAGTTCTCAAGACCTCTGCTCTGGGGCACAGTAAGTTGACTGTATAGACCTATCCCTAGGGCTAAGTACAGGCAGGCAAAAAGACCAAGGCTGAATCAATTCAGTCTTTGCAGGTTAGTTTAAACTGCAGAGATTAAACTGAGAAGCAAGTAAATAGACATTCACTTTTGATTTAGGAAATGCAGCCACATGCCTGCAGTGACTCAGACCTGGGGGGATCTAGAGCACACCTCCCAGCTTGCCAGCCACTGCCAAAGGGAAGGGACTAAAGCTCCAAGGCTTTTCCCCACTCCTGCTTGAGTTGACATATTCGCCAGGCCCCAGCCCAGGGCTAGCATGTTGGAGGGTGAGGGTTTAAAACCCCTCCCTGGCTCACACGGGACCCCAGCCTGGGTCTGCCTGGGCAGGAGGGTAGTACCTACCAGGCTTCTCCCCGCCACCCCCCCTCAAGAAGGGTGAGGGCAGCCCCTGCCAGGCTGAGGGGAGTGGTGGGGGGGGAGAAGTAGTGGCACTGAATTTATAAAAGCTTGAACAAGAATAGCCCTTTCTTTGAAGTGAACATATATTGAACACAACAATTTGTAACCTCAAGCACACAACAAAGAACCTAAGCTAAGATACAGTCAAGTAAAACAGTGAGACTGCACATAACTCAGTCAAACTTAAAATGTAATGTAATAAACCAAAAAGACAAGAGAAAGCCTTGCATAAGTCTTGTGTAATGCTGAGGGCAGAGTATCTCCTTACAGCCAGGCATTCAGAAAGCCTTTCTTGGGGAATAAGCAGGTGGCCTTAGGTGTTGCAGTGGAGATCCCACAGGCCTCATCTCTACTTGGGTTTTTACAGGTGAACTTGCACCCCCTACCCCTACTTGGGTGCCTTGTCATTAGGGTGTAGGTTGTAGCCATGTTGGTCTAAGGACATATGCAGACAAGGTTCTTTGGGTGAATCTCATATCTTTTATTATACCAACTTAAATAGTTGGAAAACATTTTCTTAGGAAGCATCTGCAGTTGGTGTGTGAATTCCTGGATGGAATGAATTGACATTAGCATGCTTATCACCTATAGCACCTTTGGCAGGACTCTCATGCATTCAGTGCTTTTTGTCTCTACTTAGGTATTGCAGTCTCCCACCTTTACAGGTTCTGCTTTATAATGCAGTCTGGGACCCTCTCCTATTCCCTTAGCTCCATCTCCACCACATACATATGATGACTGTGCCAAGTCTTTGCCAACACCTCCCCCGTCTCAGTCTGGTCCTGCAGGGCTTGGCTCTGTGCTCACAGGTAGCAGGGGACTGGTCCCTCCAGCCCCAGTTCCCCAGTCTCTTCCCCCTCCCCCATAGCCTGGGGGAGCTGAAGGGAATTACGCCCCCTCCCCCTCATCAACTACTTGCCTCAGCCGCTGCCAGAGGTGGGAGGGGGTGGAGTCTGCTGGTCTCTTGCTGGCCCCGTGCCAAGGAGTTCCCATCTGGGGTCCCATGCTGGTGGGAGAGGGGGTTTAAACCCCTCTCCCTCCCCTCCACCTGAGTCTGCCCATTCATGCCCCCTGCCCCCTCTGCTTCAGTGGGGAAAAGTCTGGCAAGGGCTGCCCACCCTTAGACCCAGCTGAGGTCCCCAACTAGGTTTTCCACTCTCACCCCCTTGTCAGCCAGCCCTCAGTGCTCTGGCCAGGGAGCAGGGGGTGGGGGCAGCCCTGCTCTCTGGAGCAGACAGCACAGCCCAGCACAGCCCAGGGCTGCCAAGAATCGGGGGATGCTGGGAGACTGTGATTTAACTTGAACCAGCAAGGGATCTGGGACAGAAGTTTTATAAACTGGGTTGACCTGAATCAATTAAGTTAAATACAGGAAACCCTCGTTATTCATGGGTTCAGCATTTACAGTTTCAAATATCTGTGAATGCTGAACCCGCATTTTAAATACACTTTATACACTTCCAGGAGCTACTCAGGAGCGCTGCACTTACTGCTGCTGGGATACCACCACCACATTCCCACAGTCACTACCAGAGCTGTGCCCCCCCAACAGCCGCGGGGGGTACTGTGTTCATGAACGCAGACTGCGTTTGTAAACACAGTGCCTTATTCGCAGATTTCGCCATTTGCAGGGGATACAGCAACGTATCCCCCGCGAATGGCGAGGGTTGCCTGTACTACTTTCAACCAGGTTTACCTTAAACCAATTTCAACCATTTTGAAACATTAGGGGCTATAGGCTGTACAGGCGTGATAGAGAAGGTAGGAAAG
>NW_017728992.1:109919214-109920037 GCF_001723915.1 Gavialis gangeticus
GTGGGAGGGGGTGGAGTCTGCTGGTCTCTTGCTGGCCCCGTGCCAAGGAGTTCCCATCTGGGGTCCCATGCTGGTGGGAGAGGGGGTTTAAACCCCTCTCCCTCCCCTCCACCTGAGTCTGCCCATTCATGCCCCCTGCCCCCTCTGCTTCAGTGGGGAAAAGTCTGGCAAGGGCTGCCCACCCTTAGACCCAGCTGAGGTCCCCAACTAGGTTTTCCACTCTCACCCCCTTGTCAGCCAGCCCTCAGTGCTCTGGCCAGGGAGCAGGGGGTGGGGGCAGCCCTGCTCTCTGGAGCAGACAGCACAGCCCAGCACAGCCCAGGGCTGCCAAGAATCGGGGGATGCTGGGAGACTGTGATTTAACTTGAACCAGCAAGGGATCTGGGACAGAAGTTTTATAAACTGGGTTGACCTGAATCAATTAAGTTAAATACAGGAAACCCTCGTTATTCATGGGTTCAGCATTTACAGTTTCAAATATCTGTGAATGCTGAACCCGCATTTTAAATACACTTTATACACTTCCAGGAGCTACTCAGGAGCGCTGCACTTACTGCTGCTGGGATACCACCACCACATTCCCACAGTCACTACCAGAGCTGTGCCCCCCCAACAGCCGCGGGGGGTACTGTGTTCATGAACGCAGACTGCGTTTGTAAACACAGTGCCTTATTCGCAGATTTCGCCATTTGCAGGGGATACAGCAACGTATCCCCCGCGAATGGCGAGGGTTGCCTGTACTACTTTCAACCAGGTTTACCTTAAACCAATTTCAACCATTTTGAAACATTAGGGGCTATAGGCTGTACAGGCGTGATAGAGA
>NW_017728992.1:109920048-109924411 GCF_001723915.1 Gavialis gangeticus
GCACTGAATTTCTGTTTTGTTACAGGTTTAAACCAGTTTATGATGACTTAAACTGGTTTATGTATAACTTCTGTCCCTAGCATAGATGTCCAAAGCCTATTTTTGAAGTGACTTCAATATATATAATATCCTAGATCCCCATGGAAGTCAGTAAGACTCATCCTTCTAAATTAGTGACGAACTTTTGAATTTTTTTTTACCTCAAATGACTTAAGAGCCTAATTTCCATTGTCAACAGTGATTTAGAAGCCTAAGTCTAATTTAAAGTAACTTTTGAGAATGGGATGTGGACTCCTAAATCATTTAGGTACTCTTAAAAGATTTTTATTTTAAAAACCACATTGTAAGATGCCACATTTCTTGTGTTACAATAGAATCATAGAAAAGTAGGTTTGGAAGGGATCTTTAGAAATCATTTAATCTGAACCCCCACCAGAAGCAGGATCATCCCTATAGAAACCATCTTATACAAATCTATTGCCTAACCTATTAGTAAAACTACACAGTCAATCCTAACACAGCCACAAGGAATAACACCCTAACCTGCCACAGACAAAACAGGAGGACACTCGTGGTCAGTGGGGCCAATAACTTCCCCCATCAAACATTTTTAGGCTACAGCTAAACTTTTGTTTCCTCTACCTGCCAGCTCTGCAAACTCAATTGAGAATCACACTAGGTCTTTTTTTCTCACATACTAACATTAGGGGGAAAAAAGTTCAGCTGGACAAATAAAACCTTTAGCAACACTTGTGCCACTCTCATTTTATAAGGTGGATAACAGAAAGCTCATGAACAATTAAGTAGGAGGGGAGAGAGACTCTAGTTAAGGGGTTTTTGTGGATAGACGCACACACACACACACACACTCCAATGTAGTCTCTATAGGTAACAAGAATAAAGGACAGTAAAAATACATGTTTTTGTCACTAAAAGGAAAAGATATAACTCTGAATGAAGACAGGAAAAAAGATCTATTAGATAAAAAGCTGCCATTTAACAGTCACTTTCTACAGCAGAACAGCCCATAAACGTCTTTAAAATCAAAGCCATTGAAACAAAAATGCATGCAGTTCCTTGTTTGAAAATAATCTCTTGTTTAAGTTTCTTGGGAGAAATTGGTCTCATAAAACATCCTCTTTCTTCAGGAATTACTATGCCTATCAGAATCTTTGCAGTGTTTGAAAATCGCTCCTATAAAACAAACATATGATGGATCTAAATAAAAGATAAAAGTAAAAGCTTGGCTGGTTGTTCCATAAAAATTGCTTGGGTCCATAAAAACTTCTGCTGTAAAAGTATCAAAACCAGTAGCACCTACAAACCATTAGGAGTCAATATTAACAACAATCAACTCAATATTTTTATTATGTCACATAAATTACACACAAACATAATTATACTCTAAATGCAACAGAAAGGATTTGTAAAATTATTCTGGTATCTGCTAGTTTATGAGCATGGCAGAGTAAAACCAAGAAGCATATTGCTGCCTCTTTGTTAAGTAGCTGCACATTTTGCAGCTTTGAGTACTGGTTTCTAGCTGAAGGAAAACTGTTATTTTCTATTGCACAAGTTGGATTCTATGTCCACCTTTGATGGAAAGGTATCAGCTTGCAAGCATACCTACCAGGCAACAGCAACCCTTTCAGCATTTAGTTGGCTTAGTGGCATGGGCACTCACCCACCTCCCTCAGATTTTAACTTGCATCTCAACAAATTGATGTAACTAGCCAGACAGGCACTAACCCAAGCACCTTCCCACCCTCTTCTTAAAGAGGAACCACTATACCTTGCATTTGCTATTCACTGAATAAATATCACCAAGATAGCTTGAGGCCCTCTGGGGACAGGGGCTCAAGCTAGATCATAGGGTCCCCTCTGCCTGCCAGGGGCAGCATCCATGTCACTGATCCATTCTACCTCTGGCTTGCTCGCCTCTTTCTCCTCCTAACCCAACATATTTTCTGCTCCTGGGTACCTAGCGGGAACAGCTTCAAGAGGAGAACTGGCAAGTACTCTCAGAAATACTTAACTGTTGGCCTGGTAGTTAGTGCATAAGTGCTAGAAAGCAGAAATTGCAGGGTCAAACCCCTTCTGGAATCTCCTGCACCCTAGGAAAGTGGCTTGATTACAGAGGTAAAAGTTGGAAAGACTCATCTTCGCTTTCTGTATCTAATGCCCACTAGTCATATTTTCACTGTGATTAAAGTTTTAGGGCTTAGCCAGCATTATGTGCATACCTGGGGGATTCTATTCTAGCCAAGCACCTATGCAGCAAAGTTGTAGCCTACTGAATTCCAAACTGTGAATAAATGCCAACACCTGTAGTTACATGGGGGAAGAAGTGCCATTTAGATGTATGACGGTGAAAAGATTTAGTCTGTTAAACATTGTAAATTGTTGATATAGTTATTAATAGAAAGACATTTTAGTGTACATACAAGAAGAATATTGTACAAGAGGAATACTGCCTTCCAGAAAAAACTTTTTAAAAGTTGAAGGGGTTGAAAATCCCATAACAAGATATACTCTTTCAGTGCCTATAGGAAAAACTATTCTGTATAGGAATTAACAACCCTTCAGGAGTGTCACCTGCCTAATTCAAAATAAACAAATCAAGTTTTCATTAGAGCATTACTAGGAATCCTAACCACAACCTATTCAACATAGTTCAAAATAATACACACTTTGGAGAATAAATGTTTCAGGGAATGTTTAATGACATACACAGCAACAACTCAGTCATCCCTTCCAACCCAGTTCATGTCAATAAATGATCAAAAGTTACTACCATTTGACAGCTCGTATTTAGTAGCCTAAGAAATAAATTGATTGTCCCCATCTGCTTTTTAGTAGAAAATATGTATAGCAGGAAGAGGAAAATTTACCTCCTCAAATTTAGTTCCTGCTAAGCTGTACCAGTCTAGATGGATATTATCACCTTCTACCAGTAGGTGGGGAGAGAAAAATATCAAAAAATTTACATCAGACACAGACAGGGGGATCATTTCCAGCTGAAGAATCTTGTGTTGGAATCTTGCAGAAGAATAAAATCCAGAAAGATAAGTAATGAAAATAAGGAGAAATCAAATGAGGTAAAATGGGCAACCCTTGTTAATATTTAATATACCATAAAAGATAGGAGTTTAAAAATAAATAACATGCCTAATTCATTAAAAGCTTTCTGCCTCCCCTCCCCCTCATCAGGGACCAAGAGAAACCAAACAAATAATAGCCCCTGCCTCCTATAGCATGTAGCCTAACTTAGGGTGTTGCTTTTTACACAATTTAAAGCAATTTATTGCTGTGATATAACAGAAAAACACAGCTGTACAGCACTTTAAAAATGTGTAGAGTACTTTAGAGTAACCCTTGTTAAATGAGGTCTTAAATTTGAAGCACTGTATTTTACAGCACTAGCAACCTACAGTGCTTTAAATAACTTCTGTGTGCTGGTCAAATTTCTGACCAGTAGAAAAGCCCCAAAAGGCTGCAGAGCACCCCTGGCCTCCTAGCCTTGAAAGTGCAGGGAGATTCAGAGCTCTCCACCCCTCCCCCCTGCCCCAACAAATATTGCACTTCTGTCACATTTAAGAGTGCTGTAACTTTATAGTGCTATACAAAGTGCCCTAAGTTACAGCACTGTAAAACATACATAGAAAACATTCCAGTCTTCTGTACACACCCAGAAGACTGGAAGGCATCCATGCAAAACCCCTACACATAACAAAAGGCTGAACACTGGCAGCCTCCTAAGCTATGTCTTAAATTTAGTAGACAGCTGTCTCCAGAAGCCATTCCTCCAAAGCCATGACTACAACTTCCTTTGTACTTTAGGTGACATCATCTGGTATGAATCAGTGTAATTAGTTCTATTGTTTTCTGTAGTCATTATAGAAAAAGTGATGAGATACTCTGATTGTAGTAATGCAAAACAGCAATGGGTAGGCATTTTCAATTTTTCTCTATGAAGTGACTAGTTCCAGTAATGGGCCCTGTACAGTCTCCTGAACACTAAGAGCTTTGCCTTAAGCAAACTATGCCACATGGATGCTGTATCACCTTCAGTTTGTAGTATTCTTGGAATCTTGCCCCCCAGTTTGAAGTGCTCTAAATTACAGCACTGTAAAACATCCCTCTTGTCCCCCTGACAGATGATGACAGAGTGGCGGAACCAAGGAACCACCATGCAGTCCAGCCTGGGGTTGCCTGGATGAGAGTTGTCTCCAGCTCAAAGAGGCGCAGCACCAGGGTTACCACTCCCCTGGAGCTGCTCAACTGTTTTGCACCTCTCACATCAACTGAGCCAGCCATACCACCAGCTCCATCATGTGAGGAAGGAGGGCCACCAGCACCTGCG
>NW_017728992.1:109929411-109932502 GCF_001723915.1 Gavialis gangeticus
CCACCATGCAGTCCAGCCTGGGGTTGCCTGGATGAGAGTTGTCTCCAGCTCAAAGAGGCGCAGCACCAGGGTTACCACTCCCCTGGAGCTGCTCAACTGTTTTGCACCTCTCACATCAACTGAGCCAGCCATACCACCAGCTCCATCATGTGAGGAAGGAGGGCCACCAGCACCTGCGCCTAGAAGAAGGCACAGAGTTATCATGGTGGGTGACTCCCTCCTTAGGGAGAGAGAGGGAGCAATCTGTCACCCTGACCCCTTACCCTGTGAGGTCTGTTGCCTGGTCATCACTTCTCTTTGACTGCGGTACTTCAGAGAGAGTGAACTGTTGAGAAGGGATGGCCTCCACCTCACCTGGAAGGGGAAGAAGCTCTTCCCAGCCAGAATGGCTGACCTTCTTGACAGTGCTTTAAACTAAAACCGCTGGGGGATGGGCAGCCTATTAACAGTTTTAGCCCAGGTCATGTCAGCCACATTACTAATAACTTGGGCAGCTCAAGGGAACCCACTCTAATGACAGCCCAAGGAAAAGTCCGGCCTCACCCCACAAGGAAGCATGGGGCTTCTCATGACAGACTCAACTGCCTATACATGAATTCCAGGAGCCTGGGAAACAAGCAAGAGGAACTGGCCCTTCTCTTATGAGAAAATGACTATGACCTTGTAGGGATAACAGAGACCTGGTGGGACTCTACCTATGATTGGTCTGTTGCTTTGGAGGATTATACCTTATATAGGACAGACCATCTTGGGAAGAGGGGTTGAGGTGTTGCTCTCTACTTCAAGGATCAGTACACTTCCCTGCAAATTGAGTTTTCTAACCAGGCAGGGCATCTTGAGACCCTATGGGTCAAAATACAGGGAGAACATGGGGAGGGTGACATTCTTCTGGAGTCTACTATAGACCTCCCCATCAAAAGGAAGAACTTCAATCAGGAATTCAATAGGGAACTGGTCGAGGCCACATGCTCCTGATGCATGATCATCATGGGGGACTTCAACTTCCTTGACATCTCTTGGGATGAGCACACAGCCAAATCTGACAGGTAGTGCAGCTTTCTTGCTTGCATTGATGACCTCTACCTAACACAGGAGGTCTATGGGCTGACTAGGGGAGAGGTATTGCTTGATCTGGTCCTGGTAAGCAATCTGAGGATTGAGGAGAAGCTTGGTGACAGCAACCATGATTTGGTCACCTTCTCAGTTCACTGAAGAGCAGGCAAATCCTTCAGTAAAACAGAAATCCTTAACTTTGGGAAGCTGATTTTTGCAAACTCAGAGATTTGGTTAGTCGGGCAATTAGAGGCCATATCCCCTAGATAAGGGAGAACATTAGAAATGGTCAACGCTCAAGAACATAATCCTTGAGGCACAGGGGAAAGCCATTTTATCTCACAAGAAATATAATCAATGGGCAAGTAAGCCCCCTTGGCTGAACAAGGAACTCTTGGACCTCATTAAACTCAAAAGAGAAGCAAGCCTACTCCAGTTGAAAAATGGGAAGCATCACCAAAGAGGACTACTTAGCACTCACCCACACCCGTAGGGAACAGTCCAGAAAAGCGAAGGCACAAATCAAACTCAGGCTAGCTACGGGGATCAACGACAACAAAAAGTCCTTCTTATGGGGGATATGTGGGAAGTTGAAAAAAGAACAAAGATAGCATTGGGTCCCTGCAAGCTCAAATGGGGCAGCTGACATCAGATGCCCAAGAAAAGGCCAATCCCCTAAATGACATTTTCGCATTGGTTTGTCACCCTTTCAAGGGGATCACACTGTCAGAAAGGACACGAACCAGCCTGGGAGTGGGTGGCAGGCTGAAAATTGATGTGGATCAGGTGAAGGAACACCTTCAGAAACTGGACATTCACAAGTCTTCAGGTCCAGATGGAATGCACCTGAGAGTCTTGAAGGACCTGGCAGACATCATTGCACCCCTCCTTGTCAAAGATATTTGAAAATCCATGGCACTCAGGCAGGGTCCTAAAAGACTGGAAAAGAGCCAACATGGTCCCTATCTTCAAGAAAGGGAGAGGAGGGATGACCCAGGGAATTATAGATCAATCAGTCTGATGTCCATCCCTGGCAAAATCCTGGAGAAAATTGTCAAGGGATCCATCAACACCAGACTAACAGAAGGCAAGCTTGTGAAGGTCAGCCAGCACATCTTTGTGACTGGCAGTTCTTGCCTGACCAATCTCATCTCCTTCTATGACCAGGTGGCTAGCTCTGGACAAGGGAGATGGCATAGATGTCATATATCTGGATTTCAAGAAAGTCTTTAACCTAGTTCCCCATGATGTCCTCATGGCTAAGCTGGGGAACTGTGGCCTTGATCATCTTATGGTCTAATGGCTAGGTAACTGGCTACAGGGTCAGATCCAAAGAATACTAGTTGACAGGAGCAAATCAACGTGACATAAATCAACGTGATGCAGGGTGACCAGTGGAGTCCCTCAGGGCTCAGTACTTTAACATCTTCACTAATGATCTGGAGTCAGAGTCAGTTACAAACTGGCAAAGTTCGCAGATGACACCAAATTATAGGGGAGGACAGTCACACTGCAGAACGGGCAGGGGATACAGGCTGACTTGGACACTCAGTCAAGGTGGGCTGACTAAAACCAAATGGCCTTCAATGTTGAGAAGTGTAAGGTGCTGCACCTTGGTAGAAAGAACCTTCAACACACTTACAAGCTCAGCAGTGCTACGTTTGCTAGCACCACAACTGAAAGAGACTTGGGGGTTCTGATTGACCACAAGATGAATATGAGTCACCAATGTGATGCTGTGGCTGGCAAAACAAACCATACTCTGGAGTGCATCTACCGATGCATCTCAAGCAAAACCAGGGATGTCATCCTCCCACTTTACTCGGCCTTGGTGAGGCCACAGATGGAGTACTGCATCCAGTTTTGGGCCCCTCTCTTCAGGAGGGATGTGGAAAAGATTGAGAGAGTCCAGAGGAGAGCCACCTGTATGATCCAAGGCCTGGAGGGCAGGCCATATGAGAAGAGGCTTAGAGATTTGGGACTCTTCAGTCTGGAAAAAAGAAGGCTCAGGGGGGACTTGGTAGCATCCTACAAATAT
>NW_017728992.1:109937502-109937768 GCF_001723915.1 Gavialis gangeticus
GGGTACATCAGGACCTGGGAGAACAGCTGTTCACCAGAGCTCCCCAAGGGTTAACAAGGTCTAATGGCCATAAACTCCAGGAAGGCTGATTTAGACTAGACATAAGAAAAAGGTTCTTTACGGTGCAGGTGTCCAGGGTCTAGAACAGTCTTCCCTCAGAGGTGGTGCAAGCGCCTACTGTGGACTCTTTGAAAAAAACATCTGGATATTTTTCTTCCTGGGATCATTGAGACCTGCATCACAGAGACCAACTGGCGGCTTTGGGA
>NW_017728992.1:109937779-109938182 GCF_001723915.1 Gavialis gangeticus
GGTCTCTTCCAGCCCCTAATGTCTATGAAATCTATGAATGCCCATATGTAATATGGCTTCCAAGGGTCAGATATTTAAATGCCTTTACATAAATAGGATGTGAAGATACTTTTTCATCCTGAAGGGTAGAAGGGGATGACATATTATATACAGCATCAATGAAGGTGATACAAACCCCAGCCTGCATCTTCCTCCTTCCTTCCCGCAGACAGCACCAGGCAGACCCAGACACGAGCATGGGCAAACTTGGTGTCCACCCATGGGCCGGACAGAAAAGGGGCCCAAAAATGAAAAAAAAATTACAATTTAAAAAAAAGGGGTTTTATTTTGGTGCATATATGGGACTGGCAATGTTCTCAGTTGAGAATGAAGTATTTCAAGCTGTCAGTACCACAGATGTAAT
>NW_017728992.1:109943182-109956557 GCF_001723915.1 Gavialis gangeticus
TCCAAGCTGACTTCCTGCCTATGGTGGGGGGGGCTGAACTCGATAATCTCACAAGGTCTCTTCCAGCCCCTAATGTCTATGAAATCTATGAATGCCCATATGTAATATGGCTTCCAAGGGTCAGATATTTAAATGCCTTTACATAAATAGGATGTGAAGATACTTTTTCATCCTGAAGGGTAGAAGGGGATGACATATTATATACAGCATCAATGAAGGTGATACAAACCCCAGCCTGCATCTTCCTCCTTCCTTCCCGCAGACAGCACCAGGCAGACCCAGACACGAGCATGGGCAAACTTGGTGTCCACCCATGGGCCGGACAGAAAAGGGGCCCAAAAATGAAAAAAAAATTACAATTTAAAAAAAAGGGGTTTTATTTTGGTGCATATATGGGACTGGCAATGTTCTCAGTTGAGAATGAAGTATTTCAAGCTGTCAGTACCACAGATGTAATAAAGACTTTTGCAACAAAAAAATCATTATCTCTGGTGAAGGGGGACCTGATACCAAAAGTTTGCCCAGGGCCACCAGGAATCTAGGTATGGCACTGACACCAGGGGTGAAGCTGGGCTGCACCAGCCCAGTCCCAATCACACTGACAGCTGACCCTAAGGAACAGAAGTTCCTTTAGGTGCTCCACTTTGGCTTTCATCTGAACCCTCATTAGATGAGGGTTAATTTACCATGCGACTGGCCACTTTTAAAATGTGTGTCACGGTAGGGCTGTAGAGCACTTTCAGAGGGGCAATCATATAACGAATGTAATTTCTGTCAGCACCCTGAGTTATGTAACACTAAGTCCCTACCTCTTTTAAGTTGCTTTAATTTGATTATGTGTCTGTACTGTTACTTACCCTGGTGCTCAGATTTAGTTTTTTATGACCATGCTTCTTAAGGGCAAGCAACAATAGCTGATATCATCATAGCACGGATTACAAATTTCTATTTGAGACTGATCTCACTAAATCAAGTAAACACCATCACCCCTTTAATCAGGGAGTGAAGTCAGATATTTCACTGAAGGTTGTGATGAATTTTCTGCAAACTGCTGGGTCCACTGAACACCTATGATGTGTTTGAATATTTAGCTAGAGCTCAATCTGTTAAAATGTCAAATTACACTTTCATCACTAGATGCAGTCTTATCACACACCCTATCCCTTTTCTTTTCTTTGTTTCTCTAATTATACATTGTGTGCTGCCTGCATAACTATACTATGTTTCTATCTACGTTTAATATGAGAATGATAAACCAAAGCATTAAGCAAATTGTATTTGGTGATTGAGGATGGGACAACTGCAGTTAAACTAAAGCTAGAATTAGCAAGAAAAGAAGCATGTCTAACAGCTCCATTATACTGGCACACTGGAAAGGTAGATGAGGTTTGATTCTTAAAGATTATAAAATAATTTATTCAATGGATTTTGTATTTTTGTGATGTAAATTGTACATTACACCAAAAGTTACAGATCTTGATTTTCATTGATGAATACATTACTAAAAAATTATGCTGGAAAATAAGTCTTGGTCTGAGACAATTTCCTAACAATCTGATCTGAATGTTCTATATTTGAAATTTCAGAAGGTTTAGCTAGTTTTTATTTACCGTATTAATCAGAGGATATTGTTTTCTATTCCCCAAAAGACAGTGACCCCAGAGTCAGTGACAGAATACTTCCTGAATACTCAGCAACCAACTTTCTGAGAATACTCAGTAATATTCACTTTAAACTTGCTCTTTCTGTAAGCATTTCTAATAGTAAACTCATCAGATAGGATAATAACAAAAAATATTATAAAGGCAAGAGAATGCAGCCAAAATGAATGTGAGGCTCATGCACTCATTCCTTGTTATAACTAACTGGAGGGTTTGCTTGGCTATGAGTAAGTTCTACAGTAATTTTTTCACAGGTGTATGAATATTAGAAACAAAAGCCGGCACTTTGAAGACTTTGTGCAAGACTTCAGCTTCAGAAGTGCAGAAAGTATGAGAAAATTTACTTCACTTAGTATGTAGTTCATGACCAAAAAATAAAACTGGATGTAAGATTAAACATGAAACTCCACATAAAGCACTCACTGGAAGGACAAAAAAGTGTGAAACATTCAAGCAAATTGTTATGAGAATGAAGGTAACCTCTTCTTGTACAAGTTTTCTTCAAACAAAAGTGAGGATGCCATTTGGCTAACCCAAGACGTGGATAGAAAACAAACCAGAAGACATGGAAGCTACTATGAATGGTAAAATATATTGATATAAAAATCCCCTAAATTAATTTTTCATACAATAGGATAAATTTTCTAAATTACTGTATGGGAAAATGTTATCAGCTGGGCTGCAAATAGCTACTTAACTAATTTGTGAGAAGCATTTAAAAAAAAAAAAGGCCAAAAACTGATTAAACTCCGGGTATAAACTGACATCAGATTAATCCCGAGTCCAACTGTCCTGGAACTTTCACCTTCATCAAAACAGGTTCAGGACAGCCATTTACACCATACAGCTTGAATAGCAATTAACTAGAATTAGCCCCCTCCCCACTTTGTCCAAAAAAAGTGTTATCTCATACTTTACAACTACATAAAGTGGGAGAATGGAGTTGCATATCTGTAGGATCTCAAAGCTTTCCCAAGAGAAATCCATTGTCTGTTTTTAGCCTGGGTGACTAAACTACCTGGCAGTCCTACAGGCAATCCAGTGATGTTGACTCTACTGTCACGTTCTATATTTACTCAAATCTAAGATGACCCTGAATTTAAAATGAATTCCTAATAATTCGATTCTATATATGGGAAATTTTGTTATGGTTTTCCAATGATAGATTTTAATTATCAGAAGACTGTCTTGAATTCTCCTCCCCGCCCCTCCACTGCTACATCAGGAAAAGTGGTGGCTGGGGGGTCAGGCACCCCAGAATGTCCTCTGCCCTTCCATTTTTCCCCCCTGCAGCCTTCCTGCCTCATGGCCACCTGCACCATCCCATTCCCAACGCCGGCTCCCCAGTCTCTGCCCCTTCCCCTCACCCCCACCTTCCTATCAGACACTGCTCGGGCCCTACTCCTTCACCAGAGCTCAGCATGTGGAAGCGCAGCCCTTTCAGGGCCATGCAACAGTGGTGGTATTGCTGACTGGCCACAGGGGACAGTTTCCCTGGGCTCCATGCCTGTTGGGGAATCCAGCCTGAGCTGAAGCAAAGCCATGCCTGACAGTGAGGGGAAGAAGGGGTGGAGGGTGAGGGGCAGAAGCTGCAGAAGGCAAGTGGAGATGGGAGCAAGCAACTGCTGTGGGCCTGACACTGGCCCCAACCTGGGCTCAGGACCAGTGTCAGAGCCCAGCAGTCACCTGCCTCCTCCCTACCCCCCCCCTTCATATGCAAACCTAAGACGAGGTGGTGTCCCCGCCATGCTCTTTGGGGGAAAAATTCTTGTCCTAGATTTGAGTAAATATGGTATACTAAGGAGAGGACATTTCAGCACTCAGTACTGGTGATTTGACACCTTTCACAACATTAAATTCACTTCTATTTAAAAAAATACTAGAAATCCAAACTTGCTTTTCCTGTGATGTTTATTCTAACCTTGAAACTGCCAGTTCTCTGAAGTTGTAGTATATTTAGTAAGAATGAGAATGGACTCAAAAAAGACTATATCCTCTGGTATGTAATCTTGATAGTAATTGTTTTCGTCAGGTTACTGAAAAATAATAGGAAATCTAATAATTACATTTTTGCATTCTATATTTTTTGTTGAAAATAGAGAAATGTCCCTGTTAAATTTTAAAGAGTGCTGAACTTTTCAGGTAATCATGAACTAGGAGAAGGCAATGTAGATCTATAATGCCACCTTTTTTCAGACTGATGAAATGCAGCTCCAGTATGCCAAAAGTAACCCAAGGCTGAAGTAAAGTTTAAATGATGTGAATTTATTATTCCAAAGTGCTGCTGGTAAAATTAAATGTGTGTTTTTGAATTATATTCCAAATACTCTTAATCCTCTGATGTAATGGTGCTCCCAGAGGGAAAGGTTTTAATAAATAATGTGACACGTATTCTGAGATCCACAAATTACACAAGCAGGTTCCAGGAGGATTCCATAGCCATAGAACAACACAGCTCAGAAACAAAACTAAAAAATAAATAAGTAAAAATTAAGTTACTTAAAAATAATCCTGCCTAAATTTTTTTTTAAGCTTTGAAGAGTCAAAGGGATTGGATGGATAAGAGGGCTCATAATGAGATACAGAGTCTTTGTTTCTTGATCTTCAGTTCAAATTCTGACCAGGTCTGTTGTCCACTTAACTTGCTGCTACCTGACATGCTCAGTAGGAAACAATCCTATACTAACAAGCGGGTCAACTGTATGACCTACTCTCTTCCATCTATGTTTTGGCGACAGCTGTTCAGAGGCCTTTGGGAAATGGGTTCATTGTCTCAGCACAGTTCCCAGTGGACAGTTATCTCCATCACTAAAACCGCTACCATTAATTGGCCCGTTTGTTAGAAATCTCAGCAAAGATACCAAGGACCCGATCTTAAACTGCACTACTACTGTATCTCATGTAGCAGATGCTAGGTTCACACAAAAGGGCATACATGGCTTCATGTTACTTGTGCAAACCCTTATCATTCTGAGATCAAGTCCCTGGTTCAGTCCTTAGTTCAGGTCAGAGAAGATGCAGTAATCTGTGCCCTGTCACAATGGAAAAGGGGCCAGCAATTTCTAGAGCACAGTGGCAACTCATGAACACCCCATCTCCCTAGACATATTTCCAGATTAAAGACCTACCCTCAATTCTAACAGGCATGGAACCTGAACTAAGTAGCTTGAGAATATGTCCCCATAAAAGTCCAACCCCCTGCCCTGGGCAGGAGAGAATACTGGACTCATATGACCCCAGCTAAGCAATTGTCAAGCTTCCTCTTTAAGACCCCCAGGGTAGGAGCCAGCACCACTTCCCTTGGAAGTTGGTTCCAGATCCTAGCCGCCCTGACTGTGAAGTAGTGCCTTCTAATATCCAGCCTGAACCTATTCTCAAACAACCTATGGCCGTTATTCCTTGTTACTGCGGGAGGTGCTCGGGGGAACAGGGTCTCTCCCATTCCCTGCTGGTCCCCCTTGGTAAGTTTATAAACAGCCACCTGGTCCCCTCTCAGCCTTCTCTTGTGAAGGCTGAACAGGCTCAGGTCCCGTAGCCTCTCCTCGTAGGGTCTGCCCTGCTGTCTCCAGATCATCTGTGGATGCATGACAAGGTGCAGTTAGCCTTACTGACTGCGTCCTCACATTGGCGGCCCATGTTCATTTTGGAATCAATAATGACTCCAAGATCTCTTTCTGCCACTGCGCTTTCCAGAAGGGAGTCCCCCAGCCTATAGGTATGCTGCTGGTTCTTACTACCCAAGTGCAGTACCCTGAACTTGTCAGTATTGAATCCCATCCTATTCTCATTCACCCACCCCTGTAACCTGTCCAGGTCCAGCTGTATCCTGTCCCTCCCTTTTAGCGTGCCCACCTTGCCCCAAATCTTGGTGTCGTCAGCGAATTTGAACAGGGTGCTTTTCACCCCCTTGTCCAAGTCGCTAATAAAGAAATTGAATAGTGTGGGCCTGAGGACTGAGCCCTGGGGAACCCCACTGCCCACATCGCTCCAGGTCGAATACGACCCGTCCACCACCACTCTCTGGGTGCGGCCCCTCAGCCAATTTGCATCCCATCTGACTGTGTAGGCATCAATGCCACAGTTGCCTAGCTTTTTAATGAGAATGGGGTAGGAGAATGGGGTAGTGTCAAAGGCCTTCCCAAAGTCCAGAAAGACATCCACTGCAACACCTGGGTCCAATGATTGTGTGACCTAATTATAGAAGACAATCAGATTGGTCTGATAGGACCTGCCCCTAATGAATCCATGCTGGCTGCCCCTGGGCATCATTCCCCCTGCTGGTCCTTCAAAAATGTGCTCCATGTTTGCAGTATATTTTGTTTGTATGAAGATAAACTTCTGAGAAATGAAATATACTTGTTTAATGTGCTTTCAAGAGTTACTTGTGTCATTTTTCCTGACTAGACTATATGTCTAGAATTCCAAGGAAAAAACTCCTTTTATTTTTGTGTGTCTTAAAACAGCTATTCATTTATAAGGGAAGAAGAAATCAAATCCATTCCTGCCAAATGGAAGATCTGCAGTAAAAAAGAAAACAAAACAAAAAAATGCCTATATATTCTGCAATGAAGGGACAGTTGGAAATATTCAGACTATCTATTCCCAGGCTTTCTCCCACACTTTGCTTTCCCTGCCCCTGCTGTATACAAAGTCCACGGCACAAACAGGCCAATTCCTGCCAGCAGAACCAAGTTTTGAAAAACAACTGCTCAGCCATATGTTCAGTCCTGACCAGCATGATTGTTAGGAGCCTGACATCTGCAGATGGAGAGTTCATTTCAGCTGAAACATGCTGCTGCTGTACACTGGAGTTAATGTGAACAGGACTTTTGCCCAGCAGAAATTTTCATCTCTGGGACAGTGTCACCCCTCCAATTAATGTTTGCTACAGCCCTGTGACATGAAGGAACCAAATACCTAAACAGGATCTAAGAGAAAGTGCATTATGAGGTGGTGATCAAAAAAATAAACCTTTGTAAACCATTTTGGTAACCTCTCTGATAGGGAAAAGTCTCCAATAGCAAATATTTAGTTGAAAGTTACCCTCGAGAGATTCACACTGGAGGAAATACTTGCAAGCATTAGATTTGATGAACCTTTAAGAAAAGCCATGAAGCTTCCTAGCTTTATTTGCCCTGTAGGGCTGTATAGTAAGAGAATAGAACCAGCTAAAACAGTCTTTTTAATTACTTTGAAGACCCAATGGACTTAGTTATTTTCAAATAAAACCAGTCTGCCTTCTTTTCAACCATTCCAATAAGGCCTTTCTTGCTTTCCTCAATGCCTTCCTTGAAGGCAATGAAATTACTATACTTTTATGAGCAAGGGTAACCAGATTTGGCCCTTCCTAGATAAGTAATAAGATATAATGTACTTTCCTCACCTCCTCCCAGTTGCTTTCTCCTCCTTTCAGTCTGTCAGCTGCTACTCATATACTCCAAGCACAGGATTTCTTTTAAGGCTTTAACAGACTTAGCACTTTCCACAAGGACTATGTGTGTCTTCTCTCAGACATGTTCAGACACCACTCTTCTGAAGGCTGGGAATGAAAATCTCCTTCTAAACTGCCACTGGCAATGAATTTTATGAACTTCATGCTTACTGTACATCCCTCTTTTCACATCCTTATTCCATCATATTTCTTAATTTTCAAAGCCTATATTTAGAGAGCTGTTTTTGTACTTTCCTTCCTAATTTACAGCAATCTGATCAGTGTATGCATCTCATTGATCATACAATCAAGACTGTAAATGGGAATTATTTTCCCATAGGAATGTTGTTCTGATGAAAGGCATTTGGGTCTCTGAATTTTAACACTTCATTGTAAAAGCAAGTTGTTCTCTGTAATGGAGGCCAGCACTCCCAGATACTCAAATTCTACTCAAAATGTTATTTTAATAAGTATCTGGAGCATGCGCCAAAACAATAAGCAATTTGATACATCTGTAATTAGAAGAGTAATTTGCTGGAAATAGTCAGGTGTTTTTTTTCCTTGTTTCCCTGTTTAAAGATAAGGCATGCACTCAAGCCCTGAGCCTCTCGTTCTTGAATAAATCAAAATTAAAAAACGATGAGGCAAGGTCTGTTTCTTCCTGGACTGTGCTTCAGAAAAACAGAAGACCAGATAATTCACCCAAGATCTCCAAAAGAAAGAGAGAGAAATCAGGGAACTTCCAAGGAAAGTGATCTATTCTCACTACATGTTTGCATATACCCTTCTGCCCTTTTCTATATATGACCATGCTTTCACTAATGCATAGTGTGTTACTATCATTATACTTAACCATTATCAGTGAAAACAACATAAGAGTTTAGATGAAATTACCTGCTTTTGTACAATTAGCTACTATTCTTTTAGGTCTGCAACAGGTAACCTGCACACTACCAATTTCTTCATAATTACTCACACTCTTCTGTTGATTTTGTATTAACATTTTTCAACAGGATCTCTCAGATGTATTTTAAATCTCTTATGACTAGAAGGTTGTCTATTCTATAAATGTTCACTAGAACATGAACAAATTTGAAACAAGGAGTTAGGATATAAAGGATGTGTTACATACAATGACTTACTTAAGAGTGCACTGGAACTTTCTTTCCTTTTCTCCTCTTCCATTTTAAATGACAGTGCATTAAATCTACAGCAGAACTGTATTGCACCAGCAGTAAGTGACTTTCCCAGTTTTACATTCCTCAGTGTATACTTGTATGAACATGAGAATGCAGCACTCAGATTTTCTCAATAATGATAATATTTTCCTTTTCCTCATTACTGTACAGCATGCTACATGTACAGTGACAATAGTTACTGACATCCATAGTTACTGAGATGCATTTCTTGGGCTATAGGTTCAGGTACGCTGAGAGACTGCTTGAGAAGAATAGCACTAAATAAGCTGAGACATTAGAGATGCTAAAATCCCCTCTGGTCATCTAGTCCATCCCTTGATGGTGCAGCAGTGTTTTCTATTGTTTAATATGTTGTGTCTGTCCACTTGTTTTAAATGACTTGCCTAATGGGGCTTTTGCCACTTCCTCTGGGAAGACTCTTTCACAATCGCAGAGACAGAAGTACAAAATTTTGGGCTGAGTCACAGAACCATAGAGAAGTAGGGCTTAAAGGGACTTCCAGAGGTCATCTAGTCCATTCCCTGCCTGAGACAGGATAGTCCCTATCTAAACCACCCCATACAAACCATAATCAAAACTCTACATAAGCCTACCATCAACTCTGACACAATGCAGATCTCACACCCTAACTTGTTACAGGTAAAGTAGGGGAACCACAGCAACCAACATCCAGCTTTTATGATATGCTGTCAAAATATGCTCAAGATATCCTGGGTAGAGAGCCATGCCCCCTGCTACAAAGGAAAGCAAAAACCCCCACAGTCCATACTAATCTGACCATGAGGTAAAATTCCTTCCTAGCCTCAAATATAGCGATTGGTCTGACCCTGAGCAGAGGCGGAAAAGCCTCTAGCCAGGAACCTCCAGCTTTGGTCCCAGCAGAAGCATTGGCACACCCCAGTCCAAGCCGCTAGCCTTGGCTGGTAGCCAACATCCAATGCCTCTGGGAAGGCTTAAAAACACCCTGACACATGTAGCAGAAAGGGAAGGGGCAGGGGTGGGGGCAACCAGCAAAGCACAGAAGCATGGGATTTACCATGGTAGAACATAGGCATAGCTATGCCTAGGTCATCCCCGATCCAGTGACAGAGTCCACAACTGCTCCAACCAGTCTATTCCACTGCCTCACTGTGAAGAAGTTTTTCCAATCTAGACTTTGCGCAATTTCAAGCCATTCATTGGTCTGCATCTGCCTGTCTGCAGCAAGAAAGAAAAGGTACTTCCCTCTTCTTTCTGGCAGCCCTTCAAGTATATGAAGACTGCTATCATATCCCCTCTTAAGCACCGTTTCCACAAGCTGAACATGTGTAGTTCCTTCAGCCTCTCCTCAATGCGACCTGCCTTCCAAGTCCTTTATCATTTTTGCTGCCCACCTCTGGACCCTAGTTTTTCTCCACCCTTTTTAAAATGTGACACCTGGAACTGCACACAATAGTCCAGATGAGGCCTAACCAATGCCAAGTAGAGAGGCACTTTTACCTCCAGTGCCTTGCACCTAATTCTTCATTGATGCATCTCAAAACCACATTCTCTTTTTGCGCAGCTGAATTACACTGCAGACTCATATAGAGTCTATGTTAAAAACATACCACAAAGGCTCTGTGTAAATGATATTAACACAGATCGAGACCGTTTTATTTCAGAGGTACCTAAAGGACAGAATTTAGTTGCCTAAGTTCCAAAGAACACAATTAGGCCCTGACACACAAGCCCCCAAATCTATCACAAGTTGGGTTGGCACTTCCATGCTGGACTTTGATGCCCCACTAGGCACCTAATTCTGTCGCAATCCATCTTAATACTGGTTAAGATTTAAGTCCCTATAAGGATCCAATCCATTAGACATGCTCTAAGCCCACCTAACTCACACTGACAGCACTGGATTCAGCTAAAACCCACTGATGGTGCCACCCACTTTTTGCCAAATGACCTGATTCAGTCAGAAAATGAAAGCCCTGGATTCTAGTCCTTCCTCAGCCTAAAGAGATTGAAAACCATATCTCCTACGTCTCATGGGAGTGCACTGGCCACCAGGCCGCAGTATAGGGTACATGAGGGCGCTCTCTATTCCTGTTGAAGCTGGGCCACTAAACAGCCAAATGTGCAAGGTTGTGAGAGTCATGGGACACAAAGAGATCAGGGAAGCAGAAACCTGAATCTGTAATCGAATGACCTTCCCCGGAAGAGAAGAAGCCTGAATTCTGGTCCTTGCTCCTAGGGGTATTTCTGTTTTTTAAATCAATAACTGTCTAATGTGAAATGCTAAGAGTATGGTTATAGGAATGGCATCACTAGTAAGCTATTCCCTCTACCTGCTTACTGGGCTGAAGAGAATTTATTATTTTTCTTATAAATCCAATCTGCTACCCAAGTTATGTATAAAACCTGTGAAAGGCAAAGATTTCTAAGGGCAGTATCTTTTATTCCAAATACAGTTGGTCCCATAGAAGATATCACCCTAAGAAATCCTTGACCCTCACATAATTCCTGGACCATCACAGCTACAACATGACTTTCACACTACCATGTAAAACACGTTCATCCTGACCAGGGACATCATGAATTCAAAATCTACATCTACACGAACTGGGGAAATAAAAGGAACCATCCTGATTGTCTAATTCAATGGTGTTCAACTTTCTGGTCCCGTGGGACAGGTGAGTGGCACCGGCTTAGTCCGCAGGCCAGATCCTTCACAGGGTTGGTGAACAAGGTTGGGCCCCATGTACCCAGATCTGACCCTACACCACTTTGGCTTGGCGCCATGTGCCAGAATCCAGCTCTGCCCCACCCCACACACAGGATTATGCTATTTGGACACCCCCTGGGTCAGAAAATTTGGCAGCAGGGGATCAGCAATTAATGCTGCAACCTCTTCCCTGTTGCCAAATTTTCAGACCTCTGAGAAGCCTGGTGGGCCAAATGACACAGCTCCACAGGCTGGATCTGGCCTATGAACTGCACCCCTAATCAAATGGATCTTCTGTGTAATATATACCATGGAATTTTGCTGAATAAATTATTATTTATCATTAAAGGTTTAAATATTGTTCTTGCATCCTGAACATTTAGTTCTAAACAAGGTTGCCCAGGTCAGGATGTTAGAACTACAAAGCCCAGAGAATGGCAGTATGCAGAGTAGATCATGTTTCCATATAGTTTTAATATTTGATCTTCTTAAACTTTACAACAGAGACAACGTTTGTTACTTTGGTGGAGATATCATCACTGTGAAATGTTCTATAGCTAGAGTTTTATTTCAGCACAGTAAGGTTTTTTTTTTATGGCAGGAGTGCTCAACCCCTGGCCCACAGACCAGATCCAGCCCATACAGCCATGTCATTCAAGTGGCCAGGCTCCCCATGGGTCTGAAAATTTGGTGGTGGGGGAGCAGTGACAGCACTAATTGCCACTCCACCGCTACCAGATTTTTGGATCTGTGGGGAGCCTGGACAGCATAGCCCAATGTGCTAGGTAGGCCATGTGGAGCTGAGGCAGTGCATGGCTGGAGCCTGGAGCATGTGGCCATGATGAGGTTGTGTGGGCCCCAATCCATCCATGTCGGGCTGGGCTGAGGCAGTTCAGGGCCTGATCAGTACAACACAGGACTTGATCTTGACATGTGGGCCCAATCCTGTGTACCAGCCCCACAAAGGATCCAGCCTACACACAGATCCCATCCCAGTCATTCAGCCTGTGGTACAATCACCTACCCTGGGAATCTTCAAGAGGAGACTGGATGGTCACCTTGCTGGGGTCATTTGTCCCCAGCTGTCTTTTCTGCTTGCTGCAGGGGGCTGGACTCAATGATCTTCTGAGGTCTCTTTGCATCTATGACTTTTCTATTCTGATGCCCCCTTATATATAATCTAAGAAGTGTTTAATTTCCATGTCTTCTTCATGAAACTTTAACCTACTTTGTTTTGAACCTTTTCTGATTTTTTCTGAATTCACCTATAAAGCTGATGTTTCACAGTAGGTTTCTAACAGATCTAAGCTTTTTCATGGACTATCTTGTATGGGTGGCAGAATGGCCAAGCATGAGCAGATCAAGACAATTTATCTCCAAGTTACTTAGTCAGAGGCAAAATTTGGGAATTTTCCCAAAGAGGTCTTCTGTCAGAAAAGGTTGGGCCGAGATGCCATATCTGTTTTACTCTACATTCTTGGTTTTCATTTCTGTTTTCCTGTTAATTACTGAAGTATAGATTTGATGTCTTCACACGCATACTGAATTAGGTGGTACATTTTCCACAAATTCTAGTTTGTACTAATGTATACAGTTCAACACTAGGTGCCAGAACAAGTGCAAATCTCATCAGTGCCAACCCAAGCGTTCAAAAGCCATGTGTCAGGCCTCCCAGAATTTCACCAGTCTGATTTGAATGTTGTATGATTTTAAAATGATATGTTCTGCATTCTTCATTCTTTGGGATCATCTCCTGGTTCCCGAGCACTGAGGGTCCGCTCTGGCCACATTTTCAGCCTTGATGAGCTTTGGGAACCTCCTTTTTTGACATCTGAAAGCCAAGCTGTTACCGTAACTATGTAAGGGAGGAAGCTGGGCCTTTAAGGAAAATAGCAAACCCTGGTGACCCACAAGGGTGGCAACACTCTGCTTTCAATCTAAATCAATTTAAAAAACAAGCGTCTTCCTGCCCCACCTCTCCATGTGTCTTTAGGGTAAAGCTGAGGCTGGTGGTTCGTTGCCCACAACAAGCCTCTGTCTTGTCCAGGCTCTGCGCGGGGGCCGGGATTGGATTCCGCCGGTTTGGGGGATGGCTCCAGCTCTCGCGAGGACAATGGGAGCGCTCCCGCCGCCCGCGCGGAGGATGCTGCTGCTGCTGCTGCCGAACCAGGCAGCTCAAGGGAGAGGACATCTGCGTCCAGTCCCAGCGGGGACCCATGCAGTTGCGTGGGGGAAGGGAGGCAGCCTCCGCTCCCGGCGTCCAGCAGCTCCGATCACCCCCCGCGGTGCAGCCTGGGCGGGCGCTGCTCCTGATGCTGCAGGGCCCGGGGGCGGGCGAGGCTGGTGCGGGGGCGGCCCGCAACGCCTGGCAGCTCCGGCACCTGTGCGCGCCAGT
>NW_017728992.1:109956762-109969707 GCF_001723915.1 Gavialis gangeticus
TGCCGCAGCCCCCCCTACCTCCGCCTTTGTCTCGCCGGGTCCCCCGGGGCCGGCGTATGGCCCCCGCCCGGCCCCGCGCCAGGTGCACGGGCAGCGCCCGGCTCCCGGGCTAGGACCAGCGAGGGGCTCGGCCTACGCGGCCCCGAGACCGATGCTGCGCTGTGGTGTCAGACAGACACGAGAGAACTGCCGGGGCCAGGCCAGCGCGGCTGTGACAGGCCGAGGCGGTCCCACAGGCGCTGTTCAGACAGGCAGGAAACCTGCAAGGTTCAATACGGTGCTATTCCGAGAGAAACTTGAAAGGTTAAATATTTTGCTAGCCTATGAGATACAGGAGAGACAGAGAGAAATCTGCTGGCTTCAATATTACACTATACTGAGGTGAGGTTGGATACCATGCTATTCCGACAGACAGACAGAGGACACACCAACCCACGAGTTTCAATCTCGTGCTCTTCCGAGGGAGAGGTTCAGCACCGCACTGTCCTATCAAACAGACAGACAGACAGAAATTTTCTGGCTCGAAATTCAGGGCTTTGCCCTCCACAGTTCAATCCTGTGCTAGTCTGACAGATACATCGGTAAAAGAGAAAGAGATACATAGGTATGAGAAACCTGCAAGGTTCAATAATGCACTATTCTATTAGAGAAATTTTCTGGCTCAAAATTCAGTGGTTCGCATAAGGTTCAATACCACGTTGTTCACACACACACACACACACCCACACCCCCCCCTGGAAAAAAACCTGTCAAGTTCGTTACTATGCTATTCTATTAGACAGAAAGAAATTTTCTGGCTCAAGATTCAGTCATCTGCCCTGTGCAGTTCAATACTGCACTGTTTTGGTAGGTAATGTTCTGGCTCAAAATTCAAGTTTGCCCTACCCTCCAGTTGTGTTTGTGCTAACCAGATGTAGATAATGGGACTTTATAGAAGAACCTGCAGGACTGATCTCTGTTCTGAAGGACAGCAAAAGCCAATAGAGAAGACTCATGACACTAAATGCAAAAGCCTGAGGTAATGCAAAAAATGGAGCCTACAACAATTAGGAACATCCTAAATGTTCCCATAGCCATTAACTAACATGGCACAGATCCTGCTATGAAATATATGTATTGCTCATAAGTTGTGTTGTCATTGGAATCTCAATTTTATTACCAATAGAGCCAGGGCCTGTGTGTGTGCAAGTTGCTTTTTAATCTAGGTATGGATGGGGCCAAGTATTACACTGGAAGATAGTGCTGTTTATTTTTTACAAAATTAGATGCAGAGTATTGCTTGTCTACTGCTGATACTTTAGGCCATGCTGTCCAATTAGCTTTTCCAATAATGAAATATAGATGCTGAATAGTGTGTGGAGAAAACTGATCCTTGACTCGACTTTATATAGGTCCTAAAACGGTAAAGCCCAGATTACAATGGTAATATTATTCAGTGATTGCTAAAATCACTGAGTCTAGCCTTGGGCATTTGAAAAGATTATCATACAAATTATTTCAACTAAGCTTAACATACTTCTACTCATATAGTGTCCAAGTTTTGTTTAGATAAATAAGACAGATAAAATATTGGTCCAGATGGCTGGTGTGGATTGAACCCAATAGATTTTCCAGTTAAGCATTTTTTTATTTCATCTTACAGGAACCTGGATTTAGAAGCCCACTTGTACATCTCCTCTTCTGTGTACAACTTAGACTGCATTTGGTTACTCACCAAAATAATATGCCTTCCAAGCAAAGATTAAAAACATTAAAATGCAGCCAGCTCAGCAGTTCAGCTAACTAATGTTACACAAGCACACTGATCCTACTGCCCATAGATGATATGCATTTGAATCTTGGCACTTGCCATTGAGTTGGAATTCAAAATTAAAAGCAGCAGGCTTCAAGGCCTACAAGTCAGGCCGTGTAAGGAAAAAAAACTAATTTCTTTACCTTTTAGTATATAACAAACTGCAGTAGCAAAAGCAAAAATAACAAGAACTGAAGACAATGTGTAGTACCACACATATCAAATAAACATTAATGCTATTATCAGACTGAATATGTTCAGATATAAACTGCAAAGTATACCTGACCTGTGCGTGTGTGTGTAAAGATAGAAACCTTTCAGTATCTAGCAACAAATGTATTCTAGTTAACTAACAGGCTACCATAATAGGTATTGTAATAATGATTAAAATAATTAACACTACAACTACATGTTAAAAAACAAACAGAACTTAGAAATAAGAGCAGCATGCATAGCTTGCAGGGAAAGCTTTCATTGAAACAAACCTTTTTAGGAAAAGAAAATTATGATCTTCCTTCCCACTTCCATATTCCAACCTGTTCTAAAGGTTAGGTAGTTGGTTCTTTCAGGTTGTTCCCTCTTTCTAGGTATGCTGGCCTTTATAAAGTTTGAGGCTGAAGTTCAGTAGTCTAGGATATAGTTAGGCCACATTAAAAAGGAAATCCTTCCTTGTTTTAACTCATTGTTAAGAAATTTGCACTAGTTATTCTTCTGTACCATTCAACTCATGGCACACTTTGCTGACCCTGCTGTCCAAGGAAGGTTGAATCTGTAGTCAAGAGCAGTGGTTTCCAAAGTGGGGTGCGCAAGATGATCCATTAGGGTACGGAAAGAAAATATTAGAACTTCTATTTATATTTATACAAATATACATATATTGGGGGTGCATGCTCAAAAATTTTTTACTGATGGGGTGCGCGATCAAAAAAGTCTGGAGATCACTGGTCTGGAGAAGTAAATGCATTTGTATTTTACTTATTTTGAAGCTCTCCTTCTCCCACTTTTCCAGTTTTATTTAGAAGTAGTATTCTTCTCATTTAAAGTCATTTTAAAGAGATAGAGGATCTGAGTTCTCCACAATCAAAGCTGCCAAGGTGGAAGTTGTAAAAGTGGGAGAAAAGAAAACTTTTAAAGTAAAGACAGGGTAACTGAGAAAAAAACAATGTCAGGAGAATCTAGCTGGGAAGGAAAGAGGATGGAGATATACATATTGAAGCACATTAAAAATGGCTGTAGAGTTCAAAGGACAGAAGTCAATCAAACATTCTCCAACTCAGGCACTCTTAACCAATCAAAACACAGGGTCACACTAAAAAGTAACAATTTATGACTATACTGTGCTAGGCTGAGACAATTGCATTTTGTTAGAGCATATTATAACCAAAGAATAAGGGCCTAATTTAAGAATGGCATAAGCTTGTGCAACATCAGAGGCGATGGTTAGTTTTGCCTTCAGAGTCCTACATGAAATCAAAAACTTTTTGTCCCTTTATGCACTAGACAATAGCCTGTTTCACTGGAGTATCTTATTGCAAGGTAGGCAGGTGAGTTATAGTTACATTAAGTTCTGTATGTGATTATATTAAGATTAATGTGTATGGACCTTATTTAGAATCCAATCAACCAACATCACTCACTGATATAGTTGATCTGTTTGTGGTAAGAATGCCAACGGGTGACTTTCACCTCTGCATAGGATTCCAATATAAGGTCTAAGCACAACCAAAAATGTGCATATGCCTCAAAATTGGGTGCAGGATGCTGTCCCTGTCCAGAGTGAATTTTACTGGCTGGATGCTTACAAGCAGCTTCCAATTCCCAAACTCATTTCCTTCCCATGTCTTCCTGTTTTACTTCCTTAGTTTTTCTATATGCTATACTCCAGATCACTCTGGCCCTATGAAATGCATTTCATAAAAGACAAATGAGTTAATATTTTACCTGGACAGATTCACCCTATTTTATTTTCCTATTTTCAAACTGTGATGGATGGTAATAATTGCTAATTTATTAAATCATTTTTAAAATCATATAGGCAGATAACAGCACAGCCCAAAGTGCATGAAAAGTTAAAACAGAAAAAAGAAAAATCCACAGTTACCAATAAAATTGGTAATAAAATCCATTGGAATTCTAGTTTGATTCTTTTTTTATTTGTTTGTTTTAACTTTAACATTATAAAATATTCAGCTCATTATCTTCTGTTTAAGGAGGGATTTCTCCCTTTTTTGGGATAAAAAAGCTTTGTTTAAACAGACAGGAATAGAGGCAAAGCAATCTTTTAAATCCCACTATTTTAATCACCCTCTTGGCCCCAAATTCACCATCCAGAAAGATGTGGAGAGAATAATATTGGATTCTGCTGTACTGAGAGGCAGTTAAGAAGGAACAATGTATTATTTTAAGTGGACCCATATTACTTTTTTAATGCACATTTAACCCTTGAAAAGTTTACCCTGCATCAAACTCACCTCTCAGTTACATGTCCAAAAAAGTCAATATGGTTGAACAAGTAAAGCCAAGTGAAGAACTACCATTAACATACAGCAAATAAGCATTACATATATGGTGCCAGAGTTTACTGCTCCTGGGCGCCATGTCTGCATGTGTGCCAGGTACCACAGCGTGTTGAGCTGGGTCAAAGCAGCCCCAGCTGGTAGGTGGTGCCAGGGGTCAGCCTGTCAGCCAGGCCTGCTCTGACCTGGCTCATCGCGCTGCATAGGGACTGGCTGAGGTACAAGGGTGCACCAGTATGGGGCTAGCTGGCAGGCAGCCCCTGCACTGAAGCACCCCTGTGCCCCAGCCAGCTGGGTCAGCATCTAGACATGCTCTGAAGTGTATTTACAAGTACTAGCCAACTGAGGAGTTTATTAGTTATCTGTGGCCTAATGGGGCCAGATACATGAAGCTGAGATATTTATTGTGGAGCAAATTAAGCAACTCCACAGTAAGAGTATCTTGTAGATATGTGCCCCCTTGTTGCATCTTGTAAGGAGCAAGCTATGCATCATAAATGCATATGCTCACACACCCTCCAGTGACCTTTGTTATCAAGTCACCAGGTAAAAGGCTCCACATTGTCCTCTACAAATCCTTTTTCTTCTGGATTAATTTACCACCCCTAACGTTTGCCATTCTTTTTACAGTTCTGCTCTTGTTTCTTCTTTTCTTCTTAAATTGTAATAGTTAAATAGTATTTTGGTATTAGCACCAACCAAAAATGCCATCACAGTGATTATGCAGAAGAAAAGTTTAGGTGAAAATACCATGTACTGCTTTTAATCAAAAGTGGAGAAACATCTGCTTTGAGGAAGGGCTACATTGCAAACTTTCTGCCCAAGTCACTCAGTGACATCCTGTGGACAGTCCCACATAGGATACAGCCAGAAGGTTGTGACTGACAGTGCTTACTTATTTCAATTGCATAGAAATTGTACTTCAGGCTGTAGTGAAAATGATTCAAATCACTTACTCTGAATTTTAAGTCAAGCCAAAGCATAATAATATTGAGGATCTCCTGCTAAATCAGAGTTTTAGGCAACAGCTTACAAAACTTTCAGATACAGTGACCTTAGTGGTAAAATTCTAGCCCATCATTCCTGAGAGAAGCTTAATTACAGCCTCAAGTGGAAGTGGTTGAATGAGTTTCATCCCAAGCTCAAGTAGGTCATTTAATAAAAATTACCACTCCAAGTCCATACTGTACATTTATTTCTGAAAACAGCCTTTGCTTAAGGTTAACTCTATCATCTATCATATTTATTAACTCAAATGTCCACTACAGCTAGTCTCTTATATTGACACATCCCCAAGTACATGTCAGTGGTTCAAATGCTACACTTCATTTTTAGGAACTATCATTAGTCTCTTTGAATATACATGTTCAATCGACTAGTTATACAGTTTACAAAATTTTCCCTTTAGTGGCCAGAAGGCCACATAAATATCCATAAAACTCATACCAAGATAAATAGGAAAGATTTCCATTCATTAGACAAAAAATGACAATTTAATATGCATCAGGATGCTCAACCCCATTCCTTGTGGTAAGCTTACCTGGGCATTCACTTTAGTGGACCTGTTTAAGAGTTGGTCTTTAATCAGTAACATCTGCACCCTGGTCTGGACCCAAAGAACTGTGTCTTTAGGCCAACCACACAGCTAGCTGCAGCCTCTGTTCTGAGACAAGCCTAAACTCAAGATTTTGGGGCTTCTGCCAGTTTTAGGCTGTCCAAGATAAAATAAAATTTGAATCACTAGCTCCTCCTTCAGCAGGAGGTTTCTTCCCTGTTGCCTATGCTCTATAACAGGTCCTCCATAGTGGGCAACTCCCTGAGAATTATGATTCCTCCAAGTATTAAATTTGTACAGCTCATACCAGCCTCCTTCTAATCACTAAGCTCTCTCTAAATATCCTCTTATAACTCAACAATCTTCAGGGAATACCTTTATCAAGCTAAAGAAGCACTTGGTCCCTTTGAAACAAATTTATATTACAGAAAGCATCTCAACTTCATTGTCCACTGTATTGCGTCATTTTTCATCAATGTAACACCACTTACTACAGGTTATCACAGCAGATTCTCTTGATTCAAGAGAATCAAGCCCATTATCTCTATAATCCTCCCCACAAAGTTACAAGGTTTTCACAAGTTAAACTGGAAACTTATTTTTTGAAGTTTACTTCTAGAAGTTGTTGGAGAAAAATGAGAACCAAGCACATTAATTGTGGACTTGGACTTTTAAACCTGCTCTTCATTGAGATAAGGTATTTAATTATGCTAATGTACATATTGGTTTGCTTTTTGTTTTGTGTGTGTACATTTATGTATATGTGTATGAAATGGAGGCATCAAGTATTTAGTTGTATAGAGGCAACGTTGCGCTGAAAATAAAATTAAAATCCCTGCTTAAGGTTTCATGATTTACTTTAGTCTCTAAATCTGGTGCACTGACTCTTCAAACCAACCGTACTTTCTAAGTAATGTTAATACACAATAGTTTCTAGTTTACAAAAGCAGTACTTAAAAATGCTCCCTTTTCCAAAAAGTGGGCTCTCTCACGTTTCTAGAAGTATCTCAAGCTAAACAAACACTTACTGAAAAATCTAGAATATCATACATGCACAAAAACAACAGGTTTAATAAAAACATTTTTAAAAAAATAAATTGCATAACACTATTAATGGAAATCTAACCCATCTACAGCCAAGAGTAGCCACCTATGCAGTTTTGATCCATTAGTTATGCCTGGTTTTTCACAGGGTTCATCTGACTTACTAGCCTCACTCCTCACAGAGCCCATTAGAAAAGGAGGCAAGGTAAATAGGGAATGGGAACTGAGAAGAGATGGATCTTTGAAGGTCTGACAGAGATGTGAAGGATAGGCAGAATAAACAAGATGCTGTAGGGTACTGGGGATTAAGGAGGGCTCTTGAGTGATGAGGGGAGTGCTTAACAGAACTGAACTGCTGCAGAAGCATACTTTCGGATAAATTATAGCCAACCCTCAATATCACTCTAATAATGATATTGTTTCACCTTTACAAGGTACTTACTCCTATTGTATGCTGGCAGTTCATCAGCTTACAGAGCTACCAACATACATTTTCCAAACTGTTGTTCATCTGTGATCCTGACTGCTACAAAATAAAGCAAAAGGTACTAAAGCAACGCTTCACATTTTCAAATTGCTATAAACAGGTCACAAGAACGAAAGTAATTCAAAACCACATGATAATAATAACATCTCCACTTTTAATATCTAAACTATCTTTAATGCACTTCTTATATGTTAGCGTTCATAATCAAATGCACATCCCTTAAAGTGAAATGAACGAAATTCTTATAACCAAATTTTCACTCTGATCTAGCTCTTCAATAGCAGAACAAGGAATATGTGGGGATACAACCAATTCTGCTAAATCTACTAACCCTTAAAGGTCCTCAATCCTGTAATCAGAAAGCTCCATTATTCTGCTAATGGAAATCAGCATACTACCAGACCTTCCTGAAGGACCAAGATCAAAGGTTCTAACCAAAGCTAACAGTTTTGCTTTTTAAAGATTGGTTTTATGTTCCCAAGTAGGGAAAATATGAGGAGATACAGGAAAATTCATACATAGGGGCAGATAGTGATGTCATTTATACAAAAGTACCTCCATTCTAGTCCACAGAGTTAAATCAGATTTACATGGTTGTAATGGATAGAAGAATCTGCCATGAGTGTTTCTGTTCCTGTAGATTTATGCATAGTATATAGTCTGTACATTGGGCCACTTATTTTTAGACAAAAGATTGCTACCTGGAACATGGAGTTCTGATATGACATGGACATTATCTCAGTTTAGACAACAGTATCTAAACTCAGGCAGATTTTAGGTTGCCCATTTTTGCCTATGAATCACACTAATAATTTTTTTGTTCCATGTTCTCAAATTATTCATCAGGCACTAATTTTAGCTAAGCAACTTGACAGACCACAAGGAAACCCATCACAAAAATCATTTATATAGATACTATATTAGTAATGCTGTTTGTACGCATGAGTGATTTTGGGTCGCAACCTTTAAAAGTTTATACCAATTATTGTCAGCCATTTGGCATATTTCTCAGTTTAACATTTTTATGTAATGTGTCTAAGTTAAGCATCATTTCACTATTCTTATGAAGTGCAGTTTGGGCTTAATGAAAGAACATCCGATGAGAATGGCAGCAATGTGAAAAGTGGCAGAAGTGGGATGTTCACTGGACCATATATGCAAATACTTCACTCAGTGTCATCCCACTCTGGACCTAAAATGGCTGTTTTGCAGGATGCTGTTGCTTGGTGACCAAAAGTGCATCTCCTAGGCCACAGAGGGATGTGAACATTCAGAGATTGATTCGTTCCTGTTGCTCTTGAAGAAACCAAGGCAGCAAAATAGATTAAGCCTACACATATCTACATATATATTCTCCTTGCCTACATGTTTAAGTTGATATTTAAAGCAGTCCTGGGATTTCAAAGTGCTCGCCAAAGTAGTAACAGAAAAATAGAACAAAACCTAGCAAGTATCTCACTGTCCATGGAATATGAGAAGTGGACCAAAACTCAGCTACTATAAACCTGCAAGATACCCTTGCTTCAATTAAGTCTGTGTTGTATGTCTAGTCTGTTCCGGTGCAACCTCCCAGTTGCTATCAGTCTCTCCTTCTTTCATTAGAATCAAGTAGTTAATTAGCCCCAGCCTGTCCTCTCCCCTTCTCTCTTTCCCTTTAACGCAGCAGTAATGATGTCTAATTACCAGCAGCAGTGGATTACAGCACCATCAGGAGCAAATCTCTCTGGCTGACAGCAAAGATGAGCAACAAACCTTGAAGCGTCAAAGAGAGAATTCCTAACAAAGTAGTCAAACATTATTTGCTTATTTTTTACCAGCTTAGGACTCTGGAGTTAAAACTGCAATTTCATCCACGTTATGAATTCAGAGAGACTAGTGCTGGCCAGAATTACCAATGGCAATTCATTTTGCATTGAAATTGCTTGCACCTATGGAGAGATCAGTGATGCAAACTTTTGTTTGTTTGTTTTAATTCTTCTAAGTTTTGATATTCAGTTGTGGCTTTCTCTATGGGCAGGATAAGATCAAGTTTGTGGCAACACTGACACAAAAATGGTGCAAGACAACAGGCATAGCCCTGAATGCTCATAAATGAATAAACCCTTCAAAATGTTATCTGGATTTGATTAAATGAATGAGAGGATGGGCTTCTCACAGATGCACAGTAACACTCAAGGTTGCCACCTGAAAACCTTGGCTTGCTGTGCCTAAAATATCATTTGACATTACAGGATCAAATTTTAGACCTATTCAGTCAATGGGATGGAGATTCTACAAATAAGACATACAACAATACTCTTTGGATTATTCAGCACATAGTCTATACAAACTATTATCTTAGATAGATGCCACTCTAAAGATGTGCTTGATAACATTGCTTCCTTCTAAGAATGGAGCATGAAGTTGGTTAAATGTGTTTAAGTGTGCATATGGGGGGTCATTTGTTTGTAGTAGCTGCTAGTTATACCTGAATTCTGTGTTTATTCAGTTCTTGTTTACAGTGAAAAGCAGATTTGGGGGACCAAAATACTCAGGCAAATAGAAGTTACCTGGAAGTTTTACCTGATCTAAGACTGCAGGGCCTGTTCCTTAATATTTTATATTTAGTAAATCAAAATAATGTATACATATTTTTAGAATACTTAGAAATAGTATCATGGTCATTTTCTGCTCCTGCTTTTGTTATGGGACCTCTTTGGTTTTTATAATCCCTAGAAATAGGTAGCTAAATATACAAGCATGCACATAGTCATAGGGTTCCAAATCAAAACAAAGGTAATGCCACTATGCATACCAACACTTAAATAATATTTCTAGCAAATAAACATGAGAGTACCACCAGACACAGGGATCTGCTAAAAGAAAAAGGGGGGGGGCAAGAAAATGAAGCCCTCATGGCCTAGTAAAATGATAGAAAATGTGCTAGATGGTGCTATCATGAAAGGTCTTTGAAAGGCCCTGAACAGCTCTTCATTTTCAGAAGTCTATCAGCTAATTTAAGTTTTACCACAAAATATAGGAATTAGCTTGCAGTTATGAACTTGTTCTGGAAAGGAAACCCTTAAGAATGAAGATATCTTGCTTCTTAAACTATTCAAAATATAGTGTTCCAGTAAGTGGAAGAATAAGCAGTCCATCAAACTAAAAATCATATTTCAGTCTTAGCTAAGATTTTGATCTAGGCTTTATTTTCAAACTTCTTTCCCAAATATGTTTGCTCTATAATAAATTCTAGGATCAAAGATTAACAACCTGCTATTGAACAGTAATATGCCTAAACCAGACCAATAGGTAGACCTAGAACCCTTTGTGAATAAAAGCAGTGGGAGGGAACATAAACACTGCTCTGAGCACATTCTCTTTCACTTTCAATTTTCATATTTTTATATACCTTAAAAATTAATTCCACATCTATACTTCTTGACAACAGGCAGCAATGATTGGAAGGGGACAAATATAAATCAATGCATTTGGGGTACCAGCTTATTATTTCCCAAAGCAGATGCATGAACAGAATTTCTAGATTTTCCCTAGGAGCATATGCCATAATTAAACCTAGGATACTTTTCTAGAAAAAAAACCTTCTTTATTGTGCCAGCCAGGATTGTATTTCATTAGATCAGAATGAGGTTTTGATGCAAGAGAAAAAAAATATTGTCCCTCAGAAATACAGGATTGCCCACATTTCCCCTCCTTAGAGCCCCAAATAAACACTAGACATTTCTGTCCATGTCATCTTAAACACCTCACCTCGGATGAGGTAGCAGTATTTAAAGGGGGGGGTGGGGAAGAGAGGGGAAAATGACATATTAACGAGTTCAAGATGCAAACCTACTTGTAGCCAATAGTTCCCATCTTCTTAAATAGGAAATTCTCCTGCCACCACCAAGCATAATAGCTCTTCCGCTGTTAGCCCCGCATCTAAGCGATTCAGCTGCAGCCTCTGCTAAGGGCTGCAACGCTACTGGATCGCATCGCCTGAGTTTAAGCTTTATGGCTCTGAGACTCGCGCAATCCCAGGCAGGGGAACACAAATCTCCCATTCGCTTGTATGGCAGCCTAGCTCTCTTTGTTGATCCTCCTCTGCTCGCTTCCTTTTCGCACCGCGGCACCGCTCCAGAGGCATCGAGGCACAATTTTCTCTGCGTCTGCGGGCTAACAATAAGAGAGCCTTGGGGAAACCCCCCCCCAAATAAACGCCCAGCGCCACCGCGGGCTTCGTGCCAATAAGGAGACAGCGGGCTGGATCGATCGGGATCGTCTAGGAGCAAGAAGGTGCAGCTGCAAGCCCACGCCTGGCCTGGCCTGCCTACGATGGAGGGGACGGGACAATAGCCCAGGCCGGACCCCGGCCCGCGGGGGAAGGAAGGAAGGGCAATGCAGCCGGGGGAGAGCGGAGCAAGGAGCGGCGCGGCGCGGCGCGGCGGGCGGGCCCCAGCACGCGGGGAACAAGGCGGGCGCCTCTACTCACCGTGGTCTTGACCGGCACGTACAGCACTTGCTTGGCGCCGCCGTCGTCCGGGCCGCCGAGCTGGAAGCCTTTCGATTTGACCCAGAACTTGAATTTGGCGTTATCCGTGGAGCTGGACTCGGAGCCATTCAGGAGCTGCACGATGCGCTCATATTTCTTGCGGGTCACCGTCTTGGTCTTGCCCGAGTCCCCGTAGGTCCGCAGGCACCAGTCCTGGAAGTGGCGGTACATGTCCCGCTCGCCGCTCTCCATCCTGCCGCTCCCGGCCCCGCCGCCTGCACCTGTTCACCTCGGGCTCATGAAAAATGCATCCGCCGCGGCGCTGCCAGGCGAGGCGAGGCGAGGAGAGGAGGTCCCGGTGCAAGCGGAGCCCGGCTGGGTTTTGTGCTGGGGGGATGGGCGAGGGGGGCAGCGATCAATGCAACCCTGCAGCCGCGTCCTCCTTCATTTTCTCTCTCTCTCCTCTCCCCCCCCTCGTCCCCCCCCAAAAAAGGCAGTGCCGGATCCGGGAGGCGGACGGGTCTGGTGGAGGCCGGCGATCAGTGTCTAGTATTGCACGAGGCAGGACATCCCAGCGTCTCCGGCAGCGCCTGCCCAGAGGGGTTGGAGGGATAAATCATTACAATCCGAGCCCGTGGCTGGGGGCGGGGGGGAGAAAGCACATCCAATATGGGCTCGGCTGCTGCCCCCCTCCCCGCGGCCCCGCCGGGGCCAGGTGGGAAGCGCCCCCAGGCCGGGGGAGCGCCTCTGCTCGGCCGCCTCCCAGGGCAGGATGGAGGAGGCACTGAAGGGCACATCGGCCTCTCTCCGCTCCCCCCTTTTATTCTGGGCGTGCTTCGGGCATTAAGAGCTCCTGGAAAGCAAGCAAGCAAGCAAAAAAAAAAAAAAAAAAAAAAGTTCTTACCTGTTATTTTCTAAGCCCAACACCTCCAGTGCACATGGCTGGGGGTGGGGGGCAGCTTTTCAGTCCCATTCAGTCTCCCTGGATTTCACATGCCCTTATTGCCATTGTCATTTGTGGACTTAAAAAAAAAAATATCCCAGCAGATGGAGGAGGGGGGAGGCCCCCTCGCACAGCCC
>NW_017728992.1:109974707-109983443 GCF_001723915.1 Gavialis gangeticus
GCGGCAGCTCGGGCTGGGCTGGGCCGGAGCGGAGCCCCGACGCCCTCCCGCCCCGCCCGGCCGCGCTCTGATTGGCCGCCGGGACAAAAGTTTCTGTGGAGACGGCGGAGCGGCGCAGTGACGGGCGGCGCTGTCCCATTTAGGGATGGATGCCGGGCAGACGGCGCAGCAAGGTGGCGCGGGGAGGTGCATCCCCAGCCCCAGCCAGGTGGGGGGAGGGGGGGAAGGATGCGAGGGGAGGGTTTCCATGGAGACTTCTGCGGGGCCGGCCTCCCCCCGCGCCACGCACACGCGGAGCAGATCAGCTGACACATCATTAGCTTAGGACCTAATTATTGCTTATTGGAGCAACAAATGAGAGCGAGCGGGGCAGCTGCGGGAGCCGGAGCTCTGCCTTTGCACCAGGCAGCGCTGGCTGGCAGTCCCGGGTGGGCTCTCATTAACTTGCCGGGCTCTGATCGCTGCACCCCCACCCGCGCGCGCACGCACACGCATCCCTTCCTGCTCCCCCGCCCCTGCCATGCACGGGAAGGGATGCATTTGATGCCTTGAAAAAAAACCGGCCTGTGGAGCTGGGCCTGCGCTCCCCGGCCCGAAGCGCAGCTGCAGCTGGCAGAGGGCAGTGCAGCCAGCCCGTGGAAAAACGGCACCCCTCGCAAAAGGCCTGCCTTGTTTTCACTGCATTTAGAAATAAAGGGAATCCTCACTGGTGCACTCATGTATTTCTTTATTCTTGTTAGGGCCTCTAATGCCTTCCCAAAGGTGGAACAGCTCCTGACATTTCTGCCCAAAGCTCCCTCACCAAGAATATCCACCCCCTCCTCCTTGGGGGACTTTGCCATGCATTGAGATGCTCCTCACAGATGAAACCTTGCACAGAGGCACCTTGCCCGTGTGCAGCTGGTCCAAAGGAAAGCGGGTTCTGATTTTTTTATGCCTTGACCTTTCAGGTCACACATGCAGAGAAAAGGCCCCACATGAAGCCAGGATTCCCCCTCCCTGCCAGAATAAGAGATGATTAAAGAGGCACCATTATTTGCTTGATCACAAATGACACCAGGGGTAACTTCAGCAGCAGTGTTTTTGTTGGTGCTGCTGATTTGTAGGCATGAAAGTGAGTTGCCCCACAAGAGACGTGGGGGTGAGCAAAGGGATGGAGGGAAGAGGCTGCAGCTCTTTACTCCTGTTGACCTACGATAATGACCGTTCCTTATGCTTGAAATGTAGGTCTCGGCTCCATCTGGTGTTTCTTTCATATCAGAAGTTGGTATGGTCTATGCTGTATTTAGGTTTTCAACCACCTCAGGCCTGTTAGAGATCAACTAAGAAAAAGAAAACTGTCGCGTCTCTGCAGGGAGGTACTAGTCTTTATTGTTCCCCATCTCTACTGGTTAGGCCATTTTGTGCTACATGAATATTATTTTTATTTATATGACTGCCATGCCTAGGAGTCATAGTCATAGTTCAGGGTCCCCTTTATGTCAGGCATTGTACAGTCACACAACAAAACAACAGGGGGACTGATGAAGGAATCCTTTGAAGAGCGGCACTGATAGAAGGGATTCCCATTATCCAGACATAGTAGAGTCTCATGCTAGATAACCTATGCCAAAGCTGTTCTTAAATTAAAACTTTCACATTGGTTTTTTTTTCTTTGCCTCAGTTAAGGTTTACTCTCCATCTTGGCTGTATCTTGTAAAGCGCTAAACACCCCCAATTCTCAGTGGAGGGTCTGGGATTTACAGGCACCTTCACCCAACAAGAGGGAACTCAGGCATGATGTTGGGAGTGCTGGTAATGGTACTCATGTGCCACCATTATCTTTGTCTTTGTTTTGGTGTTTTGTATTTTGAGCAGAGGAATCTGTCGGACACACAGGTGGGCCAAGATGAGGATGACACTTTTATAAAAGCAATACTCTAAACTGACAGCATTAGGAAGCAATGTTTTTGCTCCCAGAACTGTGGCTAGCATCATCCAGATTTGGAAAAGGATAGGCACAATGGAGAGAGAAAAATAAGACATGCAGGAAGGTCAAGGCCTGTGACTTTTTCTTGGCCACTAGGCCCATAAATTATCTTGACACCCCCATTTTAACATGAGGTAACAGCTCATGTGTGTCTAGTGCAGGAGCTAGAGGAGAGGCACAACAATGGACCTCTTATTACATAGAAGGGAAAAGTAAGAAATAGAAAACCTCCCTGAACCCTTGTTCAGGAGGCTTTCCAGCTAGTAACATTATTTTGGCATGACATTATATCCATGTTTGAAAAAAGGTCATAATATAGGTTGGACAGAACTGCTGAACTAGACTGTGACATAATTGTTCTCAACACCAACCTCCTGCTGGGGGTCTCTCAGTTATTTCCACATCATGCTGATACCATGTTATGCTTGACATTGAAGCAAGCTCACAAAGCAATGGAGGAAAGAAAAAATACAGCATATATACAGGTGATGCAAGTTTAACATGTAACAGTCCATGTTATAGTGAACTGGGAAACTGCAGCTTGTGGAAAAATAGGACTGTGCCCAGGAGTACAGCTTCCGACAGGGATCCTGTAAAAAGGCCTCATCCTGTTCTTATCAGAGACATCACTGACTTCAGTAGAAGCAAGCTTAGGCCCAAAGGGGACAATAATACCTTTAAATGAGAGAAATAATAGAATGGGCAGCAAATACACACAAGCCAGGCCAGGCTGAACAATAGAGTTGTATGGAGGTTCAGTTTTATCACTGATATATAATAAATTATATATACATTTGTATTTTATTTGTTTCAGTGAGATTTTATGGTGTATTTGAAAACAGGAGCAAGCCCTCATTTTTAAATGATCCCAAGGAGATTCTGAACATAAGATTTTAAGGTTTATCTAGCTTAGGAAAAGCAAGTCAGGTCAGGTTCAGGTTTTGTGTCCAGATTAACACGGTGTATTGTAGAGAAGCATCTCCATAAAGGAAAGAGCTAGAATTCTGATTACACACAAATGGGGAATTCTTACACACAAGCACACATCCCTTGATCTCAGTCTTCTTTAAATATCTGTTTTAGCATCCTTTTGAATTTGGGCCTATGAACATCCAATGATTCCAGAGGTTAGAGGTTCTTCTGCTGTGTTCTGCACAACCAAGGTTTTTCTTCCTGGAAAACTAAAATTTCTTGTCTTACTGGTTGTGAAGATAGCTTTCATCCAGCAAATCAGCTCATTGCTGTATTATTTATTTTGCAGCCAGACTGAAACAATATAGCACCAACAGATGTGTGAACTTCCCATTCATTGTAATGAAGTGTTAGCTACAGTACAAAGCAGAGTTTTGAAGTTTTAAAGTGCCTCATGTACATAAAACTGTTAAAGGGATTCTAGGATAAATCATTTGCAAGCTATAAATATTGTATATTTGGAGTTACAAACACAAATAGTATGTAATAACTCCATTAGGTGCAGAGAGTGAAGACGGGGTCATGGGGGAGCCTGGTGTCTTTTGTTAAAGTTATTTGTATCTAGAGATGAAATTACAGACTTATGACAACATAGTGCCAGTGCTATATGGTTGACAAGGTATACTCTCAGGTATTGATAACTTCCTCAAGAAGGAGAAAAAGAGCCTTTGGCCTGAAACCTGCCATACTTGTTCTCCTAAAAGATAGCCTGCAAAACATTCGATCCTGATCTGTTGGGCATGTAAAAATATCAGTAGATAAGGGAACACATTTTATGAAATGTCATAAACGGGTTTTTTTTATAGTCATAGTTAGGGACCTACCAAATTCATGGCGGAAGTGGGCTGTGCTGCAGCTCCTTTAATCTTGTAGGTTCACCCGTGCACTCTTCCCTGCCGATTGGTGGAGGGACCCTGTTGCTTGCTCCTGATCGGCAGGAAGGCAAAAACCATGGCTTTAAGTATGGCACTGTTTTCAGTATGGCAGGGCCACTGGCGCCCTTCAGCCAATCAACAATGAGGGGGAGGGGTGTGCAGGGGAACCTGCAAAATTAAAGGAGCCTGCTTCCACTGTGAATTCAGTAGGTCCCTAGTCACAGTTGATAGGAAACTGTTTTTTTTAACATTTCAATCTCCCATGTAAGATCTGAAAGGAAAGCTTCTTCACTAAGACAGAAAAGTTATAATCAGCAACAACTTCCTTTATATTGTATGAACACTACCACATCCTTTACTCCAGGAGGTAGAAGGCTATTCCAGTAAAAGGTCACAACTTGGTGATCTATAGGAATATGAACCCAGGCAGTTCTAATTTTGGTGAAGATAAAGAGTCAGCATTTATATGCAGCAGAGGATTCCCATATATGTGTCCATTGAGGTTTCAGGTGCACAACAAATCTCATTAAACATTCAATTAATCAAACATCTCACAAAATTTGCAAAGGTGTATCTTCAGTGCTACTCAATGGTCATAAGAAAAACACATTTCAAATCCTAATAATAATGGCAAAGGATAGCCAAAGCACCTGACATACATGAAAAATAAAAGTGTATTAAATTATACATATTTGATTATCACTAGAGAAAGTACACAAACTTGTTTTCCCTTATTACATTAGAAACATTCACATCGGGATCTTTGCTCTGTGGAAGTGCTTTGCTTTGATATTGGTGATTCTGTATATCGTAAACATATTTCTCTTTCTCCATGCTTTATTACTAAGGATATTTGCATGAAAACAGGATCTTTGTTTAAGTGCTCCTGCTTCTTATTCATTGCAACACGTTGTTGTGGAAATGATAATAATATTCTATATAGAGGGTTCTGATGGCTTCAGATGAGAAATATGTGGCAGAAACAGATGAACTTTAAAGAAACTAAGCTCTTGTTTTCATGCAAATATCTTCATTTCCTTAGTTACAAGGAATGAAAAAAAACTAAGTATATGACACAGTATAGGCAGAAGTGTTTCAAATATGGAAATATCATATGTTTCCATGTGGCATTAACTGTTCTGTAATGTAGTGATAATACTGCATATTAACACTTATCTGAGGAGACAAGTTGGATGTAAATCAACAAGTTGTCACAATGTTCTGTTCTTGCTATCACTAAAGCATTGTTACCAATGGCAGTGACACTGGACAAACTAAATTTGGACCACCATTGAAATTTTGACCAAGTTTTCTAAAGTAGTATGTCTGGAAGACACAGAAGTTAAAATCCTGGCTATCTGCCTGCACTAGCATTCCTAATCCTGCTATCATAGGTAGTGTTACCACAGTTGTTGAGAATTTTACTAAGAAAGGTTTAGTATAGATATGACCATGGTGTGGTCACGTCAACCATCACTTAAATGAAGCCAGTTCTAGTGTGGCATGAGGTAGTAGTTTAACACATGGTAACGCTAAACAATGATATAGTAAAAAAAGAATAACAGAACTGAAAAGGTAATTTAAGTAGGAAAAAAAAGTAATTACTCAACCTGAATATTTGGCTAGGTCACTGGGGCATTATAGTATTCCATTACTCTTGCAGAAATATGCCTTGGTAACTTTAGTTCACATCTTCAGAACCTCAGTTTTATAACTTATTCAAAAGATAGCTTCAGCTGCACAGAGCCTCCACAGAGCTTGGTTTAAAATTACAGAAGAAATGGGCACTAGCTCTAATCATAAATGCTACCTTCCTTCAGTATTTAAGTGCATTCAGATGCTTGACCTACACTGATCCTGCTTCACTTGCAAAATCTGTTGAAAGCACTTCCCAAAGTCATGTCACTGTATGTTTAAGATAAGCTACCTATATTCTTTTAATTAAAGACCTGGGAAAGATATGGAGTGGTATTTCTTAAGGCCATAAAATGGTCCTACAGAAGTACACTTTAAAAATGCTGGATTTTATCACTATTGACAGCTTCTGACTCAGTGATATGTACCTGATTCTCATCAGAGAAGATTTCCCCCCACTAACTTTGGCATCCTGAATGAGGTCATCATGAATATGTGCTGTTAGAAGTCAGACTGAGCAAGAGAATAGTGTTAATAACTATCTGCTTGCATTTGACTTTTCTGCTCACACTAAACTGCTTACTACACTGCAGATTATTTCCACTAGGCCACTTGTTCCTGACAGCATAATTTCTAGTCATTATAATACTGGGTTCAATATATTTAATATTGTTTAATATCTTCATTAATGATTAGAATGATGGGTTTGAGGGCAGACATAGCAAATCTGCGGACAACACCAAGTTGAATGGAGTTGCCAGTACTCTAGAGGGTAGGACTAGGATCCAGAATAACCTGGATAGACTGGAGAGATGGTCCTCAGTCAAGCAGCTGAGACTCAACATGGACAAGTACAAAGTCCTGCACCTGGGATGGAATAATCGCATACACAAATACAGACTGGGGAATGACTGACTAGGCTGCTGTAGTGAAGGACCCGTGGGTTATAGTAGAATACAAGGTGAACAGAAGCCAACAGTGTGTTCTTGTTGCAAAAACAGCCAACAGAATACTGGGCTGTCACTCACAAATATGGAAAGTGATTCTTCCACTCTATTCAGCACTGGTGAAGCATCAACTGGAGTACTGTGTCCAGTTTTTGTCCATGCACTTCAAGAAGGATGTGGACAGCCTGGAAATAATCCAGTACAGAGCAACAAAAATGATTTTGGGCCTGGGAGGCAAGACTTATGACAAAAGCCTAAAAGAACTAGGGTTATTTAGTCTGAAGATGAAAAAGACTGAGTGGGGATTTGATAACAGTTTTCAGATATCTGAAGGATGATTACAGAGAAGATAAAGATGGGCTTTCTTCTGTGGTGGTAGGAGACAGGACTATGAGCAATGGCCTCAGTCTTCAGCAGGGTTAATTTAGGTTGGAGATTAGGAGGAACATTCTGACTATGAGGGTGGTCAAAGCATTGAACAGGCTAACCAGAGGAGTTGTGGAATCTGAATCCCTGGAAAATTTCCAGGCCAAGTTAGACAGACACTTGGATGGGATATTTTAGTCAGAGATGATCCTGCCTTGAGTGGAAGGCTGGAATAGATGACCTTGTGAAGTCCCTTCCAGCCCTACTTTCCTATAATCCTATTGCTATTTCTTGAACATTATTTTTTTTAATCATTTTTTTTAATGATGCAATGAAAAATTAGAACATCTCCAGTGTCCCAAAGGAATTTTGCAGGATTGACCAGTACAATTGAGGCATGTGACCACATTGACCTATAGGGAAAAATTTAGAATCCTTTTCCTAACAGCATAGATGTGAAGAGGTGTGATATTATAGAATCATAGAATCTTAGCAAATTAGGGTTGGAAGGGACCTCAGGAGGTAATCTAATCCAACCCTTGCTCAAAGCAGGACCATCCCCAACTAGATCATCCCAGCCAAGGCTTTGTCTAGCCAGGTCTTAAAAACCTCCACAGATGGAAATTCCACAACCTCTCAGGATAACCTGTTCCAGTGCTTTACTACCTTCCTAGTGAGAAAATTCTTCCTAATATCTAACCTAAACTTCCCTTGCTGCAACTTGAGACCATTGCTCCTTGTTCTGTCATCTGCCACCACTGAGAACTGTTTAGTTCCATCCTCTTTCAAATCTCGCTTTAGGTCACTGAAGGCTGCTATTAAATCCCCTCTTGGTCTTCTCTTTTCTAAATAAGCCCAGTTCCCTTAGCCTCTCCTTGTAAGTCATGTGCCCCAGCCCCCTGAACATTTTCATTGTCCTCTGCTGGGCTCTCTCCAATTTGTCCACATCCTTTGTGTAGTGGGGGCCCCAAAACTGAACACAGTACTCCAGATGTGGCCGCACCAGTGCTGAACAGAGGGGAATAATCACTTCCCTTGACCTGCTGGCAACAATCCTACCAATGCAGTTTAGTATACCATTAGTCTTCTTGGCAACTAGGGCACACTGCTCCAAATATTCAGCTTATGTCCACTGTAACCTCTAGGTTCTTTTCTGCAGAGCCGCTGTCCAGCCAGTCAGCCCCCAGCCTGTACTGGTGCATGGGATTGTTCCATCCTAAGTGCAGGACTTTGCACTTGTCCTTGCTGAACCTCATGAGATTTCTTTTGGTCCAATCCCCCAATTTGGTTAAGTAACTGAATTCTAGCCCTACCCTCCAGCATATCTACTACTCTCCCCAGCTTGGTCTCATCTGTAAACGTGCTGAGGGTGCACTCTATGCCATCTTTCAGGTTGTTGCTGAATGTATTAAACAAAACTGGCCAACTGGCCCCAGGACCAACCCCTGGAGCACTCCACTTGATACCAGCTGCCAACTAGACATCAAGCCATTGATTTCTATCCTCTGAGCTTGATGCTCCAGCCAGTTTTCTATCCACCTTACAGTCCACTCATTCAGTGTGTTCTTCCTTAGCTTGTCTGCAAGAATGTTATGGGAGACTGTATCTATGAAAAACCTTGCTAAAATCAAGGTATCCACTGGTCTCCCTGCATCCACAGAGCTATTCACCTCATCATAGAAAGCAATCAGGTTGGTCAGGCATGACATGCCCTTTGTGAATCCATGCTGACTGTTCCTAATCACCTTCTTCTCCTCCAAGTACTTAGAAATGGATTCCTTGAAGATCTCCCTCATGATTTTTCAAGGGACTGAGGTGAGGCTGACTGGTCTGTAGTTCCCTGGCTCCTCTTTTTTCCCTTTCTTAAATACGGACACTATGTTTGCCCTTTTCCAGTCATCCGGCACCTCTTCTGATAGCTATGAATTTTCAAAAACAACAGCTAGAGGCTCTGCAATTACATCAGCCAACT
>NW_017728992.1:109988443-110010613 GCF_001723915.1 Gavialis gangeticus
CACCTCAGCACCCTTGGGTGCATCCCATCCAGCCCCATGGACTTGTATATGTCCAGCTTTTCTAAATAGTCCCTAACTTGTTCTTTCACCACTGTTGGCTGCTTACCTCCTCCCCAAACTGTGTTGCCAGGCACAGTAGTCTGGAAGCTGACCTTGCCTGTGAAGATTGAGGTGAAAAAGGCATTGAGTACTTCAGCCTTTTCTGCATCCTCTGTCACTAAGTCCCATTCAGTAAGGGACTCAATATTTTCCCCAGTCTTCCTCTTGTTACTGACACACTTGTAGAAACCCCTCTTGTTACCCTTCTCATCCCTTGCTAGCTGCAACTCCAACTGCACTTTGGCCTTCCCTGCATGCCAGAGTGGGACAGAGCAGCTTCAGTACTCCATCACTTTAAGGGCTGCAGCAGACAGCTGACAGGTGCTTGATTAGGATGGCCATTTCAGAGCCCAGCTCTCAGAGCTGGCTGGGGCAGCAGTTTGTTGCCAGCCAGCAAGAGCATAATATCAACCAGCCAAGCTACTGCTCCAGGAACATCTTGGAGGTAAGGGTGGGGCTATGGGGAAGGAGGAGGCCTCATGGTCCTGGGCATGATCTGAAACTGCACCCTGCTGGGGAAGGGATGGCCTGGTGGGATGGCCTGTGGCAGGGCAGTGCCATTCAAATGCCAGAACAGCTAACCTCACCAGTGAAAGGTAGGTAGGGGCACCTTAAGCCCAGCCCCCACCATCTGGTGTGTCATTGACAGTGATGGGCCAGGCATGCTGAGTAGAGGCACCTGAGCCTAAAGTGGTGTTCAACCCTGGGGCCGCAGTTTTGGCCTGAGGAAGGGACGATGTGGTCCGGAAAGGGACTAGGGGTGGAGTCAGCCCAGAGTTTGGTTAACTGAGCAGTCACCACTCATATAAGGGCCAAGGAAGGGACCCAGCAGCCTGAGCAAGGACTACTCTAGAAGCATAAGGACAAGCCTGAAGGCCTACAGGAGCTGCTCAAGGAAGCAGGGCAGGGTATGTATGGCCCAGGGAGGGCAGTATGCTAGAGGCCTCTGTGAGAGAGGGGCAGAGTGAGTGAGCCGTGAGCAGTTAGAGGCCTTATGAAGGTCTGAATTTAACCCAGCTGCAAGCCGGACCAGTATTAACATACTGGATGACATTTGCAAGGCATGGGACATGTTAAAGGAAGGTTGCAGCATGTACTTATCACCCTGGTACATCAGGGCACTTGAAGGGCAGCCTCCTACATAATTAACATCCAGATTTATTAACAACAAGGTGTGGCAGGTAAATGAGGCAGGCAGTTTGCCCAGAGACAGGAGATGGGCCGATACTGAGATCAGGCCTAGGAGTTTGCCCCTGTCACTTAGAGCACTACTCTTATACTCCTCCCTAGTTGTTTGTCCAAGTTTCCACTTCTTGTAAGCTTCCTTTTTGCAGTTTAGTTCATTGAAGCAGTCCCTGCTAAGCCAAGCTGGTCTTCTGCCATACTTGCTAGCCTTCCTGCACATTGGGATGTTTTTTTCCTGAACTCTCAATAAGCTTTCTTTAAAGTATAGCCAGCTCTCCTGGACTCCTTTCCCCCTCAGACTAGTTTCCCAGGGGATCCTGCCCATAAGTTCCCAAAGTGAGTTGAAGTCTGCTTTTCTGAAGTCCAGGGTCCTTACTCTGCTGCTCTCCATCCTTCCTTTCCTCAAGATCCTGAACTCAATCATCTCATGGTTGCTGCTGCCTAAGTTGCCATCCACTAGTACATTCTCCACCAATTCTTCTGTTTGTGAGCAGCAGGTCAAGAACAGCATGGCCCCCAGTTGGCTGCTCCAGCACTTGCACCAGGAAGGTGTCCTGAACACTCTCCAAAAACTTCCTGGATTGTCTGCATACTGCTGTATTGTCCACCCAGTGGATGTCAGGGTGATTGAAGTCCCTCATGAGAACTGGGGCTTGTGATCAGGAAACTTCCGCTACCTGTTTTAAGAAAGTCTCATCCATCACTTCCTACTGGTCTGGTGGTCTATAGCAGACCCCCCCCACACACACCATGACATCGCCTTTGTTGCTCTCTCTTCTGACCCTAACCCATAGACTTTGACAGGCCTATCCTGAATTTCATACTGGAGCTCTGAGAAATCATATGCCTTTTTTACATAAAGTGCAATTCCTCCTCCACTTCTCCCCTGCCCGTCCTTTCTGAAGAGTTTGTATCCATCCATGACAGTGCTCCAGTCATGCGAGCTCCCACCAAGTCTGTGTTATTCCAATTATGCCATAGTTCCATGACTGTACAAGGACTTCCAGTTCTTCCTGCTCATTTCCCAGGCTCCATGCATTTGTGTACAGACACCTAAGGTAACTAGTGGATTGCCCTGATTTCTCAGGAAGAATGTGAATACATCCCCTGTTGCCCCCTCATGCTTTCTGTTCCTCTAAGTCACCCACTTCCCCACTTACCTCAGGGCTTTTGTCTCTGTCTCCCAGCAAACCTAGTTTAAAGCCCTTCTCACTAGGTAAGTGAGTCTGTCTGCAAAGATGCTCTTCCCTCTCTTTGTCAGGTGGATCCCATCTCTTCCAAGCAATCATTCTTCTTGGAACATCATCCCATAGTCAAAGAAGCCAAAGCCCTGCTGGTGACACCATCTGAGCAGCCAAGCATTGATCTGCAGGATGCACCCACTCCTACCTGGGCTCTTTCCCTTGTCCGGAAAGTTTGAAGAGAACACCACGTGATCACCTGTCCCCTTCACCCTTGTCATAGCACTTTAATCTGCTCAGGGTCTTCCCTGTCAGTATCAATGGTGCCCACATGGATGAGCAGCATGGGGTAGTATTCAGAGGGCCAGATGAGTCTTGGTAATACCTCCATGATATCTTGGATATGGGCTCCAGGCAAGCAGCAATCTTCCTAAGACAACAGGTCAGGTCAGCAGATGGAACCCTCCATCCTCTGCAGAATGGAGTCTCCAACCACCACCACCTGTCACTTTTTTTTGGTGGCGATTGTCTTGATCTTTTCCACCTTGGGGAGGCCTTGCCTGTCCTTCTCCACCAATGGAACATGCTCCTCGCCCTCTGTTGCTAGGGCTCCATATCTGTTTTCCAGATGAACTGCTGCTGGTGGAGATGAAGATTTCTGCTTGCTGCCAGATGTCACAAGCTTCCAACTTCCGCCTTCCTGGGAATCCATGTTCTCTCCCTTGTGTAGCACTGCCTCTGGCAGTTCTTCCTCCCCAGTCCCAGAGGTCTCCTCCAGCATTGAATCGATGAACTCCTCATGATGAAGGATGCTTTGGAGCCTCACCACCTCCTCCTGTAGCTCTCTTGCCTGTTCCCTGAGAGACACTACCAGGAAGCACCACTCACATCACAGGCATTAACTCACCTGGCCATCACTGGAAGGAACCTGCAAGCCACAGTTCCCACAGCACTAAACCTAGACCTGGGTGGAAGCCTCAATGGTCAGTGGTCCTTCCTGGACAAAAAGCTCACAGGTGCAAGCAGAGGCAGTAGCAGTGGCTCTGGCATTGCAATGCTCTCCAGCCATTTCCCTGGGTCTCTTAATCTTCCTCTTCTCTCTTACTGACCTTCTTCCAAGCACACCCTCCCTAGCAAACTCACCTGGAAGTTGGCCTGTTTACTGTTCCTTTGCCCCAAAGGATTGTTTTTCCCTGCTTCCTCCCACCAAGCTGAAAGACTCTCCCCTCAAAGTGGGGGGCAGCAAACAGACCTGAGAACGGTCTGGAAACTGCTCGCCCCATTTGCTGGTTCCCTGGCCACTTTGAGAGTCTCCTTTTATACCCCGTTGGGCCTGGCCTGGCTCTGCCCCCTCATTAGGGCTTTAGTCAGGCACAGGTAGCAGTCACTCAGCTAGCAACACTCCCAGCTTCTCAGAGCACATGCCCCAAACACACATGCAGCCCACCAAACAACACCCAGCAAGCCAAAGGCAGAGGCAGCTCTTGATCACTTACATTCCCTGGGCAGGATCTGGTGCATGGTGTCTTCCTCTTCCTCCCCGCAAACTGCTTGCCCTTTTTGCTGCCCCTGTTTGCTTGCTCCTGTTCAACATAGCTGTGCTGGCCAAATAACCTAGGTTAAATAAAGTTATAACAACAAAACAAGGCTCTTACTGGGATAGCTTGTTTTGCTTTAGGGGGTTGGGGCACAAGCCACAACTGCACTAGGTCTGTCCTGCTGGGACAGGATGCCAGCAAAGCCATACCAGTAAAGCTGTCCTAGCATACAACTAGTGTCAGTTACCTATAGCCATTTTCTGGCATTTCATTACCTAACTTTTCTGTGATTTCATCAGTACAACCACGAGTGTCTATACTGGGTCCTGTCATTTAATGAAACCTTCATGTTTCCTAGGACTTGCAAGACACCACAAATCATAGACCCTCAGAGCTTCCAATACATACAGTCCATGGTAGAAGAGCCTGTAATAGAGTCTCATCAGTGGGATAGGTCCCACTGCTCTTCCTTCTGCTGATGAGACAACCTACCTTTCCCCACCCTGAGTCATGGAAAAGGACTTATGTAAGCTGGGAGGAGGAGAGAGTCATTGAAGAAAGGAGTTAGTGCTCCTGTTAAGGGAATTCCAAATAGAAACTAGATGGGAAACAGAGGGCACATCTACACATTCATTAATGCACAATAGTTACTGAGCATTTCATTTAGTACTTGCTTAATGAAGTACTAACAAAATGCACACAGTAACTAGAGTTACTTTGCAGTAGTGCTAGTGAACACCTTTTTAGTGACACTACTGTGCAGTAGCCTAATAATATGGCACAGGAGTGTATGAGCACTCTCTGTGCTGTGACGCACAACTGCACAGTTTTATTAGGCTACTGTGCATTACGTGTCTCATGTAGACACACTCAGGGATTTGGAAATAACTGCCAGAGGCCAACAGGGTCATTTCAACACCCTGGCCAACAGCTTGAAAGCAGCTGACAAGGATGATGACCACAAGGAATTGTGACTCCCTGATCCTTTGCCAACTGACAGTAAGCCAGCAAGGAGCCTAGCTTCTTCCATTTAGTGCAAAGTCTGTGAGGGCCAGCTATAAATGCACTTTGTTAGGCCTCCAAGTCTCCTGGCAGATGTTAAAAATTGGGATCAGAAGAATTTTATGCCCAATCCCAAAAACTGTGCATCCTGCCATTCCAGACATGCAGGCAAGATGCATGATTTTTGGGATTGGGGATAAAAATCCTCTGATCTGAATCTTACAATTACTAGTGCAAGGAGCCCGGTATTGGCACTTGGTCCCCAGTGCAGGCTTTCTACCTGCCTGCGAGCAACTTAAAAGCTGAGTCATGCAGCCCGGCCATGGGGAAACCTGTTCTCCTGGTACTTAAAGATCCAGAGGAGGCGTGAGCTAGACTTCGGGGAGCCTCTCCCTGATCTCCAGCTCACACTGCTCCAGGACCTTTAAAAAGAGGGTGTGCAGCTGGGTATTATATGCAGAATGTCTTTGTGGCTGGTGGGTGGCATTTCAGCACATCTTAAATATCTGGCATGTTGCCATTTATCATGCAATCAACATGTTAGCTGCACAATGAATGTAAAACCTGCCAGGAACCAGAAGTCTAAAATAGCAATTAGAAATGCCTGCTTTGTGGCTACCTAACCCCTCGAGGGAGCCTACTTTTGAACTGGAAAGTTCTCTTGTTGCTTACTGTTCTTTTTCTGGGCTTGTCAAAGACTAGGATCCAGGAACTAGGTAGCATGGCACCTATGTCCTTGAGGATCTCTGTTCAGTAAATGTGCTTAGAGGACACCTAACATTCATTGACAGGCTCCCCTTAAAATGCAACTGTAGCTGACATTTCTCTTAAAATGCAGCCATAGGAGGAGGTAGTAGTGCTGCTGTCACTGTCCATGTTTTATATAGCGGCTAAAGCAATTGCTCATGATGAGAGAGCCTGGGTTATAGGAACTCCTCAGCCCACGGCGGCGCAAATACACTCTTGTGAATCCCAGGAGAGTGTCCTAATCATTGTGCTAGGGAAAAGACTGGCTAGGGGACCCTGGTTGAAGTTCTGTCAATATGCAGGCAAGAATGCAAGATCCCTATGGCCAGGAAGAGAGCAAGCAAGGCGGAACATGACTTAAGAGCCTGGAGTCAGGGCACTTGATAGCCTAGTCAGGGGGAGTCCTGAGTGCTGGTCTCTGCTCCCATTGACTGATTAAGCATTTTCCATCAACCAGTCATGGGAGAAATAGAAGTTATCCTGACAGCAGAGAACAGAACCCTGAACTCCTTGCTCCCAGCTATCATACACACACCTGATATGCATCCCACCTCCAGAATGCCTCTGACATGCTCCTTTTCTTCCCTTAACTGTCAAAGGGGTATGCGAGGAGTGAGGGAAGAAGACAGCTGAAGTAGGAGGCAGTAGACCTACTTCTGCCAACACAGTCTTCTCTTACACACAGGGAATTCACCATTGCTTGTCCCCAGCCATTTTAGGACCACTTTGTGATGTATAAGCAATGCAAAGTGGCCTGAGAAAAAGAGACCCTGGTGCCCTATATTTTGGATGCTTAGCTGAAACAAGTCTCCAAGGTACCTTTTGAGTCTTGCCCATCACTGCAAAGGCTGAGTGATTCATTGGAACCAGCATGCTCGCTCATATCATTGTGTTTCTTTTTCTTCCCAGAGGAAAAGAAAAGGCCATTTGAGAAAAAGCAGTTAGATGGATGGTACACCAGGGCTCTAAAACTGAAAAATTGCTTAGCAAGGATCTCAGCATGGATGGCACTAAGCCTGAAATTTGAAGAATTTCATGAATATTTTTGTTTATGATCACTAGCCTATTGAGAATGATGCTGCCTTAGCAAAGACCACACTCTGCTTAACACATGCTGAACTTTGCACTGTTCAGCTCCATATATTTGCATGTTGTTCCTATTGTACTTTACATAATGGATTTTGTGAAAGAGAGTGAAATTGGAGCTCTTCGGGCTTTAAACAAGTTTTACAAACTGGAGGTGCACTTTGTTTTCTGAAATTGATATCCTGTCTCAAATAAGTACAGTGATAAAAAATGTGTTCATGTGTGAAAAAGCCATATGCAGTATTCAAATTTTGCCCAATCTGCTATACAGCTATTACATGCTAGAGAAATAGTGATTCAATAGGGGAATACGATTCACTGCATAATATACTAATAACTTCAAATGGCAAAAGGCTGCCTTTATTATTTTCAATCATGCTGGCACTTAGTTGGGGTGGGAGGGGAGAATGTATGTAGGTACACAAGCAGAATGGCTCAGGGTGGCCACTGCCCTTATAAAAAAGAGAACTATATCTCTCATTTGAGTATACATCTAGCACCTGTTATAGTATCACTAGGGTTACTAGATGATGTTGTAACAGCTTATTATACAGTCAGTTTAACTGAACATAATACATACACCAAAATGCTCAAGGCTAGATGCCTACAGTTAAGTTAGTCCATAGTTAAGCACCTGCACATATATTTATAAACTTAACTTTAGGTATCTAGGTTTGAAAACTTTAGCCTTTACTCTTCTAAAAAAATGCCCATTGTTAGCTGTGATACAGTTTCTTCAAAAGTTGTGCAGATAACCAATACAGCTTGTACTTTTTCCTATTATCACCTACATGGGAAGAAGTTATGCAGGCCAGAATTCTAGGGTTTTACACTGGGAATGTCCAAATGTGCAATTGGGCTGTGGACTTCCTGTATTGCTGTATGGACAGGTGGAGTCAAGACAAGGATATTTTTCACTACTCAAATCCTCCAGTCCTCTGCCCTCTATCAGGAATGCAATATGGGATTTTATCAGCTTTTTCAAAAACAGCTTGAGTAGTTTCGGTGAACTGGTAATGCAACTTTTGGTGGAGGAAGGGGAAATTGCCATATCCCACATGCATCAACTCTTCTACTTTAGATGTACAAATAACTGTCTTGCCCTCAGTGTGTATTGTAAGTTACTCCTTCACATAGGCGGCAGAAGGCTGGGGCTAACAGGCCTTAGCACTGCCAAACTTATTTCACAGCAGCTGGCAACAGCTTCAGCACCATGGCACCGCCATCCCGCAGCGCCTGGCACCGCTTGGCATGTAGCAAGGCCAATGCCTTTATGCACGTTCAGCTCTGTGTCGTGCCCAGCACCCCCACCACATGCTCCTGCACCCCCACAGCAAACCCCCTCAATAATATTTTCTCCCAGTGCTTATGCTTCCTTCATTTTTAATAGGTCTGTTCATATTTTAGAAAGTCATCATTTGTTTTCAAAGCACTGTGACATAAACATGAACAAGGGTGAAATATCCTCAAATTATAACTGCTTCACCCTCACACTGAACTAAATTTCTCCACTAAAGAACCCAGGGCACCCAATGCTTTGCTTTCCAATTATGTGTCGAAAGGAAACAGGAGTTAAGTCTCCAGTATTTCTGTTCTTTGGCTTTTGTATAGACCAAGCATGTCATTTGATATGTAATGGGAAATACAAGTTGTTTTTGTTTGCTTTAATTACATCATGCACCCCACTAAAAGTACTTACTAAGCTCTTCAAAATAAACATATTCTCCTTCATAATGAGATCCTTATAGAAATTAAAACTGGAATTATCAGAGAAGGCTTCAAACCACTTTGAAATAACTATAAAAGACATTTTTCATCAGGTACACTTATGTTGAATAATATTGTGTACTGCAAGTCATTCTAATAGGCCAGGCCATTTCCTCCTAGGGAGCTTTGGTGAAGAAAATCTATGTAAAGTTCATAGGATCATAGGAAAGAAGGGCTGGAAGGAACCTCACAAAGTCATCTAGTCCAGCCCCCTGCTCAAGGCGGGATCATTCCTATCTAAACTATTCCAGCAAAGTGTCTGTCCAACATGCTCTTGAAAATTTGCAGGGATGGAAATTTTACAACTTCTCTAGGTAACCTGTTCCAATGCTTGACCACCCTGAGAGTCAGAAAGTTCCTCCTAATTTCCGACCTAAAATTCCTCTGCTATAGTCTATGGCCATTGCTCCTAGTTCTGTCCCTTACAGCCACAGAGAAAAGCCCAACTCTATCTTCTTTGTAATCACCTTTGAGGTATTTAGAGACTGTTATCAAATCCCCACCTCAGTCTTCTCTTCTCCATACTAAATTGTCCTCTTACACATCTCCCACATCATCCAAAGGGAAGGAAAAAGCTGGAGGGCACTCTTCCTCCATACCAACGCTGGCTCCATTGTTATTCTATCATAGAATGCCACCTGCTATGATGTTAAGACTTCTCTATGTCATGTATGCAGTTTATTAATTAAGCAGGGAAACCTTATTAACCCCAAAGAGCATGGCCTCAGCCAAAATTTATATGCTGGCAAGTTGCATAGCCTATCTGTCTTGAGCTTTTCCTGTCATCTTAATTTATTTTTTTAGATTCATGAATTAGGAGGGTTCCTATCACAATTTACTGTGCCTACCATAATGATTTAAAAGCACAATAAATCCATCAATATAATCAATATACAGAGAAAGCAAACCCCAATTTCATGAGCATATAAAAACAGATACCCATATAATAGAAAAGGTATAAATTATGTCCCCTTCTTTCCATCAGCAGAACCCTTTCCAATCTCCATTAGGTATTACCTCATCAGCTGTCTATAAAGGAGGAGCTCTGACACATGCCCTGAAGGTCAATGCATTCTGGTGATTTTGTGACGGCTCAGAAAGGAGCTTACTCTAGAGGAAAGGCCTTTGTAGTGATCACCCTAGCAGCAGGTTTTTTTTAATAGGGAAGGGCTTCCAGCTTTGGGGCTTTTTACACCCTAAACTGTAGGGACATGAATTGAGGAGAAAAGCTTCCTTGCAAGCAGGCAACTCCTAAGCTATTCAGGTCTTTGTAGGTCAGTGCTGACTTGGTAAATTCCACCCAGAAAACAGGTGATAGGTACAGATGTGCTCACTACAAGATACTCTGCTTGTCTGTGGGTTGCTGCGTTATGTCCCAGGTTCCATCCTGCATGAATTTAAATATGATTTAGTATTTGCAGAAAGGTTCCTGGGGGGAGGAGGGGGAGGGAGTAAGTAAGCAAGCAGGACATTTTGCCCCAGTTTAAAGTCTAATAGATAGCACCACTTGGTCCTTATGTATAAAAGACCTCACGAAAAAAAATTAGGGGTTATGAGAGAGAATCATCTGAACATGAACTTCTAGTAGAATGCTGTACCCTAAAGTGCTAATGTGGTCTTTGGATGTGTAAACATGGGAACATGTTTGAGTATTGAGTTCGAACTTGTGAAAAGTGTGAGTAGTGAGGTTGTAATATCTCAAGTTTTGGTGCTTGTGTGAATACTACTGGGCAACTGTGTCCAGTTTAGGGGATGTATCCGATTCCACCTTTTTTGGCATTTAAGTAGACAGTAAGGCTGTGTCCACACGAGTGTAGATGTTTGTTTCCCCGGGGACAAGAAGCAGTGGCACACCTTGTGCCACTGCTACTTGTCCCTAGGGAATGCCTGTGCCATGCACCCTGTGGCACATGCCAAGTTATCCTGGGTGGAGTAGGGGAGGCTGGGCCCAGCACTGTGCTGGCCCCAGCAACCTTACCTGCGGTCCTGGGGTCCTTGGAGAGCTGCAGCCATGGTGATCCTGCTGCTTGGAGCTTGTCTGGCAGCTGAAGTGTGTCTCCAGCTGGCCAAGTTCTGGTTTTGGGCAGCACACACTGCCCCAATGTGCACTGCCCAGCTTTTTTTTCACATGCGTTTTTTTGACCTGGGAGATCCTCACCTTTCAGTGCAGATAACATCTGAATGTATGGTGTGTGGTGCTGCAGCGCCACATACCGAATGGCCATGCTCATCTGGATGTGGCCTTAGGTGCCTAATTGTGAAATGCCATCTTGTTCCACCCAGCTCAAGTCCTTGAGAATCTGTTACCATGTTGACTACTGTATGGCAGCTTCATCATAACTTTCGGATTATGTCACAAAAGGCAGCAAAGTAGAGGAGGAGGATCAACCCATTTTCCATGGACTTGAGCAGCATGGGACTCAAGCATGAGAATACAATTGCTCTTGGAGAGTTGGATTCAGTTCCTGCTGCACCTCCAGACTTTTATTCCATGCAAAATGTGTAAACAACCTTGGGAACAGAAGCCAGAACCCAGGGACCCCTGCTTGTGTAGGCTGTGTTCACCTTACTTGGTGAATCACACTCCCGCTTGCATGCTGTCCTTCTGGCCCCATAAATCTTTCAACCTTGGCTGTCCAATGAACCAGCTTCACCAGAAGTTATGGAGGTTGCTGCTGGTGATACCTAGCCCATGGCCTGGCAGTTATTCTTTTCCCAGCAAAGTGCCATATGTGAGCAAAAGCCTTCCTTGGCTGAAGAAAGTCTAGAACATCCATGTTCTGCTGCCTGAGGAAATGCATTAACCAATAACCTCTTGGGCTAAAAGGTGGGTAGGTCCTCCTCCAACAGTAGTCACTGCTTGTGCTTGTCCTCTGAATAAGGATTTGGAGATTTACAGTTATGCTCTTTTGTGATCCCAGTCTGTCTGGGAAGTGCCTAAGTGCAGGTCAGTATCTCAGTGGAATGCTTCTGAGAACACATATATGATTAAAATGAAGGACTCTAAAAATCCTAATGCTTTGGTAGCTGTTTCACAGGATGTAATAGGATCACATTTATCAATTTAAACATATAAAAGCCTCTAAAAGCCTCTTAGAGGCAGAATGACATTTGACCCCTCCATGCCAAAGTAACACTTAGGTGTCTAATAGGTTGAACGGAATCAGGCCCTAGGTATCCACAGTTGAAGGAGGATGTTGATAAATTGGAAATGTTTCAGAGAAAAGCCACAAGAATGAATAAAGGGTTGGCAAACATGCCTTATAATGACACTGATGATTTGGAGGACAGGATTGAGTGCACACTTAGCAAATTTTTGGATGACACTAAGTTGAGTGGAGGATAGGGTTAGGATTCAGAATGACCTTGATAAGCTAGAGAAATGGTCTGAAATCAAATTAAATTCAATAAGGATAAGTGCAAAGTCCTGCCCGTAGAATAGAACAACTTCATGCCCAAATACAGACTGGAGAATGATTAGCTAGATTGCAGAAGAGGTAGCAAAGGACCTGGGGGATCAGACTGGACCAAAAGCTGAATACAAGCATACAGTACGCTCTTGTTGCAACAGAGGCCAATAGCATTCCAGGTTAAATTAGCACATGTGCCTCTTGCAGATCAAGGGACATAATATTTCCACTGTTTGGTACCGGTAAGGCTTTACTTTAAGTACTATTACAGTTTTGGTCCCTGCACTTCAGGAAAGACGTGGAAAGAGTTTTAGAAAAAGTCCAGCAGAGTGATAGCAATAATTAGAGGTCCTGGGAACATGACTTACAAGCTAAGGTTGAAATAAGAGTATTTAATTTGGAGAAGAAAATACAGAGGAGGATTTGGTAACAGTCTTCAAATATGTGAAGAGTGGACATATGGAACATAGAGATATATTATTCTCTGTGGTGACAAGGAATGGGACAAGGAGCAATGATCTCGAATAGCAGTAAGGGAAATTTAGGTTGAATATTAAGAAAAACTCTCACCATGTGGGTGGCTAAGCACTGGAACAAGCTACCCAGAGAAGTTGTGGAATCTCCTCTTCGGAAATTTTTAAGAGCAGGTTAGACAAACACTTGACTGGGATGGTTTACTTAGGGATGATGCTCTCTTGAACAGGAAGCTGGACTAGAAAGTCTTCTGAGTTCCTTCCAACCATACTTGTCTAGGATCCTATGATAATGAAAAACTCAAGATGCTCAATCTATTTTGCTTAACAAAGAGAAGGGGTAACCTAATTATAGCCTGTAAGTACCTATATGAGGAAAAGAAATTTAACAGGAGAGGGCATTTCAGTGTAGTAGGCAAAAGTATAACAAGAACCAAGAGCTGAAAGTTGAAGTCTCTTAGAGGCTTCAAAAATGCAGCTCCAAGCCTGACCCCACTGGAGTTGGGAGTCTTGCCATGAACTGGAAGCCTCTTAGAGGCTTCAAACTAAGAATTATGCAGATGATTTTAGCAGTGAGGGTTGCTACAGGAACGCCTTACCACATGTTGGTAGACTGACCATCAAAACACCTGAAAGCTTTGGAACATTACATTTGGAAAATCCTCCATATCAGTTGGAATGACAGAAGAATGAATGCCAGTGTTCTGGCTCAATCAAACACCACTAGCATTGAAACCATGTTTATACAGCATCAACTCTATTGGACAGGACATGTCATAAGGATGCCCAACAACTGGCTCCCAAAACAGGTCCTGTACTCCCAGGTCACTGATCGTCACTGCTCTAGAGGTGGGCAAAAGAAGATTCAAGGACACATTGAACACCAATCTGAAGAAATGCAATATAACAGCAACACCTGGAAGCACTAAATTGTTCCCAGTGGAGCCATGATTTATGACAAGGTATTTATCATTTTGGCCAGGTATAGACATTACACTTTTACCAGTATAAGTGATCAGAAACCAGTCTATACCCATAACAGAACAGAACTGAACTTCAGCACATGTAGACCAGTTGAAAAAATGGCAGAACCCAATCTAAGATTTGCCCCTTTCTCCCAAAGGGCACATGTGTGTTATGTTCACTACCAAGCTAAACTATGCTGCTTACAGAAAACTGCGTAACTTGGATCAATGCTGCCTTGGGCTTTTTGAATGTCTGTACCTAGGTTTTGAGAGTACTCATTCCATTATGGAGGCAGATAGACAAGAGAAACAAAGTTAAAGAGCTGTGACCCAGCATCACCAGGACCTATTCCTTCCTCCTGGAACTATTTGCCATATCTGCAGTCAAACATGCAAATCTCAAATTGCCTTTTCTGTCAACTCCAGACTCAGTGACTTCCTTATTTACTGCAAGACTGTCATCTACATATCATGGGACTGCAGATGATGAAACAAAGCACAGAACAAAAGATAGTCTTTGCCTCTTAGAATTTACAAGCTAAATAGATGTTTTAATATATTTGTTCATCTCCAGCAAGTCAGTGCAGCTGTAGGAATAAATTTTCCTATCAAGTTTCCATTATTGTGATCCTAAAGATAAGGTACTGCTGTGTATCTTAAAAGAAGAAGGAAACCTTTAATATCTGACAACAGAAAAGGGCAAGAACAGGGGAAATGTTTCTTTCAGGATTTTGTTTGTTTGTTTGTTTTTTTACAGCGCATTATAAAGATAGGGCAGCAAACATTTATTTGAGAAGCATTTAAATTTTAAATCCTGCTTTGTTCTATTGCTTTACAAATGTCTTTAATTCTGCTCCAAAGCAGAGAGTGACCCTAGGGATCAAATTTACAGACCTCCAGCCTTAAAAATAAAAAAAATGGCACCGTTTCCTGCATGTAGGAAACCCATATTTGGGTGTGGAGTCAGTAACTGCTCAAAGAAATGAATATTTCTACATGTCTGTAACAGGCTACCATACAAAAATTCCCAGTTTGTTCCCACAAGACAGGTCTGTGCTGCCCCTGCAGCACTTCTTAGGCTGTTGCTAAAAATTAAGCCTCTCCCATCTACTCTGATTCCATATCCTCCAAACTCAGAAGTGAGGCAGTAAGGACACTTCTTGTATGCCCACCTACCATTGTTCTCTACATGCAAGAGATCTTGAAAGCACTGTGGAGGCATTAAGACATGCCCATGCAGAACTTGCCCAACCAGTTTTCTGTGCACACTCTTTACGGGATATAGTAAGCAAGGGTACAGAGAAAACAATATGCAAGGTCTCTTGTATCTCTCACTCTTTCCACTGCAGAGGTAGGATAGGGAGCTTTGACATGTCCAGGGATCTGTCTGTAGAAGACAATGAACAGTGGATCATCCCCCACCTCTCATGCTAGTATCCAGAAGAAAACTTCATGAAGAGTATACAGCCATCTTCAATCTACTAAGCCTTCTTTGCCTTGGGGATCTGTTAGATGCAGCAGTGGAAATTTGGGTTGAATGTTAGAAAAAAACTCTCCCCCTCTGAGGGTGTTTAAGCATTGGAACAGGCTACTCAGAGAAGCTGGAAATTGTTAACAGCAGATTACATAAATATTTGCCAGGATGTTTTATTCAGGGATTATTCTGCCTAGAGCAGGGGACTGGACTAGATGATCTCCCGAGGCCTCTGCCAGCCCTACTTTTTATGATTCTGTGATTCTATGATAGTGAAAAACTCAGATGCAGCTATCCTGGTAGTCCACACTCCTTGCTTTTTCTACAAGAAGTGGAAACAACCCAGATTGCACTAGCAGTATTTAGGCTGATTGCCTCCCACCTGAGCATGGGTAAGTTCAGGGGAGGTGGAGGTCCTTGGTATGCTTACTTTCATGTTGACAAACAGAATGCTCAGGAGCAATGAATAACACAGGGCTGATAATGAAATAACATTTCATCTCCAGGAAGGCAAGAGTGGATTAACCAGCTATCAGGTAGTGATGGATAATAGACCATCTCAATCCAGCTGCTATCACGCACAGTCTAAAAAAACCCATCAGAATTAATACCCTTTTTCACAGCCTCAATTAGTAAGGCTGGGAAAGAATGGGCTTGAGAGAAAAATGACTCTCTTTTACGCTGTTTCTCCAAGAAATAAGGACAGGGTAGATGGGGGAAACTTGCAAGTGTACAACTTACATTGAAGCTGGTCAGTGGACAAGCTTGAGATTTCAGTTTCCAAAGCTCCTAGCGAACATCCAGGCAAACTCAGAAAGCTCTTTCATGGAACTCATGAAGCGTCATTTAATCAGCCCAGCATTCTCTTGCTGCTTGTGTGTTCCACACCAGTACTGATGGCTTGGAACAATCATAAAGATGTGGATGTATTCAAGGATAAACCCAATTATTTCTTTTATTATTATATGAATTGTGTCTGTGCCAGTCCTCGACTAGGAACCCATTGTGCAAAATACTATAAAGGACTGGATGAGGGAAATGGTAGGGATAGTAACCACAATTAGCATTGTTCTCAGAAGATGTCCAGATTGGATATTAAGAAGCAACAAAGAAAAATGGAGTGGTATTGGCCAGCCATAGAGCTACTTATAAGAACCTTGAAAGATGCAGGAATACAACTTACAGTTGTTCTCATGCTTTAATATGAAAAATTTAAGATAGTGGTACAGTAAATTTCTGACCTGCCATCTACCCCATGCCCCTCTATTGTTTGCCTTTCATGCCCATGCACAAACATCTACTTTAATAGGATGAATAGAATCACATCTTTCTAAACTACTCTCAAAGATTTTAACAACCATTCCATTGAACAGTAGTATATAAATCAGACAATGTACAATGTGAAATGTTGTTTGATCTAGAAAATTACTTTTCCCAAGGAAAGTGAGAAACTCTCTGAGAAAGTAGTAAGATATATTGACAAACATCCTTCTGACAGTAAGCCATCAATACTAGGTATGAAGGGCACTACTTATAAACACTATCTATTAGAAAAGTTATTACAAGTAATCATTTTATGCTATGTGTAGTTATGTAGAAATAATGTAAATACATTAGAATGTGTATCTCCACATAAACAATGTTGGTTACATGATTACTTTTACATAACAGCACAACGCATTGGAGCTGAGAAGAATAATAAAGGCAATTGTAGTACATTCTTGGTGAGAAAAAAAATCAGTCAAATAAAATTTAAAAAGCAAAGAGGAGGTAACCAGTTCTCAGGTCCATTTTAAGGAGAATGAAATTGCATGGGTATTTAAAAAAAAAAGTGCTTTTCCCACCCACATTAATATTTGTTGTTCAAAAACCTGTAAAAATTAGAAATAGAGACAGTTCACATAATGTGATTGTTTAAAAACCTGAACTATTTCAGAAGATGTTCTCATGCACATTTTATATACAGGTTGGATCTATTTGCTATAACCACCCAAAAGGTTATTCAGTCACCTCCGTGAAGAAAGGTCATATCATTACAGCTTTCTTCAGATTCCTGTCATGCACTGGAAATATGATGCGAGTCAAACTATATATTTTTAAAAATGTTCTCCAATATAATTTTAGTGAAAAACTGTAGAGAGAGAAAACTCCAGTTACTTTGTTCTCTAATAAGCTTTTTTATTGTGCTTTACACCACAAATGTAATGCAATACCCTGAAAGGGGCCTAAAATTCACTCCAAATTTAAAAGTAAGAAGAAAGTGTTTCTCAATCAAGTCTTGCAGTAGCAAATCAAAGAAAAACCATGTCAGTTGCCCAATAGAAAAAGTACCAAGTTCTCAAATTAAGTCAACAACCACAATTTAGACAGTACATGTCATAATCCTCTTCTACACAATTTAGTTGTGAGGTCAGAAGTACCATACTAGGAACGAAAAAATATTCCTCTGTCTTTACATTCCTTTCTGTAGACTGTTCTGTTGTTTCATGAATGGGTTTGATTTAAGTTTGTACTTCTGCATTGTTACAAATGTCTGAACTGGACTCAACTTGCATATATTCCACGTCTCTAAGCCAGTGGTTCTGAACCTTGTTAGACCCAAGGCACCCCTTGGAAAATGCCAGCTCTTAGCTTTCATTCATTTCTTGACTATAGAAAAATAATATAGCAATTCTACTGTTGCAGAGAGCCCAGAAAGACCACAACAAGTCAGGATGTTATTGGCACTATGTATTCATGTTTGAAGTCTGGTTTCATCTTGTGAATCATGGAGGTGGAGATGTCACAGCACTCTGGTTGAGAATCACTGCTTTAAGTCAAGTATTATTATGAGAGGGATATATCTCAGTTAGTGAACTGATTAACACCCATGTACATTAGCACGCATACATGGTCAGCCCACTTCGAGAGTCTTTGTAGGGCAAAGTGTGGAACAAAGTAGTATTGTAAAGCACTGGGATTCTGGAAAAAAAAAGTTACCACTTTTTGCTAACTGCACTAGTTTCTCTAGCAGAAGCAACTTTAGAAGTCCTAAAGTAGAGTGGGTCTCAAGTCTCATGCATGTGTAATACTGGGTTAAAGTATAAGTACTTAGAAAGTGATTATCCACCACTTCCTTTCTTCAGTATATGCATTTAGTCTCAAACATATATGGCCAATTTCATGGTCAAGTCTAGTCTATGACAATGGCAGAACTGATTACAAGATAGTGTAGAGATACCTGAGCCTAGTTCAAAATAATTACATTGAGTACCAGTAGAAGTTTGGATCATTTACTCTGCTTCATTTTGGAGCTGACAGTAGACCATGATGAGATCATAGAGGATGCCTTTCCAGACTGCTAAATAAATGTCAGATTGTAAAAAGACAGCTACTAGTCAGTGCTCAGTAGGACTACTTCACTCTCAAGATTTAGTATTTTTGATGCAAGCTTCATTGTAAGACAGGTATGCAATCAACCAGCAGCCAGGTGGCCCTGCCAAGCATTTTTCTGCTGCTGTTTCTGCACTGCACTGGTTAAGGAAGCAAAATTGGGCACCAATAAGCCATGTGTCTGAAGGTATAGGTAAACAGAGTACAACTCCACAAATCATACATCAAAAAACCTGAAGAGCAAATGGGGTCAAATCATTTTCTGCTCAGAGTAGGCAGACAAAAGAGTGCTGCCACAGGCAGAATAGAGGCATTAGCTTGTTCAAGGTATCTTTTAAGGCAGGGGTTATCAACCAGAGGTACGCGTACCCCTAGGGGTACTTGAAGGCCCTAGGGGGTCCGTACAGGTGGGTGGGGACAGCACCGCCATGCATCATCCTGCGCTGTTGTGTAGGCGCCGCCCACCTGCCTGGACGCGGAGGGCAGGGGAAGCTCACATGTGGCAGCTGCCCCTACTCCGCATCTGACCACCTCCCTTTTCCCCCCACTCTGCATCTGGCCACTGGGGGTACACTGTTCCGCATCTGGCTGCTGGTGGTACACTGATCCAAAAAGGTTGAAAACCCCTGTTTTAAGTACAGTAGAACCCAGATCTTTCTTATTTGGGTGGTTCATGACTTGCTTAATTTGCAGCAAGTTGCCAAGTGAAGAACTGAACAGCTGCGTGCTGTGGTTTTGACTTCTATGGGTGGTGTTTCTTCATTCTGCTGGAGCACAGCCATTGTCCCCTGCAGCTGATCAGAGAAGCAGACCCTTTGAAATAAAAGGCCACTACAAACAGTTGGGGGACTTCATTGGTACACAGCTATTGGCTGCAGCTCTGTATACCTTCATTTATTTTTCAGACCCTCATTTTCTCAGAAAGATAAGGAACCTAGCCCTGCAAAGTACCTAGGAGCTACAAGATTTCTCAATCTGGAGACTACATCCTTTAGAGACTGTTAGTCTGAGAAGGCATGAAGCAGAGGAAAAAAGTAGAGGCATAACACCAGGTCTGTTCTGCTGCAGATGTGCTTGTAAACATGCAGCTGCAGCTCTGAAGAAAGAAATGGGCAGTTCCTTAAAGTCTTGCCCACTTGCCCTTAAATGTAGCTAACCATGGAAGCCCTTCTGGGCTTCCAGCTCAAGGTTCTGTCTGCTATTCCCACAGCACTCAAGCTAAGCCAGCAGGAAACAGTTTCTGTGCTTTCCAGTTCTTTTTGAGATTTTATACGCAGAGGCAGAATAGACAGACATATACATTACAAGTAGTATAGCATTAAAATCCTAAATTAATACACTGAGAAGCTCCTGTGCAAGTTCCAGCTAGGCCATTTCTGTAGGCAGCTCCTCAACACGCAAAGCAAAACGCTTCACTTAAAAAATTACTGTGTGACAACATTATTCCTTACTACAGCATATCATTTATAAAACCCAAACAACTTAAAAACCTAGTAAAAATAACTTTACCAGAATATCTTATGGTGCCAAATAACCATTACATTAATAAATGTTAAGAGCAGAAGGAATTGTTACATCAGCAAATATGATCTTTTATATAATCCAGGCCATGGAATCTCCCCAAGCTACCCCTAGCTCATTGATCCCAATGACCTGAGATTTTCTAAAGTATGTACTTCAGAAAAGGAGATGTTAAAATTATCATGTCTAGAATATGTCACAGTGTGAGGTGGCCCTTTAAGGGAGTTGGGCTTAGCCCCTACCAGTGATTAATCAGCTGTCTCCCAGCTGGTGGATAAGAGACTGACAAGCAGCTTAAGGGAGAGAGCTTTAAAGAAGAGACAAATTTACAGGAGATCCTGGGTCAGGGTAAGGTCTTGGAAGGAGACTGGCAACACCAAAATTAATGAAAAAGTTTAGAGAAATCTACTAGACAGTAGAAAGGCTTTGGAGTAGAGGCCATGGAAGAGGCCAGGTGGTAGGATTTAATTGACCATTTTGATTGACATTGAATTACCATATTTACTCAAATCCAAGAGGTTTTTCCCCCCCATTTAAAGTGTGTGTGTGTGTGTAGGGGGGTGTCCTTTGTCTGCAGCTCTGACTTTGACCCTGATCAGGGGTTAGATTCAGAGTTAACGGTGCAGTGCTGCCCCCTCCCCTGCCCTCCCCCCGGTAACATCCATCCCTCTTTCTACTCCCCTGCTACCACCTTTGCCCCACCAGCCTTCTGCTGCTGCTTACTATCTAGGCCCCACTCTATACCAGGGCACAGAGCACATGGTCACTCTGGCCCCCACCTGGCCATACAGCAGCAGCAGTGGTGGCAGGATCTGCAGGCCTGGCTTTAGGGACCAGGGCTGGAGTTGCTGCCACCACAGCCACTTTGCTTTGCTGAAGCAACCATGTGGTCTGTGCCCCATGTCAGAGCAGGGCTGGGGCTGCAGCCAGAAGGTAAGTGGGAGTCAGAGGGTAAGGGAGTGGGGAGAGATAGCGGGGGTGGGAGAGGGTGGGGAGGATGCAAGAGAGGTGGATAGACTGCAGCTGGTCAGCAGGTACTGGAGAGCAAGTGCCAGGGGAGGCAGGCACCAGAGTATGCAGGCACCAGGATGGTGGGGAGCAGGTACCAGGGGGAGTAAATTGTTGTATAAACAATTCAATATTTATTAGTGCAAAAATTGAGCCCACCTCTCAGGTGTGCGTTTTCACCCCTGGGCTCCAGCAAGTCAATGTCTCCAGTCCATTTATTTATAAAAATGTATTTATTTATCACTTATACAAATTATTTAATGATATTATGCTGAGTGGAGCTGCACCAACAGGCAGCAGATGTATCATAGAAATGCCAACAGCTTGGATTAGAGCACTCTCTTGGGCTACAGGAGACACAGAATCAGGTCCCTCCTTTGAATCAGGCAGTAGAAGAATTTAAACTGGATCTCTCAATGGAATTCTGATGCAGGACTGCAGGGGAGGAGGCAGATTCTGTCTTCCCATGACCACAGTGGGAAGAGTGGGTTTAGGTGATTCAATCAGCTATTAAATAAAAGAGCAGGGCTAGACCTGGAATCTCTTATTGCATAAGTGCCGAAGGCAGACAAGCTCATCATCGTTGGTGACTTTAATAGCAGAGTTGGTGCAGATCACCAGGCATGGCCAGGCATCATTGGAAAAAACAGCCTTGGGAAATGCAAAAGCATTGGGCTCCTTCTGCTGAGGAAATTTGCTGAATGTGACCTCCTTATCACCAACACAGTCTTCTGCCTGCCAAACTGCAACAAGACATCTTGGATATACCCACACTCCAAGCACTGGCATCTCATTGACTACGTCATCGTCATCAGAAGAGACAGGATGTCAGTGACAAAGGCCACGAGAAGTACAGAATGCCGGATTGACCACAGGCTCCAAGCTTTGGATTGACCACAGTTTCCAAGCTAAATATCCGGATATATCCTAGTAGATGACCACAAGGCAAAAAAGCATCCAGGAAGCTCAATGTATCCAAATTGAAACAGGAGAATGTGAAACAGGCATTTGTGGAAGAACTGTGCAGCCAACTAGTAACAACTGATGTAAACTCCAATAACATCAAGGAAAACTGGGCATCCTTCAGATACTCTGTCTACTCGGCTGCATCCAATACCCTCAGTCCCACCACACATAAACATTAAGATTGGAATGATGAAAACTATACTGACATAGGGAGACTACTGAATGAAAAACATCAGCTCCATAAGGCCTTCTTAGAAGACAGCATTTCAATATCTAAGAAGGTAGCCTTCAATAACATCAATGCAAACTCAGAGAGATGCAAAACTCATGGCTGAGTAAAAAGGCAGAAGAGATTCAATCCTATGCAGGCAGTACA
>NW_017728992.1:110015613-110026912 GCF_001723915.1 Gavialis gangeticus
TGCAAAACTCATGGCTGAGTAAAAAGGCAGAAGAGATTCAATCCTATGCAGGCAGGAATAATATGAAGAACTTCTATGATGCTCTAAGGACAACCTACAGGCCATGGTCATCAGGGACATCTCCAATACTGAGTGCTGATGGCACCACAAAGCTTATCAGTAAAGGAAAGATACTGCAGAGGTGGGCAGAACACTTCAACAACTTCCTCAATCAACAATCATCTAGTAGTGACAAGGCAACTGATTGGCTGCCCCAGGTAGACATTAACATATCTCTTCCTGATCCTCCAATGCTGACTCAGGCTGTAAAAGCAATGAACCTACTGTCAAATGGCAAAGCACCTGGGGAAGGTACCAGCAGAGGTCTACAAGGCTGGAGGCTTCAACATGGCTTTGAAACTGATTGAACTCTTCCTGTCAATGTGGACTCAAAGTACTATAACCCAGAAATACATGGATGGCATGCTCGCTCATGTTGTGGAACACAGTGAGCCATCTGAGCTATTCCTAGTCACCAATGAAGTCAATCAAGGCTGTGTGTTGGCCCCAACCCTCTTCCATATGCTGTTCTCTGCCATGCTTACAGACGCCTTTCATGACTGCAACACTGGGATTGACATCAGCGACCAGACTGATAGCAAATTCTTCAATTTAGAGAGACTACAGACAAAGATGAAATTACAGGAAGAGACTGTTCATGATCTTTTGTTTGCTGATGACTGTTCCCTGAATGCCAGATCTGAGTCTGACATGCAGCAGATTATGGACCACTTCTCTTTAGTTTGCAACAACTTTGGTTTTGCATCAACACTAAGAAGACAGAAGTGATGCACCAGCCTGCAGGCAGTGCAGGCAGCCTCCAGGCAGTGGACAAGTTCACCTATTTTGGCAGTAGGCTGTCACATGCAGTTCACATTGATGATAAAAGCAATGCCAGAAATGCTAAAGCAAGTGTGGCCTTCGGTGGACTATGTGCAAATGTGTGGGAGCACAGAGGCATCAGTCAACAAACAAAACTGGACGTCTACAAAGCCATTGTGTTGCCCATCCTGATGTATGCATGTGAAACCTGGATAGTGTACAGACATCATGCTATGAAGCTGAAACACATTCACATGGGCTGTCTGAGGAAACTGATGAGGATAAGATGCCAAGACAAGGTCCCAGACACTGAGGTTCTCACATAGGCAGGCATTCCAAGCATCCACACACTGTTGATGAAATCACAGATGAGATGGACAGGCCATGTCACCAGGATGTTAGAGGAGTGACTGCCAAAGAAGATCTTTTATGGTGAGCTAATGGAGGGAAAGCACTCTCAGGGAGGCCTGAAAAAATGCTTCAAGGGCTCCCTCAAGTCATCCCTGAAACATTTCAACATTAACCTGAAGTTTTAGGAAGATCTCGCTTATGATTGTTTCACCTGGCAAAGCTTCATCCACACTGGAGCTACTGTTTATGAGTTAAGAAGAACTGTTGAGGCAGAAGCATACAGCGTAAATCTCACAACAGCAGCATGTTCACTGTGATCAAGCAACCCAAAGTGGCATCTCTTGCTCAGTGTGCCATAGACAGTTCAAAGGACAAATTGGCCTGATCAGCCATTCTCATATTCACAGAAAACAAACCAACCAGTGAAGTCTTGGTCATCTTTGAATTTGAAAGACAAATAATGAGATAAAAGCGCCAAAAAGCCCCACTGAAGTACGTGATCTATACAGAAGCTGAGCAAGCCAGGTCAAATGACAGTTCCTCTTTGGGCATGCTCTGCACTTGGTACAGGGGGCACCAAATGAAAGTAAAGCACCATTTTTTGTTTTTTTCCCCTACTTCCGTCAGCGGCCTAAGATAGCAAACCCGTGGCCCTCCTTTTTCAGTTTCCTTCATTGCTCGTACCATGTGCAGTTGCTGTAGCAGTGTGTTACATTGCAACAACTTTTTACTTCTGTCTTTATAAAGTTATTGCCAGCCAACTGACTGTTGTTGTAGGTAGTATGTTGAATAACGTGTAGCTATAGTGTTGCTTTGACTGAAATCCAAATGAAAACCATTTAAAATGGGACGATGTAACATCTTTACTTGCTAACGTGCCTTTTCAAAAGCTAATAGTTAAATAATCACTTTCTGCTTCTTCAGCAAAATACTCCCTTCAATTCTGTACCCAGAGCGGACCTGAGCAGGGTGCAGGGCCTGGGGCAAATCAGCCCATGTGGGGCTCTGCCTCTGCTCCGATCCCATGGCCCCAGACTCGAAGAAGCTGCCGCCACTTTTGACAGTGGTGGCATCAGTGGCGGGGGGGTGGGGAGGGGGTAGCAAGCAGCTGGATGCGGAGCCGCTGCTCCGCCCCGCTCTGCGGAGCCCCCCACAAGGGACAGCTTTGTTCGTACCAGTGCTGAAATACAAAAATGAAAAAACATGAAACTGTAACTACTAAAAGCCAAGCTGTAAATGGGCAATAACCATTCTATGCAACGCCTCAGATTTGTGCTCTGTCTTACAATTGTCTCTCAGGTTGGATATGTGAAATTTTTCATGCATTGCTTTTCAACTTTCTTTTGAATGGATACAAATAACACAAAAAGCTTTTCACACAAACTCTTTGAAAGGCAACAGCCCTGAAGACTCAGGGCAAAAGCGGATCTGACTTAGGTACACAACCATGCACAAAAGTTAACTCTCTCTCAACATTTCCTCATTTGAAAGGAATTTGCCTTGATAATGAGGTTTCCCTACTTCTGTGCATTTTGCAGGAGCAGCAGGGATTTCATGTATTTACTGGAAATAAATTCTAAAAGTCTCAGCCACTTATAAAAGGACTGCTCATAGCAGAAACCTAATCATGCTTCCACTAAATACACACAATATTTCCAAGCTAAAACTTATGGAAACTATGCCTTCCATGAATTCAAGTGTCTCATATTCCAAGCTTCTAGGGCCTAGTAATGTCTATATTACTGTAGCAGAGGATCCCCCCAAACCACTGCTGCTAGTAGAGACTGGTGCAGTGCTACAAAGAGGCTAGCTACAAAGCAGTAAGTGTGTCGCCAAGAGAGATGGGAAGCAGGTGTAGGTTGTAAAGAGGCAGGCCAGGGCAATGAGCCTGCCAATTAGGTAGAAAAGGAAATTCTGGAGCCTAGCCCTGAAGACTGGAGGTCAGAAGGAGAAGGAGGAAGGGCTAAATATGCCCAGCCCAGGGTTAAAGGCTCAGACTGGTTCTGCCCCTGAAGGAGGGAGGAGCTGCTGAATACCTCCTAGACAGAAGTGCTTTTCAGTTTGTATTATGTGCCACCTGGAGGTTTGGGGTGGTTGGGAAACAACAGGAAAGGTGCCTGGGAGACATTCTACTTGGGTAGGCATAAGCTAAATGGTTTAGGGGCTGAAGCAAAGAGAAAGAGCCCTGCAAGGGTTGGGGATGTAGTGGGCTGCCAGGGCACAGGCTGAGATAGGGCCAGGGACCCAAGAAATGAGCAGAGAAGGGATGAAGCCCATATACATCCCTGCAAGTGTTGGGGACCTGATGGGCTGTGTGAGCAGATGCTGAGACAGGGCCTAGTGAATAGGGAGAGACCTGCCAGGACCAGGGCTCTGGTGGGTGGAGTGGACTAAAGCTTAGAGGGCAAACAGGTGCCAAGCAGGCTGGCACTCGAATGGGGCTGGGAGCCCTAAGGGGGGTTGTTGAGGAAGATCTGCAAGATATAGGCATGGCTATGTGGGAGGCTGGAGGTTATGATTACTGCCTTTAAGGCAGTTAGGGTTTGGAGAGACAAGACTAGGGCCATAGTTGGTGCACAAGTGGTGCCTGCTTGGTGTGGAGAATTAGCTAGAGATTCTGGGATCTGTGACACTGAGACAGGGCTGGCAGAGTCTGGGTGCCCAGAACTGAGAGGAAAGACAAAGGAGTAAGCTTTGCTCAGGCAGGGACTGGGGCCAGAACATGACCTCCCAGGGACTGGCAAAACAGAATAAAGCACACAGGGCTTTCTCTGGTTTCCAAGGGCAGCCTTCCATATTTCTTATTTTCATATCAAGGCATGGCAGCAGAGTATAGGGTGGTGGCTCCAGAGACCAGCGGAGTGGGATAGGGTTAAAGTGGCTGGTAGGGCACACCACAGCCATCCTCTAGAGGTAGAACCTGTCACAGTTACACTGAGTAGATTAATTTTTTTTTTTTTTTGGTTCTTCAGGAAGAAAAATTAAGACAACTTTTTTGGGGAAAATGTAAAGATCACAAATATTCTGGCAATACAAAATTAAGTTTACATATAAATGCTTTTTATTTTAAATAGAAATGCTTCAGAAACAATCTTAATTCTGCCCATAGATAATGGTGCCATTTGGAAGAGAAAGTGGGTTAATCTGAACCTCAAGGCCAACCTCACCTTAAATTTCACTTTGAAGCTGAGGTAGTAAATGGTATTTACTCCAATATTAATTGTAAAGTGTTAAATAGGACACCTGAATTGCATTGCTCTATATGTTGTTATAGAAAACTTGCCTTTTTTTCTTGTCACATGCAGTTAAAAAATACAGGATTTCACAATGGTTCAAACAGAGATAGCATTTGCAGCAATTTTCCAAAGTATGCATGGGAGAGAGAGAGAGAGAGAGAGAGAGAGAGAGAGAGAGAGAGAGAGAGAGAGAGAGAGAGAGTGTGTGTGTGTGTGTGTTTAAAGGCTTGAGTTGGCCTAGATATGCAGCCTTGTATCCAGTGCTGTAACCTCATTAACTAGAGCAAATACTTGGTTGCTTACAAGCCAGGATCATAAACTATCAGGGTAACAGCTATAAGAATGCATCTACAAAGCTGTAAAATGAATACTCTCAAGAAAATCCGCAAATTGTGTGCTTTTCAGATGCTTCTGCCATAGATTGCATACTAGTTAAGTCCTTCATCCAAACACCTCCTTGTTATACAAGATACACATGTAAAAGCTTGCAGGAGACCAGCATAGAGACTGGATAGCCTAAGTATTAAATGTCTCTTTTCCCCCCAACTTTCTGGCTCAGATTTAAAGCATAACAGCATACCAGCTTTGAATTTCCAGGCTTTCTGATGTTTGCTTTATTGGAAAAAATGGCAATATTCTTTAATGTATTTTTCACTTACAGGCACTGGTATTTACTACTTAATTCTCTTAGGATCCTGCTTGAGATATAAAAATAATCCCTGGAAAAATCAGAATTGTGGCCTAATTTTGTGCACAGCCTCTTACCTGCCCTGACCAGCAGGTTCAGAGAGACACCTCCTCATGGCTCAGTTCAGCCATTCACAGGTCATAAATGTCACCTTATTTCAGGAACGAGACAGCAAGAATGAGAGCATGAACCACTCACAGAAAGCCATATGGCCTCCTTTCTGAGTGTAGAAGGTACACAGTTGATGGCACTGTTGTACTGGCCAAGGGCAGAGTTCACATGTCTAGTCTTCACTGCATCAGCAAGAGAAGCAATCACTGCTCTGCAGAAACCATCACTAAACACAGAGGTGACATGCCATGAAGGATTGCATGTCATCTCAAGCAGTATTCATACAGTCTTTAATACGCTGAAGATTGACTGGCACTCTAGGTAGTCTCTTCTAAAGAAAAACATCCTCCCTTTAAAATAAGGTGCACTTTCTTCTTCTAACCTCTTAATTTACAATTACTAATTATACAAAATAAAAAACAAATGGGGAAAAAAACAGAATTTCCCTTTTAACTGAGAAAAACACAGATTTTTCATTTTAATGGTGAAATGCAGATTTCTCCACTTTTGCAAAGAGCTCTCTGCCAGCTGACAGAGTTCCAGCCTGCAAGGGGCTGGGGGGAGCAGAAGGAGGGTGGTCAGGCAGGGGGTGCCATATGAGTGTGCACGCTCACATGTGCACGTGGCCACCAACCAGGCAGCCTGGAGAGCAGCTCTTGCAGGTAAGTCTGGTGAGGGGGGAGGGGGGAGGCGGTGGGTATTGAGGCCCCCACAGGGAGGGAGGGAATTGGACAGGGCTGGGGCTGAGGCTGAGGCTGGGCCTGGGGCTGGGTCTGCTGCCTAGCTGGGGCAGTGCATGGGGCTTGGGGTCCAGGGCTTGAATGTGGAGCTGCAGGGTCCCAGCGGGGAACAAGACAGAGACATGGGTGTCTTGTCCAGGGGACAGGTAGGGTGGGACTGGCTACCCATTGCTATGAGCGCTCTTGGTGGGGGGCAGAGGGAGCATGTGCTTGCCAGATTTGTGCATGGAATGGGGGCAGAAATGGGCTGCCCTCTGCAGGCTTGGGGCTCCCTGCCCTGCTGCCCTCCCCCAGGGGCCTCCATGGCCCAGTGGTCAGGATCTGGCATGGCAGAGCGGGGTTGCATGGGGAGGCTCACTGCTGCCACCTGGAGCCCTATGCCACCCTGGTATAGCACTCCCTGCCCACCCAGCAGCAGCAGGGCTGGCAGTGGCCCATCACTGCTGCTGGGTGGGCAGGAGGCACCATGCCAGGGCAGCTTGGAGCTCCCAGTGGCAGCAATGAGCCTCTCTGCCTGGCCCCACTTGCCCTGCCATGCTGGGTCCCACCCACTGGGCCACAGAGGCTCCAGGGGGAGGGCAACAGGGTGGGAAGGCACAAGCCCGCAGTGGGCAGCCCATATCTGCCCCCCCACCCCCACCAACAGGCTCCACTCTGGCTGTGTTCTCCTAGGGGAAGGGGGATCCAGGCTCCATTCCACTACAGCAGTTATTGCCTCCTACAGGCAGCAGCTGGGGCTTGAGGGCTGTGGATCTGGGTCCATGGCTCTGTAGCCCTGGTATCTGGGGGCCCCCTCCAGCAGGGTTGTGGGGTAGGGGGCTGTGGCTTGGGAGTGAGGGGCCTGGACCTGCATCCTGGTGAGCAAAGGGAGCAGGGGGAGCTCTGATTTGCCATAATAAAAAATCCAAAATCAAATACCAAAATGTATAGATACTTAGAATTTATTTTATTATAGTGATTAAGGTACTGGTAAGCTTCCAAATTTCTTTAAAATTGTAAATGCATCAATAAAACATTATGTTCAATTGATATCTAGATAGATAGATAGATAGATAGTGGCTTTTCATTTTAATTGCAGATTTGGGGGGCGTTAATCAGAGAATGTGATTTTTATCAGAGAATTTGTGATTTTTAAACAGAGAAAACCAGGATTCCTGCTTATAAGACCTTTTTTGCTTTCTGCTGTGTACATACAACTCTTCCTACTTTCAACAGAAGATATATACAAGACCAGGAAGACAAAAGCTCACTCAGCAGATGTGTCTACATGTGCAGTAAATTACTGAGCAGTAAGCCGTTTTTAGGCTGGTATCTACACATGCAGCCATTAACAACTTAAGGCACTGTAATGCAGCTTGCTGGGTGGCCGCATCAGCCTGCCCTGGTCAGCACCCTGGACAGCCCCGATCCCAGCTCTAACCTCCTCCCCACGTTCAACCCTCCCATCTGAGGAGAGTGGGCTGGAGCCCAGAGTGCAGGGTGGCACACTGTCACCAGGTGCCACAGAGCGTAATGCTGTAGATGTTGGAGCTGTGGTTCCAGCAGCAGGGAAAGGCCCCACCATGACTTCCTGCAGCAGGGCCAGGGCTGGGGCTGAATTGTCTGTCTGCAGCACCTGGTGCTGCTTTTCCTGCCTCACCAACGGAGCTGCTCTGCTTGGCTCAGCCTAGACAGGGTTGGAGATGCATCTGCTCCCAGCTCCTGGTGCTGGTTTCCCTGCAACACCTACTCTTGTCCTAGGCACATGCTGGGCTTTCCTACCCCTTTCCCCTGCAGGGAGTTGCAGGGTCACCTTTCCCTGCTGCCAGAACTGTGGCTCCAGCATCTGCAGCAGCATATGCTGTGGCACCTGGAGACAGCATACTGTCCCATGGGTTCGGCTCCAGCTTGCTCATCCCACATAGTGTTAAGGAGACTAATGCAACATTAATTGTATTATATTCCCATAAAGATGCAGGTATAGACATGCCCAGTGTTACTGTGCAGTAAGGCATTTCCACATGCCTTACTGTGCAGTAACTAATTGGGTGTTCATCACCATAGTTACTGCACAGTATGGGCATACATGTGTAGATGCCAGCTGTACTATGCAGTATTTTTTAGATTACTGCGCAGTAATTGTGCATGTGTAGACATGCCCAGCAAGTAGCTAAAATATATAGCGTGTAAACAAGTATTTACAGGACCTGCCTGTCAAGCTGTGGCCTCAAACCTGGGGCCTGAGCCTACCTGACACAGCTGCTCATCCCAGTCTTCCACCTCTCTGGCTGAGTAGACATGCTGGATACAGGTGGCTAAAACCGTCCATCTAGGTCTAGCCACCTGCCCACTCCCTGACACCAAAGCGGCCAACCAGAGCCAACTGGCCCTTCACCTCTTTCAGTATGAATCTCTAACCAGGAAGAGGAAGTGTCTGGAGAATAGGAGGAAGTGTCTGCTTAACCCTCCAGCTCTCTGATGCAGCTCTTTGTACTGAGCTTCCCGCTTCCTGGCTCCCCAACACTCAGATTCTGTGCACTCCTCTTCTGGTCCTGTTTTCTTCCCCAGATGCTTGAGTGATTTCTAGCCCTGGCCACACACAACCCAGCATGACACGAACAAGGCTTAATTTAAGCTGCCTGAACATGAATTGGGATTGCTGTGTGCAAGCATTCACCATTTGGTATGTTTGCAGCTGGAGGCAGGTATGTCAGGGGGTGGTAGGGAGTAGATGGGTCCATGGAGGGTGTGGGAAAGGAGGTTAACATGCCCATTGGCTGCAGAGGTGGGGAAGTGGGCTGCCTTGTGTGGGAATGTGCTGGCTGGGAAGGAGGCACTAAAAATAGCCTGGTCAGTGTTGGGGAGGGTGCAAAAACAGCACAGCCCTGGGGCTATAGATAGTGGCTGGGCATTCCTAGCCCCAGGGCTGTGCCAGTAATCAGGTTAACCCATTTTTGTTTGGGTTAATGCATTGTTAGGGTGACCAATGGCCAATGGCCTGCAAATGCTTGCATGTCCTGAGCTTAGTGAAATCAAAATGTAATGCTTGTACACACCCATAGACATTTCTTAACAGCGTGTACATTATTTCTATGAAATAATCATTCATCCATCTGAAATTTTATCTATGGCAGAAATATAGGGGGAAAAGTGTAAGGAAGGTAATAGGAATGGACCAATGCAAGGATCTGGTCCAGGCTGCTGCATTTGTGAATGTCAAATTACTGTTGATCACCAGGGTTCTGGGTTTTCCATTTCCCATGGAAAAATGGAGCAAACACGGACATTCCCCTTGACTGGAGTATAACAGGTTGCCATCTCCAGCGGCACTCTAGCAACCTCTGAGGGGCACCCTTGAAGTCCTTTGATACTTCACTCCTGTTACTGGTCCTGTATCCCGTCTATACTTGTCTGCCACGTCTTGATGGAAAAATGATTAAGATGTTACTCTGGTGGGAGGCTGCCCCTTTGTACACCCTGATGACTAGGGCTGTCATTGCATGTTCCAACTGCCCCTAGACATGCCCCATGCCTTGCAGATGTTGTTTCTACTTCTATGTTGGGCTTCTCAGCCACCATGGGCTTTTCACCATGTTTTTCTCTAGCTAAGCCTACCAGCCTAAACCCACAAGATAGGGCTTGACTCTGAGGCTCTAGCTTCTTAACAGTCTTCCATGGCTCTGGTCTTCTGCTTCCCACAGTCTGTTGTGCTTCTTCTTGTGGGGCTGCCACAGCTTCTCTGGGAGTCATCCAGAGTCTATACTCTCTGCACCCGACCCTCCTGGGCTAGCTAAGCCAAGGGTTTTTATAATTCTGGCCTGCCCCCCTTCAGTCACCTGACCAGCTGACAGAACTCAGCTCTTAACCCCTACCCTGCCAGCAGGCTGTGCCCAGAAAGTTCTGGTCTTAAAGGGGCCAGCCTGCTTTCTGGTAACAAGGCTAGAGTTCCCTGGTACATGGAGGAAAACACAGATTTCTCATTTTAACAGATAAACTTGCAGATTTTGCAGTTTTGCAAGGAGCTCTCTGCAGACTGGTAGAGTCCATCCTGCAGGGGGCTGGGAAGGAGTTGGATGAGAGCGGTTAGGCAAGGGGCACCATGTGAATGTATATGCACATAGCTGCCAGGAAGCCTGGATTGCAGCTCCTGCAGGTAAGTGAGGATGGGACTGAGGCCACCATAGGGAGAGAGGGAGTTGGGCAGGGCTGGGGCTGCTACCCACCCAGGGCTGTGTGGGGCTTGGAGCCTGGGACTGCAATGTATGGCCACAGGGCCCTAGTGGGGACTGTGACAAGGCCCCGGTTGGCTTTCCCGGGGGGTGGGGTGGATGGGGCTGTCTCCCTGCCACTGCACACATTCCTGGGGGCAAGGGGTCCTGTGCCCCCCAGATTTGTGCACCGGGTGGAGGTGTGGGGGGCTGCCCACTGGAGGCTCAGGCTCCCGCCCTACTCCCCTTCCTTGGGGCCTCCACAGCCCAGTGACTGTGATCTGGCACTGCAGGGCACAATGGGGCCACCCAGGAAAGCTGCTTGCTGCTGTGAGCTCCATGGTGCCTTGTCAAGGCACCCCCTGCATGTGCAGCAGCAGTGGGGCAGCAGCATGAGGTTGTACCCCTCACTGCTGCTGCCCCCAGGGGACGCGTGCACAGGGGACGTGTTGCCAGGGAATAGTTTCATACTTTCTAGGGTCATAAGGGACCTGAGCAGATCATCAAGTCCGACCCCCTGCCATGGCAGGAAAGAGTACAGGCATACCTCGTTTTATTGCGCTTCGTTTTATTGCACTTCGCAGATATTGCGTTTTTTACAAATTGAAGGTTTGTGGCAACATTCATTGTTGTCTTATTTTAAGAAATTGCCACAGCCACCCCAACCTTCAGCAACCACCACCCCGATCAGTCAGCAGTCATCAACATCAAGGCAAGACCCTCCACCAGCAAAAAGATTACGACTCGCTGAAGGCTCAGATGACGGTTAACATTTTTTAGCAATAAAGTATTTTTTAATTAAGGTATGTACATTGTTTTTTTAGACATAATGCTATTGCACACTTAATAGACTACAGTATAGTGTAAACATAACTTTTATATGCACTGGGAAACCAAAAAATTCATGTGACTTGCTTTATTGTGATATTTGCTTTATTGCGGTGGTCTGGAACCGAACCCACAATCTCTCCGAAGTATGCCTGTACTGGGGTCAAACGACCCCGGCTAGGTGATTGTCTAGCCTTATCTTAAAGACCCCCAAGATAGGAGCCAGCACTACTTCACTTGGAAGTTGGTTGCAGTTCCTAGCCGCCCTGACAGTGAAGTAGCACCTCCTGATGTCTA
>NW_017728992.1:110027092-110041605 GCF_001723915.1 Gavialis gangeticus
ACCTCCCCTGCTGGCCCCTCATGGACATGTGCCAGGTTGATTCTCTCAAAGAGCTTACCCAGGATCAAGGTAAGACTAACTGGCCTATAGTTTCCCGGGTCCTCCTTCCTCCCTTTTTTGAAGATGGGAACCATATCAGACCTCTTCCAGTCCTCTGGCACCACACCAGAGCACCACAAGTGCCCATAAAGCCGTGCCAGGGGTCCTGCAATGACCTCAGCTAATTCCCTTAGCACTCTGGGGTGGAGATCATCCAGGCCAGCTGATTTAAATACATCCAGTCCCTCCAGAAGTTCGCTGACTAGATCCTCCCTGACCCTGGGGCCTGAGGGGGGCCCAGTGTGGGGACTGATCCAGTCCCTGCTCAGGAAAATGGAGGCAAAGAAGTTGTTAAATAGGTTAGCTTTGTCATCTGGGGTGATGACCAGATTTCCTAGCATGTCTTGCAGGGGCCCCATGTTACCCAGTACCTTCTTTTTGCCCCCTATATATTTAAAAAAGGACTTCTTGTTGTCACAGAGCTCACATCAGTAACAAGCTTCCACACCTGGCCCCATTGTTCCTTGCAGCTCCACCTGCTGGACTTCAGAGGCCTCAGTAGAGGGCAACAGGGTGGGAGCCTGAGCCCACAGCCCTCATGCGCAGCAGTAGGAAGCTGCCTCCCCATGTCTGAGCCCACAGCAGGCAGGCAGCAGGGGCAGGAGATCCAGGCTCTGCTTTGCTGCTGCAGCTGCCACCTTCTACTGAGGGCAAGGGGCTGTTGACCAGGGTCCCTGGCCCCATAGCCCTGGCAGCTGGGGGTCCCTTCTGGCAGGGCTGTGGGGGGCAGGGGGCTGTGAGTGCGGGGTGAGGGGCACCAGGAGGGCCAGGGGGCTTGTGTGGGGGAATGATGGGCCTTTTATTTTAATCATGGATTTGAGGGGGTTTAATCAGAGAATTTGATTTCACAGATTTCATAGAGATTAGGGCTGAAAGGGACCTCGGAACATCATCGAGTTCAGGCCCCTACCCCAGGGGCAGGAAGTCAGCTAGGGTCAAAGGATCCCAGCAAGACAGGTATCCAAAATGAGTCCAGAATAGGTGTTTGCACCACCTCTGGAGGCAGCTCTTGGGGGCTTGGATAATAAAGAAGTTTTTCCTTATGTCCAGCCTAAAACAGTCTTGGAAGAGTTTGTGACCATTTGACCTTGTCATCCCTTGGGGCGCTCTGGTGACCAGGCGTTCTCCCAGATCCTGATGTACACCCCTTATATACTTATATGCAGTCACTAAGTCACCCCTGACCATGCGCTTTTCCAAGCTGAAGAGTCCCATGGCTCTCAGCCTTTCATCATAAAGCCTGTTCTCTTGCCTCATGCACATGGCTCTCCTCTAGACTCTGTCAAGCTTTTCCAAATCCTTTTTTAATTGTGGAGCCCTGAATAGGATGCCCAAAATTTGCAATTTTTTTATCAGGGAAAACCAGTATCTGTGCTGGTTATCTGTAAAAGAACATACCTGTTAGATCTGGCTTCTTCTCACTGCTGTTTATAAGCTACCAGAATAGAGAAACCAATCCTTACACAGATCAATATTAGTCTATTTAATTTCCACCATAAGCAATGGAAAAGATTTCCTTGAACTCTAAAGGAGCCACTAAAGAAAAATTGTTAAACAAAAGGCAACTGTCAGTTTACATGCACAATCAATTTACACATGCAGCTTTAGCAACTGCATGTGTATCTAAAACATAAAATTGAAGCTGTATTTTTGAACGCATATTTTTTTGCATTAGTTCATATCTAGAGTTGAACAATATAAGCATCATTATCAGGCCCTGCTGGGACAACCCAGTGTAACCCCTTTGATTACTCCATGAATGTTGTTACCAGTTCACAGAGCAAGAGGAATCGTTCTGATATAAACACTTTGTTACGGGCTGAAGAAGCCAGAACATACAACAGATAATTTTTCCTGAAGACTCCAAAACAGAGCACCCCCTGCTTTGGGACCTATTTTAGCAGGTAAGTATTACTGCAGGATCCCAGAAGCAGCTTTGTCTTCTAGATGCAACATGTCACACTGGCCAAAACTTGAATGCATATTACACTGGAGGCAGGAGCTCTAATTCATAATACAATAAAAGCATTACAATCCCACCCACAGACTGTTGTCATGGCTTCTCCCCTTTCAACATAAAATCATCAAAGTAAAAGATGAGGTAACTTTATAGAATCTGGCTCCTCCATTAACAAGGACATAAATGAGACCAACATCTGCAGCTGGAGTAAACAAGACAAGAATAATTTAGAAGCAAATCAAACATCTGTTTTACTTTCAATACACCTCAGATCTCTATTGGGTGAGTTGTCAGACAAAAGGTTTCATAGCCTCTGTCCTCCAAGATGCAATAGTCTAACTGCAATTTTAACTGTTAATTAATACTACATAAACTGTAAAAAGCACCTGTAAAAACAACACTCTTCCCCAAGAACAGTGTAGAGGGAGTAAGATTCAGTGCCAGGTTACTCTCCTCACATGATAGTTCATATAAAAAGATAATTACCTGTTCATCTAGAACTAGGATCAGTGTATACTTTATAGCTTGGGTGAAATCCTGGCTCCTCAGAAACCAAGAGGTGTTTTGCCGTTAGTTTCAGTGCACCCAGATAGATTTCATAGATTTCATAGACATTAGGGCTGGAAGGGACCTTGGAAGATCATCAAGTCCAGCCCCCCGCCCAAAGGGCAGGAAGTCAGCTGGGGACATAAGATCCCAGCAAGATAAGCATCCAATTTGCTCTTGAAGGTGTTCAATGTAGGTGCTTGAACCACCTCCGATGGCAGGCTGTTCCAGACCTTGGGGGCTCAAAGAGTAAAGAAATTCTTCCTTATGTCCAGCCTGAAACGGTCTTGCAGTAGTTTATGACCGTTCGACCTCATCATCCCTTGGGGCGCTCGGGTGAACAAACGTTCCCCCAGATCCTGGTGGTCACCCCTGATAAACTTATAGGTGGCCATCAGATCCCCCCTGAGCCTGCGCTTTTCGAGGCTAAAGAGCCCCATGGCTCTCAGCCTGTTGTCATAAGGTCTGTTTTCCTGACCTCTGATCATGCGCATGGCTCTTCTCTGGACTCTCTCAAGCTTCTCCACACCCTTTTTGAATTGTGGAGCCCAAAACTGGACACAGTACTCCAGCTGCGGCCTCACCAAGGCTGAGTACAAGGGGAGGATGACGTCCCAGGATTTGCTTGAGAAGAATCTATGGATACAAGTGAGTGTTTTGCTCGTTTTACTAGCCGCAGCATCACATTGCAGGCTCATGTTCATCTTGTGGTCAATGATGACCCTCAAGTCTCTTTCTTCCGTAGTGCTAGCCACTGTAGCACTGCCGAGCCTATAAGGATGCTGCAGGCTTTTCCTCCCAAGGTGGAGAAACTTGCATTGTCTTTCTAGCAGGACCCAAAATTAAAGTAGATTGTTATTTGGGACAGCTTCCGCTATATTTAACATTCTTGAAAGGGCCTTTATCCAAGGTCCTGAAAACATATTATATTTCAGGGCTGTGCAAAATTTCAATGGGTGTTTCGTTTCAAAGCTGTTTTGATGCATTTCGAGCTCAAAACAGTGAAATCGAAATGAAACAAAAGGCTTCGAAACAGCTTCAAAATGAAACAAGGGCATTCAAAACAGTTTGAAAACTTCATTTAGGAGAGGGAGGGAGAAGAGGGGGGAAGGACTGCTCTGATATTGATATCTAGCTCCCTGTTAGATTCCCCAACTCTCTGATTGCTTCCCCCAGCTCTCTGATTTTTTTCCCCAGCTCTTCCCGGGGGGTGCGGGCCCCCAATCTGCACATGAGACTTCAGCAGGCTGCTGCTGAAACTGCAGTGGCAGCCTGCTGAAACCCAGCATGCAGATCTGGGGGCTCACATCCCCCAGGAACACCTGGGAAAATGATCAGAGAGCTGGGGAATCGAACCAGGAGCTGGGGGAATGTTCAGATCCCTGAATATTCCCCCAGCTCTTCCTGGGGGGTGTGGGCCCCGGGACAATGCAGGATGATGTCTGGCTGCCGCTGCTGTCTGGTACCAGTGCTGGGTGCAGCCTGTACTGAGCACCAGGAAGACTGGTGCTGCCATTGGCCCCAGCCAGCAGTGGCAGCCTGCTGTCATCCTGTGCTCAGATTTGGGGGCCTGTGCCCCCCAGGAGAGCTGCAGGGCTGTGCTGGACTCTTCCTAGGAGTGCGGGGTCCCATATCTGTGTGTGGGATCACAGCATGCTGCTGCCGCCGGCTGGGGCCAGCACCAGCACTGGGTTCTTCCCAGCGCTTGGCACAGGCTGCACCAGGCAGACTCGGGTGCTGGCGCTGGCCCCAGCTGGCAGCAGCAGCCTGTTGTCATCCCTCAAGCAGATCCGGGGGCCGCACCACCAGATCTGCGTACAGCATGACAGCAGGCTGCTGGTGCCAGTAAGTGATGTGAATTTTGCTTTGAGCAGTCTGAGGTGCAGTTTTCCAGAAACCCCTGCACCTACCTCCTTGAAACTTGGCAGGATTCATGCCCTCAGAAGGCACTACCAATTTTCACCTGAATCAGGCAAGAAATGACAAAGTTATAAGAATTTTCATGATTCCCCATTATAGCTTATGGGCAAAACATCAAAATGCGTCAAAACAGTATCAAAACAGCGAAGCAGTTTGATGAAATGAAATGGAACCGTGCTTCAAAACAGCAAAACAAAACACTGTCCCTTCGAAGCAGTGAAATGGAAGTCAAAACAAAACAGTGCTGTTTCGCACAGCCCTATTATATTTATAATAATAACTGATATTATATTTAAACATTGAGATGCTGTGAGGCTTAATGAAACAGGTATATAGTAAAATCCCCATTTTACAGATGGATAAACAAAAGCACAGAAAGATGAATAACTTGCCCAATGTTCAACTGCAAGCCATTAAGAGTGCAGGGTATCAATCATTCATTACCTAATCAAGCTTAAGGCAAGACAAAATTATAAAGCCATCCAGTCTGACTTCCTGTATTTCTCATGCCATTATATTTCACCCAGTTAACTTCGTATTAAGCCCATTATCTAGTCTTTGACCAAGGCTTCTTCCAGAAAGGCATCCTGTCTTGATCTGAAAAACTCTAGAGTTGGAGTTGATTGCTTCCCTTGGTCTTTGGTTCCTATAATTAATCACCTTCATGTTAAAAATGTCTATCTCATTCCCAGTTTGAATTTCTCTGGATTTAGCTACAAACAATTGCTCTCTGTTATGCCTTTCTCCATTAAAATAAAAAGCTCTTTAGTACCCATCACTCTTTCTCTGCAATCAAGTTGCTGTAATGAACTCACCTCTTAAGTTTCTTTTTGATAAGATAAATAGATTGAGGTCAGTAAATCTCTCACTTCAAAACATTTTCTCTATCTCCTGAACCATTTTGCTACCTTTTTTTGTACCCTCTTAGATATTTTCACATTTTTTAAAAATGCAGACATTAGAGCTGCACGTGGTTTTCTGGTACTGGTCTCTCCAGTGCCCTTGGATATACCTATACATCCAGGAATTACATAACCCTTTTTTCCAGAACACTGGGCTGAAAACTCATGTTGCCCCTAAATCCTTTTCAGAGTTCCTGTTCTCCATGATACAGTCTTCTACTCTGTAGGCATGGCCCTTATTCCTTGTTCCAAGAGGTATAACTTTACATTTGCCATATTAAAATGCATTTATCTTCAATGTCTTCTGCTTTTTAAGCAGGAATCTACTTCAGTGTTTCCTCTACTTCAGCTAAGCAAATGTAAAGTCTAATTTTAAGAAAATCTAAGTATCTGCCACCTTTGCAGGTTTAGCAGTTGTAAATATCAATTAATCCTTTTTGCTCTCAGGAGACTGAATTTATATTCTCCAGATCAAAAACTAATAATCTAGTTCACAGTAAGGTTGAGAGAACCAGTTTGCAATAAATTACAAAAGAAAGTGCTAAGCTACACCAATCAGAGAGAGAAAAATATGCCCAAAGAGAATTAACTGCATTAATAAGGACATAACGGATGACAAAATGGCTAATGTTCTAACACAAAAGTGACCTCAGAGCTAAGCCTACCCAAAGAAGAAGGGCTGAGGGGAGGGGGCACAAAGGGGAGAGGGAGGGAGAAGATTTTGCTCAGGAAAGGAGCAACAGCACAATCTTTGATCTCAATTAATCAAAATACCCTTCTCTTTTTTTAGAAAACATTTCTACAACTCAGAAAAGAACTTAAACTGAAAATTAATTAAGCAATTGTATTGAAAAGGTTAAAGACCATCCAGACTAATTGAGAATTAAAAAAAACCCCAAGAAATTACAGTCTTTGGATAAAATACCTTGATTGAGTTCTTGAAGCCAATTGATTAAAGTTATCTGACAACACTTGCAGAGAAGGACAATGTGCCAAGGCCCTGGTCCTTTACTGAAAGCCACCTACACAACCCCTACTGAACACACTGTGGTACAAGCACAATGATTTTCCATATGGTTGTCAGTGCTAAAGCATGGCCTGATAGAGAAGTCTTACTTAAACTATGGGAGGTAAAACAAAGCTTGTCAATAGTTCAGAAAATAGGAGGAAAACAATGAAAGGAAATAACTAAACCCCTAATTCCACCACCCAATCCATGCGTCCTTAACTCCAAGTATATGAGTTGTATAATTTGCTTCAGTGGGATAAGTCACCTGTTTAGAGATAAGTACATTTATACATGTTTCCAAGACTGGGGCCTTAGACTGCACACTTCTCAGGACAAGGAACCTATTTTACATTATGGGCATATAATGTGTTTAGCACAAATGTATTCAAGCCCCTGCCCACAGCCCAAATTCAGCTCATTCAGAAATTTGACAGTGATGGAGTGGTGGTACTGCTCCCCTGCTGTCAAATTTCCAGACCCATGGGGAGCCTTGGGTCGTGTGTGCTGGGATTGGGCACCCAATTTCTGTGCAAGGCCAGGTGGGGGCAGTGCCAGGCCCCAGGCACAATCCTGATATGGGGGCCCAGGAAGGGGTGGCACAAGGCCCCCCAGGGCCCAATCCTGGCAAGAGGGGGAAGCACCAAACCACTGGGTCCCAGCCTTAGCACATGACAGCAGGAGAGTGGTGCTGGGCCCCAAAGCCTGATTATAATATGTGGGGGGTTCAATCCAGCCTGAGAACCAGGTCTACACCACTCATCTGGCCCATGGAGCCAAAAGGCTAAGCACCCCTGGTTTAACACAAATGGGCCCCAATCTGAGATGTCCTGAGGATGCTATCACAAAATAGTACTATGCCAGCAGCATGTATGTATTACTATGTCTCAGGTAAAGAGATCTTTTATCAGATTACTACCATTTTTCTTGCTTCATGTCAGCAGCTAACTCGGGGGAGGGGGGGTGCAAAATGCGGCCCAGGGGCTGGATGCATCCTGCCAGGCCATTCTATCTGGCCCACAGGGCCCCTAAAAAATTTCAAAAATTTAATATTAATCTGCCCTGGGATGCCTGTCATGCAGCCCTCGATGCCTTGCTGAAACTCAGTAAGTGGCCCTCTGCCCAAAATAATTGCCTGCCCCTGTGCTAACTCCTGATACTTGCTTTTAAACACACCTGACTTACCTTAACATTAAAATCTTCATTCAATTTAAGTGGACTGAAAAAAGGACCCCAGGAGATTTTAAGGCTGTGTGCATAGTAGTTTCATAGTAGCTAGTGTCAGGAGGGACCTGAACAGATCATCTAGCCTGATCCCCTGCTGCATGTTCTTTCCTGGTTGGGAGGTACTGGGGGCATTCTGATCTAGTACCATTTTCCACCCCCTGTGCAAAGTGTCCATGACTATAAGGCATCAAGAATCAAGTCGCGTCTAAGAGCTGTTGCCTTGCATGTTTTTAGTCATCTCTTCCCCAAGGCAGGCAACACCTTAAAGCCACAACAGGCTGTATTACAGATGTATTGGTAGTTTAGCTACTGATAAAAGATACAAGAGATGGCCCAACTTTTTATATTTTATACTTCCCATGCACAGCATTTACATCCTTGGTTTAGATTAGAATAGCCTTAAGGAAGGTTAATGGAACCTTTTACTTTACCTCCAGACACTTATCGATTCAAAGAAATCACCAGGACATGGAGAGAGCCTGGGTACAGCCCCTCTCCAGGATAATGAACAACGTGGATGGAACAGGAACCAGTACACTGGCCCTACACCACTAGAAGATGCCTCATTCAGCCTAAATTTTCCACAGTGCAGTTAAACAGGAACAGCTGAAACTGCAAACCAGCCTTAATTTACCAGAGTCTATCCCAGTAAGTTAGACAACTCACTAAGTTGGCTGCGCTCATTCTTACTGTATTGTGAAGGTGACTGAGAATTATTCCTCTATTCTCTCAGGCTCCTTCATTTAATGTCTTTAGTTATTGCTTAGTTTGCAAGTCCCAAAACTAGAAATGTCAAAACAGGTTCTGCATATCCTGAAGTGCACTTGTCATTAACTCCTCACAACAAGGAGAGGTGTGATCTCCTGACTTTCTGCAGTGCTCCCTTGATCATTCTAGTGGGCGCATCTAGACAAGATGCTTAACGCGCAGTAGCCTGCACAGTAATACTGCACACTAGCGTATCACAGCACACACAATGTCAATACGCTACTGTGCAGTATTATTAGGCTATTGCACAGTGGCATCACTGAAATGGTGTTCGTTGGCGCTACTGCACAGGAACTCTAGTTACTGCACCTTTAGTTAGTGCTTCATTAAGCAAGTACTAAATTAAATGTGCAGTAACTACTATGCACTAAAGAACGTGTAGACACACCCAGTGAGTAGCAGTAGAAGAGGTGAGATTACTTTGAATGCTATAAAATGTGGATGAAATAATGTTCCCAGCCCTGTGTCTATGGTCAATTTTCAAGTTATATTAAGACTTTTCTGTCCAGCTCATATAGAGAAAACTCTTATTGCTGAGTAACACAATACCGTATTCTTTAGACTCGAAAAAATGCCCCAAACAAAAACATAACAGACCTGCTTCTGCAATTGCTCTATAAACTAACATGCTGAAATTCAGTGGGAGTATTATTCATGAAATAAATATAGGACTGAAGTATTTGGGTGAAAAGCTCCAGTCTAGTTGCACAAAGCAACCCTGAAGCTTGAACAAATGACCATTTGAGGGTTCTCTCAAAACCCTCTCAGATGTGACTCCTGCGTCAACTCTATCCCATCCCATGGTGTGGAGCATGGCTGCAGGAACCAGGGCATTCCAAAGTGCTGATATAACATTTTGGGGCCATAGTCTGTGGCCTAAGGTACAGCACTAGGTTCAATGTATGTTTGATAGACTCCCTTCTGGTCAGAGAAGCCAAATCTGGTAGGCTCACAGGAGATGCAAAAGTGTCATAAAATTCTGGCAAGAGCCTTCTGGGCTGCTTCTCCTGACAGTGTTAGGTTTCATGTAATTATGTTGTTTTAGTTGACCTTCCTCCCAGTGACACCATTGGCATTTCAAACAGAAATCTGTTTTCAAATGAAGCTCACCTTTACTTGTAAATATTCCAGTAGACTCCACTAGAATCTTATAGCTGCTTTTTGCGGGGTGGGGAGCAGGGGCCTACTGAAGAATCATTCCCTCAGAAATTGACAGCTTTAGTCTGAATTCCCCCCCGAAATTAGTAACTAGTAGAAGACAGCTGAAATTTTCAACTGGTTTTTTTTACTGGGCTTTCCCAGATGTGCAGCTCTTTGGTTCGAAAATGTTGCAATGGAAACAAAATTGTTGACATCCTGACATTTCACAGCATGCCTGCATGAGAATGGTATTGCTACATGTATTATTCTGGAGCATATGTGGTCTTTTTTCTTTCCATCTCCACTTGCACTTCTTAAAGGAACCATATTTGATACAGTAGGACTGCTATTGACACTTTAGGGCTGTGAAAGCTAAGTGTTGTATTGCTGTATTACTAGTAGGGAATGGTATGTAAGTAGGACATGTTAATGAACGTATTACTAACATCCTTTGTGCTTGTTGCCTACTGTAATTACAAGAGACCAACAGCAATCCACAGCTCTGATAGCCCCCAACAGCTATGGTCCTCTGAAAGAATGGATTTGAGAAGTGCAAAAATGAGAGCAGCAAGTGCTGGAGACAGAGCAATCTGGGCAGCTGGCCCACAGCTTGGGAATGCACACCCAGAAAATGTCCGTGCAAATGAGCCTTCAGAACAAAACATGAAAAACTCTTTTCTGAGATGACTTTCTTGCAGCCTCCACATGCTAGAGTAAAAGCCAAACAAATTTCCATAAGCTTTGGTATCAGGCAAAAAGAAACATGATTTTACTTTCAAAATTTGTCAGACTATGGTAAGGAGTACTGTCAGAGTGTAGGCTGTGAGCTAGGAGTATTAGCAGCATTATATTACAAATAGACACATTAAGAGTAACAGCTAAGCATGCCCTCCTGATACCTACCTTACTCTACCAGGCATTATGCACCATTGCAAAATTTTCCCTCATTAAAAAAAAAAACTAAAACAAAAAAAACCCCTGATGCATTTGAAGCTCTTCTCAATTCTAGTAGTCCTGCTCTTTGAACTCAGAATGGTCTGATCCAAAGCCCACTGAAGCCTCCCACTTAGTGCAGTGAGATTTAAACCAGACCCAATTTGCAGGTCTCCCATTGCCTTCGGTGACAATTAGCTTATATTTTAAAATGGGAGACCAAGGTCTCAGGGTTTGGGCCCAGTTTCTTCTCCTTTATATATATTCTGAATTTTGATATTTAAACTGACTTCTGTGAGAACTAGATTGAGTCCAGAACATGAACCCTTTGAATTACTGGAATGGCTGGCTGTGGATGCTGTTTCTGCTAGCACCTGAAAAATCTTTTCCTTTTATTGCAAAGAGTGCAGCATGCTCAGACACCACAGCGATGGGTACTATACAAGTCCCTGAGTTTGTGTTACAAATAGTTAATACTTCTGTAACATCCTGGTTTTCATTCAGTCTCATCACTCAGTCTTTCTCCTCCATTTACATTGTCATTACCTGTTTAATGTTCCTCTGTCTCTCCCCATTAAAAAGTAAATCCTCCTGACCTCAATCAGGGTGTCTTTATTCTCCTTCTTCCCCCATCTCTATCAGATTTGCACTTCTTGTGTCAGTCTTATACTCATTCAGTAGAGCTGCTTGTCCTCAATCACTAGCTGTCAGTCTTCCACCCTGTCTCAATATGTTAAGACATTTCCTGTGCTGACATACTGAGCTAATCTTTAATACTGACATCTTATATTCGGGCTACTGGTGTTAAGTGAGAGTGGTCATTTGCTTTCAGAAGCTGGATAGAGATGCCAAGATAGTTACTGCCTCCTTGTGATTTACAGCAATGAATTTTTACACCAGGCCTTGCCCTTTTACTTCTGATTTTATGAGGTAAAATCTACTGACTTCCAAAGAACAAATGAGAATAGCCACAATGCATCTTTTTTGCCTTCTGATTTAGGCATTTGGTACTTGAAACAGCCATTTCCTTTATCAATTTGGAGGCATAGAATATAACCATAGTGGAGAGTGATGTAGGCATTAGTATCAGTGACTGTCCTGGTGATGGGTTCTGGTATTCTGGTGCACTAAGTGGACATTTTTGGAAACAAAGTGGCCCTTCTTCAAACTATTAAGTATAAAAAAACCCCCTACTTGACAAAAAGTTAGTACTACCTTATGATATCTGGTGCCTTTGTGGAATGTGTAGCTGAACAGAAATCACACTTCTGGAAAGCTACAGATGACAACTTGAGGTACAGGTACATGTTAGCTTTACTTTGTTTTCTTTCCAGAAGCTGATAAAAGATACTAAGAATTATTTGCAAGCATTGGCAGGTTGTAGCTACATTGAATGGTGGAGAATGACTTGGGGCAGCTTGCTCGACTTATGATTGTGGTATGGAACAATCTGGGTGGATCATGCCCCTGGGAGTAGGATAGGTGTCCTCTTCTACCCAATTCTCTTGTATAGAGTCAAAGGAAAGAGGCCCATGTGTCCCTTGAGTGATTGTATGTGCTTCATTTTGGACTACAGAGGCATAGCACAGGCCTTTTTGCCATGGAGACTGCTAGAATGAGATTGGGAATTTTTAAGACCTAAGTAGACAAAGCTTTGGCTGGGATGGTCTAGTTGGGGATGGTCCTACTTTGAGCAGCAGGTTGGACTAGATCACCTCCTGAGGCCCCTAACTTTCTGTGATTCAAATGACATGCAAGATGATCATAGTCTATGGGTTTAATAGCTAAGTGAAAACCCAGTATCTGTTGGCAGTTAATAGATATGATATTCTTTCTGGGGAGTATACTGTCACAGGGTACCCCCCAAAAATTTGAGATAACCTGCTCTATGGGCAGCCTGCCTAGCTCTCTCCTGCCACGGTCTGATGTTAGTTGTTATACAGAGTGTGGGAGGCTGTCCTGGTCTTATTATAATGACCACCCAGATTCCGGTCCTGGCCTTATGGGCCAATTACATGGCTCCATACCTTCCCTCCATGCCTTGCAGATGGCTTCCTTACAGATGTTCTACCAATTGCTGATGCAGCCACTCTCTGGGCTTTCCAACCCCTTGACCTCTGTCTCAGCCCCGCTCTGGGCCCTCAGACTTCTCGGGCTTTCCACACAGCCCCTTCCTGGCCTGCCAGACCCCTCAGTCTCCCTCTCGGCCCCACTCAGGTTGCACTTGGTCTGTTCTCTGGCCCCTGTCTGGGGCCTCAGACCCCTTGGTCTCACACAACCACTCCGTAGGATATCAGACACCTCAGTCTCCCTTCCTTGTCCCTCTTTGGGCTGCCAGCCCCTTTTGTCCCTCATCCTAGACCTTTTTAGTTCTTCACCTTCCCAGCAGCTCTCCAGGCCCTCAGACCTGTCCAGTTCTGAACTCTATTCCTGGCCCCTTGCTGGACTGCTGGACCCTCCTGGTCCCACTATGTTTGCTGGGCCTCACTATATCCTGTAGGCCCCTCACAGGGCCTCACCATCCAAGCCTTTGGACTCATCTGATCCTGCACTCTGTTCTCTGGACCCTCACTGAGCAGCACTCTATTCCTCAGCCCCTCACTGGGCCACTGGACCCACATGGTCCCAGTCTTCCCTGCCAAGTGCTTTTCTGTTGGGGTGTACTCCCTTACCCTTCTCCCTCCATGGGGTAACCTACAAAGCAGTGAGAGCTGAGGCTTTCTAGGAAAGGCATCTTTGCCTTTTCCTGGAGTGTCCCAGGTGTGGCATTTCATGGAGGCTACCCTGCCACAGGCAGCCCCACCATGCTAACCAGCCCCAGCAAGGTACAGTTTCAGGTCTTACCCAGGACCAGTCTTCATGCCTTCCTGATCTTATTTGTTCCTCTCTGGGCTCCCCCTAAATGTTTTACGCCCCTCCTGGGCTGCTAACTACCAGGCCTCCTGGCCCTGTTTCCATCTCCCATCAGAGTCCTCCATCTCTGACCCCCAGCTCACTTTCAGACCCCTTTCCATGATCCCTGTCTGGCCCTGCTCCGAGTCCTTCATCTCTCCATAGGTCTTTCTTACCACAGACGCGTCCTTTTCTGGGCTCATACGGAAAAGGCCCCCATACTCTACCCCACTCACTGGGTTCACCCAGACCCTTCACTAGGTCTCTCAAACACTTGGCCCCTCTCTCAGGGCTCACATGGCTGCTCAGTAGGCCCATAGACTCTCAGCCCCTCTCCCAGAGCTCACCTGGCCTCTCACTAGACCCCTGTGCACTTAGCCCCTCTCTCTCTGGGCTCATCCAGCCTCTCAATAGTCCCCAGGCACTCAGCCCCCTTATCAAGGCTCTGGACCCTGACACTGGGTCCCTCAGCAAGCTCCAACATCCCCTGACCCCCACCTGCTGGTGACTTAGCAGGCTGCTCAACCTCTTAAAGTGGCAGGTACATCCAGTGCCCTGCCACATATACTACTTGTTAGACTGTAACATGGGTGTCAGCAGCTCTCGTTCATGCAGTTCAAAGGCATCACTCGCCCGAGGTCAGAGTTAATCTCATGTGGGCAGTACTATACATTCAGGTTTTGTGTTCAGCAGTTTGAGTTTTACTGACCTCAGCATTGTAAATGGGCCCAGGATTCAACCAGGCAACTTCATCACTATGTTAATGACTTCTAATCTTTTTATTTTTTAAATGAAGTAAATTATTCTTGCAGAAGTTAGTATCCATTTATGCAGTTATAGCCATCATGTAGACTTGCAGAGGAGAGGCTGCACAGTGTGTTAGAGCAGAACAGGGATTAAGGGCCAGCACTGAAATGTTTGGAGCATATAGTTGCCAACAGGGGTAGTGACGTAATTCATTGGCATTCTGTGAAATGTATGTCCCAAAATCTTGAGTTTTTTTAGACAGTGATTACAATAATCTTAAGTATGTAAGAGAAAATAAATGTTCTCCTTCTTCACTCCCTTCCCTACCATCCCCCACAGCATATAACCTGACCTCCACCTCTATTTCCAACTC
>NW_017728992.1:110046605-110054134 GCF_001723915.1 Gavialis gangeticus
TTAAGGGCCAGCACTGAAATGTTTGGAGCATATAGTTGCCAACAGGGGTAGTGACGTAATTCATTGGCATTCTGTGAAATGTATGTCCCAAAATCTTGAGTTTTTTTAGACAGTGATTACAATAATCTTAAGTATGTAAGAGAAAATAAATGTTCTCCTTCTTCACTCCCTTCCCTACCATCCCCCACAGCATATAACCTGACCTCCACCTCTATTTCCAACTCATCCTCCCTTTTCCACCTCATTAAATCATTAACATTTTAGAAGCCATTAAGTATGTAAGAAGTTGTTCCTTGCTGCTACCCTCAGCTGCTGCCTGTATGCATAACAGACAGCAGTTTCCTGGATGGTCATTCTTCCTTGGTTATACAACTGGAACTGTACACCAAACCAAGCCCTGCACCTCTCCTACCCTCAACCCGCTTGAGCATCCTACCCATACCTCTGGCCTTTCCAGCAAGCTTCCCCCTCACTGTTTGCTCCCTCACATAAAGAAAGAGTCTGTACCTAAAATTTGCATTTCCTGATTTCCAGAGACACAAATTTCAGCTCTCTTTAAGGTCAGTGCAGATTCTAACTTATATGGAAGGAGGGACACAGCCAAAGAACACACAAGATAGAGAAAATCTCAGAAAGCAGCATAAGCACAAGGGGTAGGGAAGAGGCTCAGACACCTCCAAGAGGGCAAAGCCCCCAGAGATTCTGGTTCTCTGTTAAGGGAGCAGGGAAAGGGGCTGAGACCCCTCCAATCCCAGTTCACATGTAGCCAAGGGGGGGATGCACAGATATGGGCAGAGAACCCCCAGATACTGAACATTAGGCCTATCTATAGAGTATAACCCTTTGTTTAATACCACATTCAATATTGTTTTCACAAGTGCCTATCATCTCAGTGGGTGTTCTCATCAAAAATGCATATGCTCATCTTCTCACCCCAGTCCCAGCACTGCATGCTAGGTTCATGCTTCAGCTCTTCACACAGCAGGGCAGGGCTTCCTCAGATGCTGACTCACATAGGAAGCCAGAGAGATGGGTTCAGACCGGCCAAGAAGGTCAAAGGCCCTCTTGATACAGTACAAATACAGGGACCAGGAATATGACTTGCTCAGAAATTGCAAACCCATTTAGATGATGGCTACCACGTAGCTGAGCAGGGAGAGAGTTTTTGCCTCAGTTCACGAGGGAAGCAGAAAGAGTAGTTTAGGTACTCCCGCAGGAGAAACACTCCAGATCAGGCTAGAAGACAAGGAGAGGGCTCAAACCCCTTTAGAGAGGGAGTAACCCTAATGCCAGCACACACAGGGACAGAGAAGGACTCAGAAACACCCAGAGCAGGTCTCCCCATTTTCTGACACATAGGACAATTAAGTGGCACTGACAGGTACCTAATACCCCCACTTACCCTGTCACTCAACTAACTTAGTGCCCCCCACTCCCAGTCCCACTCCCTACCTCCTCTCCAGTATGAATTCCCCTCCCCCATCACTGATGCCCATTTAGTTGCATACCCTCCCTTTCCACAGCTCCTACCCCTCCCTCTTGCCCTTTAACTCCACTTCCATCAAGCATTCACATGTATGATTTATTTCTATTCAAAAGCAGTTTGATTGCTTTCAGAATTTCCAGTTTTATTCCGATTACATTTTCCCACAACCTGCCTTGGACAGACGCAGAATGTAGCAACTTGCCTGAAGTTCATTCTGACATTTCTGTCAGGAGTTGGATTTAAACCAACACTGGCTGGGTGTAGGTGAGGGTTGATGGCTATTTCACCCTTTAGCCATCCAGCTTGTGAAAATCAGCAAATGAGAGTGCCTTTCAGGTGCACATGTACAATACAACGTTTGGTTAATTTCTATCCAGAATATGATTTTCATTTTTATTTCTCCTCATGGAGAAACACCAGTTGGGGCAACTGAGAACGTTTTGGGCACAACTAGAGTCAGGGTTTGATCCCTAGAAGTATGCAAAAGAAGTCAGTAGAGGTTCTCAACTTAGGTGATGGTATTTTGCCCAGGGGAGCTGTATCTTAGGAACTACTAACTAAAACCCATTTCAAAGCCATCCCTATTGTGTACCCCATGAGGTACACCAACTTCTTTATAGCCAATTCCACCAAGCATATAGCTTTTAAAATACTTACAGTACTGATCTTTAAACAGAAATGGGTTCTAACCCATAATTACAGCAGAGCTAGGACTCTACTATAATACAGTGGTCAAGAGTCTCCAATTTTCTATTGTTCAGTAAAGACATCAACTTCAATAAAAGAACAGTGGAAAGGTATTTCTAAAGCCTAAGACAAATCATACCTTATGAAAGAGGCTGGTTTGGCATTTGTAGCTTTGTTGCTTTCTGACTGGCATTTGATATTCAACTGACACAGAGCTTTTTCATTGAGCAAGTTGCACCCGTATAATTATAGAGATGTTTTAAACCAAGAGCAATGTGATAGGCTATGGAAACTTCCTTATTTTGATACATTATTTCTATTCTATTGTATTTGTATTCTGTGTGTGTGTAATACTTAATAGATATAAGCTAAACCACAGTAAGTTATTCAAAATAATGTAACAAATGAGGAACAGTTTTAATTATTAAACCCCCCCGTAAGCTACTTAAATAAAAGCATCAGGGGGTCTACATAGGCTTTTGCACCTGCTCATTTATATAAATTTAAAATGAACTTAAATTATACTGGTAGAGCTTCCTTGGGTAAACAACTCTAAAATTTTCTTTTAAGAAAAAATGGCGGATCTTGCTTTTCTACTCAGCATGAACTCATTGCCAAACTTGAGCCCAAGAAGGATCTTTTCCACCTGATCAAATGGATGATAAATATGTGTTGGGTGGAGGGAGGGGAAAGAAGGGGGGAGGAAAGATGTGCTTTCCTTCACAGCAGGCTCCATTGTCCTCTTCCTGCGATCTTCTGAGCCTACACTGGCCAAGTAAGATCTCTAGTATTGCCATAACAAGGTCTTTGTGGTGCCTTGTCTCCCCTGTTTTTTGACCACTGTGGAATGTTTCTGGCTATTTTCACAATTTATTTTGTGGTTACAGTGTGCAAAGCATTAAAACAGACAATTTTTAAAACTCTTGGGATAAATGATTGCCTGTGAATGCATGCCCCAATCGCTTCCATAGCCTCTGGGCCACTTACAGTCCAGTGGTGCTATACAGAGCTAATACTTCAAGTCCTGCTGTCATGCATACACCAGTACAAACCCAGAGCAGCCTTTCTAAAAATATTATCAATGGATTTACACTAGTAAGTGTGAAAGCAGAATTTAGCTTTAAGAGTGCAAGGAGTGAGAAACATTTCCACTATAAGGCTAATTTAACCAGTAACTGTGCTTATAAAGGCTGATTGTACATTTTTATATAGCAACATTGATGTAATAAACAACATAAGCAAGGGACAGAAACAATATGATACTCAAAGTCCATTTTCCTAAGTTAGATAATGGCCAGATTTTGTTACAGTTTTTTAGGGTGGAACTTGTGTTTATTTCACGTTTTTGTAGGCATATGAGTAGAGAGTATGCTAGCATGAGAGACAACTGAGGAGCTCACTTCCAGCCACATACCCAAATCAGTCCCTACCCGTACACACAACTGCAATGCACAATGCCTTTCAGAAAAGGATCCAGCTCTGACCTGAAGCTAGTAGATACATCCCTAGAGGCCCCTTCCCATTCTACTTACATTGGAAGCCTGCTCCAGAACCTTGTTCATGGTAGCCAAAAGGCTCATTCCAATTTCCAGCTTATTCAACTTATTCATGTCAAGCTTATAACCATAGAAGCATGCCTCTACTGCATCCACCTAAGGACAGGCTTCACAGATTTTAGATTTCATTCTATTTCCCCTAATAAATGTTGCTTCAGCCTTTTCATCATCTGACTTCCTTGCAATTCAGCCCTCTGGCCATATCACACTTGCACCTACTTTTCCAGGAGAGGAATTCACTGCAAGATTCTAAATAAAGGCAAATATACCCCCAACAAATACTGCTGCACAGCACCCTTTCTCAACAACATACCTGGGCTCCATTCTTCTCTTAGAATCATAAGCTCAGGGCTCCTCCCTGGCTACTCCAGAAACACTGCAAACAAAACTCAAGAAAAAGGTCTCCTACCCACTCTGGCCTTGAACTTCTAACTCCTCCCCACTATAAGAAAGGAAAGACCACAGTTCAGGGCAACACAACTAGATGCATAGGACAACAAAAGGGAAAACTGGAAAGCGGAGGTGGGTCAAAAGTTTAAAACTAGAGATTCTGCAGGACATCATGTACAGCCATGACCAATAATTGAGAACTCTGTTCTTGTTAACCCCTTGTGTACCAGCATTAACTTTATATACTCCATCCCACACTTCAATCCTGCACAACAATCCCTTTACCCTAAAGAGTTCTTTTCCCTCTCTCAGTGTATTTATAGAGAGAAAGCATATCATAGAGAAACACCTCTCAACCAGGCTCTTTCAGTCCCCTCTTTGGGGATAGTATTAGTCCTCAAGTGTAATATTTTGCAGTTAGTTCTATAAAATTCCATCCCATTTCTATTATCCTAGTCCTTACTAGCCCATCTCTCTCTATATGATTTTTTGATGCCCCTCTGTATTGATGATGCCTCCCAGCTTTGCATCACCGGCAAATGTCATCAGCCTCTGATCCAGTCTATTCCCTCTTCCCTTTTGTCATGTCCTCATCACCCACAGACTGCAAATCAGATGAACTGTGTAATTCTTAACATAAATCTAAATAAACCTGAAACTTTTCAATTTCTAATATGATGAAGTTAAATTTATGAGTCTTTTGGGAGATAAAACACAGTAGGCCAGATTCTTAATTACAAGAAGCTTTTTTTCGCATGATAGTATAGTCAGCAGGAATGACCTCCAAGAATAACCCCTGTGCCTATGTATTTCAGATGGTAGATTTCTGGCATGGGACATGGTACTCTTAAGACCTTAGGATAGCAAGGGGTAGAGGATCATGTTAAAGAATGGTCTTGATTGGCTGGCTGTTCTATGTGGTTTAACTCAGATCCTGGGATGAATAGGGCTGCACAGCCTCAGATTTACAAGTGCAAGACTAGCTTAAAGTTCTGGGTCCTGCCCTTTAACAAGGATGTGGACCAGCTTGAGAGAATCCAGAGAAGAGCCACCCATATGATCAGAGATCTGCATGGCAAGCTATATGAGGAAAGGCTGAGGGACCTGGGACTCTTCAGCCTGAAAAAGAAAATGCTTAGAGGGGACTTGGTAGTAGCTTACTAATACATTAGGGGAGTACATCAAAGACTCAGTGAACAACAGTTCACCAGGGCACCCTTGGGGAAAACCAGGAGTAATGGCCACAAACTCCTGGAAGGCCATTTCAGACTCAATATTAGGAAATACTTCTCAGTCAGGGTGTCCAGACTATGGAATAAGCTCTCTCTAGAGGTGGTGCAATTGCCTAGCTTGGAAATCTTCAAGAGGAGACTGGATGGTCACCTCACTGGGGTCACCTGACCCCAGTTGTCTTTCCTCCTTGGTGCAGGGGGCTGGACCCAATGATCTTCCAAGGTCCCTTCCAGCCTTACAATCTATGAATCTATAAAACATCTTTGTATCCCCTCCTTGCTCCATCCTTCTTCAAGTTCTATAACACATTAACTGAAAATGAAGCCACACGAGTCTGGTTTCCCCCTTACTTACAGCATGTTACATTGATCTCAGTGGATGTTTAAGTAAAAGGAGAATCCAGCCCAGTATTTTTAAATAGCACAGAGAGCACCTGTTTTTCAGGCTGGCTGGCCAGCGCCTTATTTGAGCACTAACAGTTCTGTAATGTCAAATAAGATATTTGGAGAGTAAGTGAGTTACCTGGCAGATCTATATTTAAACTAATTACACTCCTAGCTAATTCATGAATGAGAAAGAGAGAAATTGTCTCAGCTGTTTTGTGATAACTAGACACAGGGGCTCAGCTACTCCATTGTCTCCACTAGTCTGGAAACAATATCTCCATGCATTTTGAATTTTCTAATTCTGTGGCTATCTTAACTCCATTTAAAATGCCTGCCAACTCCTCCTGTTGTTGGTTTTCTCCGTTTTATTTTCAGTGTTGACAGGCTGATAAAAGCCATTAAAGTGTGGCTTCTAATGAGGCATCAGGTTTCTCTTGCAAGTGTGTGGGGAGGCGTGTAGGTCACTAGACAGTTGAGTCCTGGTAATAAGATGCATTCCCTTTCACCTCTAGGTCACGGCTTCCCTTCTGATCTGTCTCAATTGTGACCATAAGTTGTTTTCTGACTGCAGATTACTAATCTATGAAAATGAGTTTGTGCATTTACTCTAGGCTATGCTGACAGATTCTTACATCACAGTTAGCTGTCACACCAAAGAAGCCAAAGATTGACTAGATTTAACTACTTTCTCACCCATCACCCAGGGTCCTGCCAGGGTCAGGGGCAAGGGAAGTGGCTGTGCTATACATTTTCAATGCATAAATAGATTACTTAAGTCTTAAGTGCTGTCAATTTCTCAAGCACTAAACTCACTTTAAAAGGAATAAACAAAGCAATATGGATTTGCTTAAAGCTTAGATATCCTGTTGTTTTTAGTGTGCCACTGGTGAGAGAACTCAATATCCTTCTGGTAAGCAATACTTTTAGTAGAAATAGACTAAAAAAATTAAACTGTAGCCCTATCTTGGGGGTGCACCTAACTCAAGATCTGAGGGATCATTGGTTCACTGGTTTGCAGGAGCTGGGGGATCAGCTCTGTGGAGCTGATTTTGGCTCCACAGAGGTGTTTACAATGCTGTGTCATACCAAAAATGAAAAATATCATCTAACCCTGCTCCATTTACATTAGGAAGCATTGCTGATTTATTTCAACACTTTGTACCTAAGATGGGGATCAGAGAGTACATCTACACATCTATTTTAATACTCAGTAGACTATTTTACTGCACATTAAATCATCATGTAAAAAACCATGACATTACACTAATGTGCAGTAAAATAGTCTACTGTGCATTAAGCATCACTAAAAAAGTGTGCAAATGTGATACTGCACATTAGCACAGCCTAATGTGCATTAATTTAGTACCTCGCATCAGAGGGCATTTAGTACGTCACACCAGAGTACCTCACACATACCTGCACCACAGCATCAGGTGCTTTTAAAAGCTCCTGGCACTGAGGCACATGCATTTGTATAAACGGTGAAATGTGGATCAGCAGCATGCTTTTGAACTAAAACATATTGAAGGTATTTTAGTTCAAAAGCGCACCACCAAAATTTTCTCAGTGCTGACACTGAGGACCGCTCATGTAGGTTTCTAGCCGAATTACAGGACCTCCATATAACCCAGGAGGTGCACAGGACGTGCACATTCCCCACCAAGGGAAATGCCGTGTTGGACCTGGTCCTGGCCACAGGTGATGAGCTGTTGAGGGGACTGTGGGTGCTCGACCACCTGGGTGATAGCGATCATCGCCTACTGGAATTTACCATCCAGCGCAGGGTGTCAA
>NW_017728992.1:110056265-110065247 GCF_001723915.1 Gavialis gangeticus
CTTAGGTCCCTTCCGACCCTACCAACTATGAAACTGTGACACACATTTTGTCATTTATACAAGTGCACGCAATCTCCAGCATGTCGGAACAGACAAATGTATGTGTATAAATGCCTGGAGGTATTAAATTTAATGCGCATTAGAAAAAGTACATTAATGCATGTATAGATGTACCCAGAGAGAATAAGACCTGAAGCTAGTTGGATTTTTATAAAGCAATTTTTATAATACAAAAATAATTGACCTATAATTAACTATTCAGATTTTACACAAATGTCAGGTGCAGCCAAGGTCAGGTTGTAAATTCTTTTCTATTATGAGGAGTTTGTGTATAACTGTCTTGTATTTCTTTATATATGTCAACATTTAACAAAAAGTTAATAAAAAATGAGGAAGCATTATCAATTAATGGTCTTCTATTTTTTATGCTAAAAGCAACAAGTAATATAAAAGAACTGAGGATTCTAAAGCTGCTACTAAGCTGATAATGAATTCAAGGGGAAAAGAAGAAGGGAAGAAGGGAAAGTGAACAGTAGGGGTGCTCATGCCCTGGATTCTGGAGCTGTAGGAAAAAAGGTCTCCAGATGGAGCCTGTGCCAATCACCTGCTGAACTCAGACAACTCGCAGCATAGCCAGAGCCTAACAGGAGATGTGTAGACATGCCAGTGAGCACATGCACCATACAGCCATTCCCCATTTGCTGAGATCCTAGATCCACCTATGCAGCCAGATACTCACTGACAAGGATAAAGGAACTATGCTAGGGTAAGGAAGACAAGTGAACAAGTAAAATCTCAAGTGAGCTTCCCTAGGATTCTTCCTACCTCAAAAGATGGAAAATTAAGGCTGGACATGATCATGAAGACTAGTGGATGACTTGGCAAGGTGAGCTATCAGGAAGGTTTGGGAATGTTTGACAGGCATTCGTGGGCTGAAGGCTTTCCTCTGTGAAAGGACTCTGAAGGAGGCTTCACTTGAGTAAGTGAGAAAAAGCCTTTGAGGGATCAAGGCTGGCCCAACTGTTAAGAAAAGCTTTAAGACATCAGGGGAAATGATTGAGAGAGAACCATAACACCTCCATGCCAGGAATAAATATACAACAGGATAGAAATAGGGGGAATAAGAATGTGATTATTGAGAAAGGTTAACCAAGGAGAGAAAAATGGTTAGCAACAACAGTGTTAGAAACACAAGACTGACAGGTTCACTGCACCTGTACCAACTGGGACCTTGGATAATCTCAGAAAAACAACTGAAATGTTTATATGCTGTGGCAGAGCACCTTTGGGGTGCTCGCCACATGGCAGGGGCTGCGGTAGGCTGGGAAAAAGCCAGCAGGGAAGACAGCCAAGCAAAGCTCCCCTGAATATCATTCTAAGGGGGGAGGTGTGGGGCGGAGCACCTTTGGGGGTGCTCACCACTTGAGGGCTCTCACAGGCTCTGAGGGGAGCCTGCTTTGGAGGAGCAGCAGGGGAAACCTCCTCAAGGTACCATTTTAAGGGGGAAGGTGTGTGGCAGGGCACTGTTGGTACCTGCCACTGTAGGACTGGAGCCAAGCAGCCAGCAGGTGCTGGATTGCAACGGCCATTTTAGATCTCTGGCTGCCTATATAAATAGAGCAGTTTCCAACACTGCCTGACTGCAACACTTCATGTATCATCCTGGAGGTAAGGACAGGAGCTGTAGGCATGACCTAAAACTGCATCCTGCCAGGAGTGGATGGCCTGGTGGGGCTCTCAGTGGCATGGGATCCCCCAGGAAATGCCAGGCCAGTTATCACCCTGGTGAAAGGTGGGTAGGGGCGCCTTAACCCTAGCCCTCATATTCAGGTGGGTTATGTAAGATTGGAGGGAGTGGGGCCAGGCATGGCTGTGGCCACCTGAGCCCTGTGGGGTGCAAGACCATGAGGAAAGACAGTTGGGGCCAGGCACGGTTATGGCCACCTGAGCCCACTGGGGTGTGGAGCCCCGAGTGAAGGGGGTGGTGTGGAGCCCCGAGTGAAGGGGGTGGTGTGGAGCCCCAAGTGAAGGAGAGCAGGTCTAGATATGTCTCCAGATGCCTGAGGCCATAGTTTGGATGAGAGGCCGAGTAAAGGGGCTCAGTCTGTGAGACAGGGATGAATCTTGACCCCAGTAAGTCCTCCACCGTTGGGAGGCTGTGTGTGGGTCAAAAGTGAGACTATAGGTGAGCACAATGACCTGCTGCTCCAGGTGGGGAGTGAGAGTCCCTGTGAGAGCCCAGAGAACCAGTCATGGTGTGGGATAAGAATGCCCCAGTGAGTGGTGGCCCTAGAAAGGGGGCAGAGAGGAGGGACCCCAGTGGGGGGAGAAGAACCAGAGGGCTGAGAGCCCAGAGTGTGTGCATGCATAGAGTTGCCCAGGAAGGGGCCAGAGCAAAGTTAGACCCAGTTGGGTAATTGACTGGCCACTACCCTGGTGAGGGTTGTGGGAGAAGCCCAAAAAATGGTACATCTGCCACCCAAGGTATGAACTAGATAAAACCTATGGCCTAAGGGGCCCGCTCCAAGAAGGAGAGAAGCAGAATAAGTTGTTGGTGCATGAGAGACCCTGTGAGAGAGGGTGGAGTGTGAGAGGCCCTAGTGAGAAGATGTGTGTGACTGAGGCCTGACGATGAAGCCTAAGCTTGGTCCGGCTGTAGGCCGGGAGCACTGTCATCTGGATGCCATCTGTGAGGATTGGGCTGCGGTGCAGGGGAGGATTGGAGCTGCAGATACTGCCCCCTGGCATTGGGGCAAGAATGAGCAGCCTCCTGCCTAATTAACATCGTAATTAAGTAAGAACAAGGCATGGCAGGAGAGCCAGGTGGGCAGCATGTCCAAAGGCAATTGGGGAAACTAGCACTGTGGCTAGTCGGGGAGCCCCACTTTGCCACATATGCCAATACAAGGAGCCTGGGCAATAAAATATAGGAAACAGAACTCCTCATTTAGAGCATGAAACTGGACATTTTAGAAATAGGATGAAATTGTAGCTATAACTGAAATATGGGTATTGTATCATAGAAAGGTAGGGTTGGAAGGGATCTCAGAAGGTCAGCTAGTCCAACCCTCAGGATCAGCCCTGACTAACCCCACCTTAGTCAAATGTCTGTTTAACCTGCTCTTAAAAATTTCCAGCAATAGAGATTCCACAACTTCTCTGGGTAGCCTGCTCTAATGCTTCACCACCCTCATAGCAGGAAAGTTCTTCCAAATATCCAGCCTAAATTTATCTTGCTACAATTTAAAACCACTGTTTCTTGTCTTGTCTCCCACAGCCACAGAAAATAGTCTATTTCCACCCTCCATATAACCACCATTCAGATTTTTGAAAACCATTATCAAATCCTCCCTCAGTCTTCTCCTCTTCAAACTAAATTGGAAAAGGAGTCCTGAATCAGCACCTCTCTATGGAGGGGACCCATCTCCCTCATGCTCCTCACACTTTAAGAGCCTGGTTCAGTCCCCTAGGATCCCCTTTTGCAACACTGACACAACAAGCTAGAGACCCTGGCCAGATACTAGGCAGAAATGTGCCTGGTGACATTCAATGATGCTTTCAAGGGATTGAGGCTGGGAGACAACTCCCCAGGCACAAATCAGGAGACCAAGGGCTTAAAACAAAAGACAATTACTTGGGGTTGGGAGAGAACAACATAAACAGCTGAGGAAAAAACAACCAGAGCAGAAACTCATGATGCCCCCATGGCATCTGCCAGTAGGCCCAACCCCAGACCCCTCCCTGGACAGTGCTCCTTGCTTCACTCACTGCCTGGTGCAGTGCAGTCCCATGGTTGGGTAAGTCCAGCTCTTGGCTCACATACAGTTGTATTCCAGGGGTGCTGTGCCCATTCCCAAAGTAGGGTCCAGCTTTGGAGGGGCAGGGAGCTGCTGCCTGGAACAGTATCCCACTTTTCCAAAGCCAAGAAAAGTGTTAGCTCTTTAGGGAGAATCAAAATCAGGGTAAAAGAGGTAGACTAGCATTGTATATCAGTGAAGTAGTACGGTATGCAGTGGCTGAGAGAAAACAGAATCCATTTTGGTGAAAATTACAGTAGAAAGAACCATTAAGAAGGGACTGCATAAAGATTTTTTTTTTTTTTACACACCCCAGGTCTAGAAATGGATAGAGCACTCTATATGTAGAGACCTACTGAAATTGAGGTAGATGACCGATTTCACAGGTTGATCACAGGGTTGGCCACCATTTTCATGGACTTATGGTACCAGCACCCCCCATGCCTCTGATTGGCTGAAGGGCCCTGATGACTCCACCCCTCACTGCTGATTTGCCAAGAGGGCTGTCCATCATGAGGCCCCACCCCACGCTGTTGATTAGTGGAGAGGGGAGCCCCCTCGGCCAGCCAGCAGTGAAGAGTGGAGTCATACAATGGGCAGCCCTCTCGGTCAGTCAGTGGAAAGGGGTGGGGCCTGCACAATGGGCAGCCAATCCTCAGCAATGGGTAGGCGGGGTGTCTGGCACCTTGACTGCTCTCCTTCATGCTGGCAGCTCTCTTCCTGGCACCCCACCCCCATGGGCTGTGAGGCTAGGCTACAGCAGCCATGAGGACTGCTGGCTGCCACTGGGGCACTAGCATTTTATTTTTGTAAGTTTTGTTTTATAATATTTCATGGACATTGCCTGATTTCACAGACAATGCCTGATTTTGCAGTTTCTGTAAAATCCACAAAATTGCAACCTGATTACCTCTCTAGCTATATGATCATCAATTCTGTGATAGTGATAATTAAATAATTACTGAGACAAGTTAACTTATCTATCAAAGACAGAATAACAAATGTTTCCAAATCTGGTAGAACACAGATAAGTTTGGCTGAGGTATCTGATAGATTTCTCTATCAAATGGTCACTGAACCAATAAAAGACAATACGTTTTTTAATTTGGCTTTAGCAAGTAGTAAGGATCTTATAGAAGAACTGCTTGTGAAAAATAACCTTGGATCTACTGCCCAGAAGATGATTCAGTTCAATCTAAATTGCATATAAACAAGAATAAATCTGTAACCGGGGTTTTGGCCTTCTGAATGGCAAATTTTGATAATTAAGGAAAGTAGGGAGAGTGACTGGATTTGGGAGCTCGAGATCTTAAATAGAGGAAGAGTTATTTGTAAGTCAAATGAACAAACACTATCTGGTGCCTGTATACAAAGCTAAAGGAAAAAAAATTGGTAGGGGAGGACTACAGACTTACTTGGGTGAACAAGTACCTGAAATAGCATGTTAAGAGTAAGCAGAGAATTACAAGAAAAATTCAGTGGACCTCGTCTGTCTAGCAGTTTAGGTCCACTGAATTTTCCTTGTATTTTCCTTGAATTTTCCTCTTGCTTTACGAGATTGCTGCATGTCTTGTACACTGAGCACTGGACCAATGAGAATGTCAAGCAGCAAATCAGGTAAGAAATTGGAACCTACAAACCATTGTTGGAGGTTGTGCGACAAAGAAAGCTACAGTGGTTTGGACACATCATGAGAAGGCCAGACACCGTTGCTAACACCGTAATGCAGGGCACAGTGGAAGGAAGAGGGAAAAAAAGATAAACCCAAGAAGCACTGGGGAAGCAATATTAAGGACTGGACAGGGCTTCAACTGGGAGTGCACAAAACTAGGCAAACACAGGGCAGAATGGAGAAGGGTTGTTAGAGCATCCAAAGTGCCCCAACGGTTGCAGTGGCCTCAGGACTGACCTGACCTGAATCTGTCTAGATGTAAGTAAAGCATTTGACACTAGTTTGTGGGAAATTACTAACTAAACTGGAGAAGATGAAAATGAATACTGTAACTGTAAGGTGGAGAGAAGTTACTATCACATCTCTCAGAGACTGGTCTTTGGATCCATACTCTTTAGCATTCACAGTCAAAACCATGGTGCAAGAATTAGATGTATTTTTATCACATTGCAGACAACTTAAAGCTGGGGGTATTGACAATATGGAGAACAAGGATTCGATCATTATTCAGAAAGAATTAGATAGCCTTGTAGAGCAGATGAACAGAAATGCTACAGAGTTTAACAGTATGAAGTTCAAAGTTGTATTTAGGGATTTATACCAAAAAGTCTTCTTACAAGCTGAAGTGATCCCAGAGTGAAAACAACAGAGGAAAAGAGGAATCTGGTTATACCAGCCAATCATAGGAATGCTAATGATCTTACAAAGGTTAATTCACTTCTAGGGTGTGTTAGCCCAGGGTGTTTTTCATAGAGACTGGAAAGTATTAGTACAGTTATACAAGGTGTTGGTAAACCCCCATTTACAATATTTTGTACCATTCTGGTCACCTATGTTTAAAAAAAATAATTCAGACTCTAACAAGCAGAAATAAGTTCAACTAGAAAGATTAGGGGAATAGAGGATGGAGAATCTGATTTACCCAAGGAGAGTAAAACAGCGTGACAAAATGATAGATATGAGATATGATTACTTTTTATAAAATACATTCACAGATGACTCTCTGGGAAGGAGAAGAGTTATTTAAGATAAAGAATAATATTGTTACAAGATCAAATGACTACAAACTAGTTATGAACAGATATAAACTAGAAATTAAAGGAAGTAGAAGAGGCAACCTGAATTACTTTAAGATAGAGCTTGATAAGTTTATGGAAGGGACAATATGGGTGTTTGTTCTTGGAGTGCTAATCAATGTATGTAATATGTAGTTTCAAGTATGTCATGTGCCCCCTAAATGCTGTTGAAAAGGAACTCCGTCTCTGTGTAGGTGGTGTCTGATAATCCCAGTCCTCAGAGTTTCTTCTGGTTATCTGTTTTTTTTTCCCCCCATTAATGCTTTATTTGGCTTTTGTGGTTCTTCTTGCTTTGCTTCGAAACATTATGCTTGGGCTACAACAAGGTGGTGGTGCACTGGTACTCTCAGTGATGCTGAGGAACCTTTAGTGGCTAGCTGGCAGGTCTGCTTATATGCTGAGGACAAAACCAACCTCCAGATTTGAGTCGGAAAGGAATTTCCCCCCAAATCAGATTGGCAAGGACCAGGGGCATTTTTGCCCTTCTCTGTGGTTCTGTTCCTCAGGTCATCTAAACAGATATTAACTTAGCAAATTCCTTGCCATTGCATGGGAAAACCTTGGTGGCACCCTTGTCTCCCCTGCTCTGTTCCTGTGGGTCACTGTAGAGGACTTAGTTTTGTCACCTTAGGGTGTTTTGTGACTGGTGCATAAAGATTGTAGTGAATGATTTTGTGAACCCTTTTGGCTGCCTGCAAATCAAGAGGTCTGGACTTTATGGCCTGGGAGATCCTTTCCAGACCTATGTACCCATGTTCCTAAACGTCTTTTAGCTTTAGGGGCCTGATATAAAATCATTTAGGAACTTTATTAACTTCACAGACCTATGGATCAGGCCTTACATCAGAGTAGTTTTCTCTCAGAGCTTAAGTGCTAAATAATACTTTTGGTTTAGCAGCAATTGCCCCATGCTGCACTCCAGAAAGCATGGCTCTGCTGGAAATAACAAAGTGAAGTGGAAGCCCTTTTTATGGGAAAGGGCCCTTCTTGTTCTAAATGGATGAGGGAAGAGAAACTCAGAAGGAGGGGTTGGGAGCATCATTAAACCAGCCTCCTGTTGTGTGACATTGGAAAGGCACTGCTGCGGGAAGGGCTACTGTGGCTTCCCATTTGGTGCAGCAGTGACTGCAACCATGGGCAGTTGAGTAAAGGGCTCTTGCAGCCCTGTAAGGCAGTAGGGGAATGAGCGCAGGGGGAAGGCAGAGAAAACAACATTAAAGAAAGTGCTTCCCTACAACACATGACAGATTTGAGGGCAAAGGGGATTTGTTTTTATCACTACTGCCAGGAACTTGTTTCATTAAAATGAAAAGCTCATTAATTTGAGCACAACCAGAGCGCCACCATGTGGTGCTTTTTTTATGAACTCTTGCACAAGGAAGAAAAAAAAGCATGTACAGCAATGGGCAATGAGGTTCCTAGCTGCAAACATGCACACTGCAAATTAGCTGCTGGAGGGTTGCCTAACACAGGAGGAAAAAAGCCCAGCAATCCAATGCCAAAGTGAATATTACTTTCCTTATCTCATGCTGACTTTAAAATAATGATTTTTTTAAAATGTAGAGATAATAATATGGGCCTGTGTAACTAAGTTTCAATGTCCTGACTTTTGTCAGTCTACAGTCTGCCACAATTAGATAGATATAGATATAGGAATGGGTTGAGGTAGTTCAGAATAAGTCACTCTTATTTCCAAGTGTTTCCACTCAGGGAGCTAATGAGGACTAACACAAATAAGACTCGGGCCTCTAGCCATCAAGACTTTTTTCAGGGGGTGGTCTTCTGTGTACACACAGGGTGTCCAAGGACTGGGTCCCTGGCTTAAAGTGAGCTGATAAGTTCTAGCACTTTTCTAGCCCAGAAGCTGGTGCAGAATTTAAGTTTCATTTAGTTAAGGTGCTCCAACAAAGTAGACACAATTTGATAAAGTGATGATCAATCACCATTGTCCATCTCTGTGATCACGGTATCAAACAGCTTGGACAAAACATGTTTCCACCATTGTAATCAACCTTTATCCTTCTGTAAACATGAATATAGACAGCAAACTCCATTTTAAGCGTCTTGTATTCAAGGTAATGTTACTGCGGGGGGAAAATTGTAGTGAAAATATACCAGAGTAAGTGGTGCTGATAGAGAGGGTTGTCTGTTCACCTCAGTCCTTGGGTAGTTATATGCTACAGATAAACTATTACATGCTTCCCTGCCACCTAATGATGAAGCACTGAAATAATGCCTATTACAAGCAGCCACTCAAGGAGAGCTGCTCGTCTGTCCACTCCAAGGGCTTGCAATGTAATTTACAGGATCCCAGTGTAATTTATACAACTGTACCAAACTGATGCAAATCACACTGCTGTAAATGTGTCATGCTCCAGGAGTTGCATTTTCAGTGTGTCTTTTTTACAGCTTTCATTTGGGGGGGGGGGGGGGGGGG
>NW_017728992.1:110065434-110069595 GCF_001723915.1 Gavialis gangeticus
GGGGGGGGGGAGGGGTAGCAGGGACTTCACAAGGATAAGATTTTGTTGTCAAATCCTGTTTCTTCACAAATGCAACAAAAAAGAAGGGTCCACTTTGGGGAAAAATATTATGGTAGAAGCAGAACAAAGTTGCAAGGCTCTTCCTTGACATTCACATAATGTAGCAACACATCCTCACATGACATTTATGTAGTAGAAAAATAAAAGAATCAACTGAAAAAAGGTTACACGAATTCTTCAGGCATGAAGTCATTTCTAAGTAATATAGCACTGCCGTTTATAAACAAGCTATATTACCATCTATATGCATTTACTGAATTACAGAAATATTTTACCCCTTTTGGTTCCTGACAGGTCTTTAATATCCAGCTTTGATTTTTCCAGCCTAACAGTCATATTAAAATAGGGATTTGAGGCAATGGCTAGGTTTGCAAAATGAAAATAAGAACAGATCTGCTTTGCTCTTTGTCATCTTCTATTCCACCCACTCCTCCCCTATACCCAGACCTTTCCATGGAAGGAATCGCTGGGATAGGGGTCTTTCCTCTGCTCTATATAAGGGGCTCTGCTTTCTGCTGCAGTGTTCATTTCGTTAGACATCATGAAATCTTTCTGTAGTTCTGCGTTCCACATAAGGAGATGGAAACTGGGCACACTGGGAACACTAGGAGCAAGGTGGCCTGGGATGCACATAATTGCCCCATCATTGGATCATTTATGATTTCCCAGCGAAGGTAATTCCAGTATTGCCAATCCCACACTAAAGAATATAGCTCTTCCTCCTTGCCTGCTCAGTCATGTAACTGGCTTATCATATAACTTAATAGTAAGTTTGGGAGTTCTTTCTATTTGTCATTTTTGTTCTACTTAGATTACATTTCTAAGCTTTTATCCACAGCTATGAGGGCTAGGTTATTCTTTCATCTCTACTCCAGAAACTGGGGACCTAAAATTACACCAAAAAAATCACAAAACTTGCAATAATATCATAAGAGCCACCAAAACTATGGATTTCTACCTCAGACCATGGTTGGACATCAAGCCACTAAGGTATCCTGTGAAGCCACAGAGCCAGGAGTTCAGGTGAAGTACCATTTCTGAGGGATAGAATCAGTATAACAATACAGAGACATCATATAGATGGACTTGGTCTTCAGTGGATCCTCCAGAAGGTCTGAAGTTTGAAGACAGGACTTATGGCCCTTCCCGCACTGCTCGACAATATAGCATGTGGGATTTCCTCACGGGAATCCTCACAGAGATTTCCTACAGGGATCTCCCATATGTGCCTTTCCATGAAAAAAGATGTTCTTTGCCAGCGTGAGGGTCTGAAGATGAAGCAGTGTTGCTTGCTAAACACCCTAAATAGTTAACAGAGCCATACCTGACTGATTTTATGTAATGCATAGATAATTAGAGAATTTGTGGTTTGTCTTTCTATACAGGAAAACAAAAGTTACTTGTTCAGAAACCAGAAGTCAACTGACCTACAAACTGAACTCACTTTTAGGATTTTTCATAATACTGTATTTCAGCATGTGACCAGGTATGCCTTGGTTGTTTTGGCCACAGTTCTGCTTCTGCATATGTGGGAGTGTCACTGCCTGTAAAAAATCATCCCCCTCAGAAATTATGCCTGCCAAGCTGTACAACTTCAGTTAGAGTCTAACGGAACAAAAAAAGCTCTCCACTCCTGAGGTCCAAAAGAGAGAGAGCACGCATGATGCCAGATCTGCAGACAATTAGAATATAACATACTACATGATACTGCTTACAATACAGCAGCACAACCATCTATGTTAGAGCCTGCACAGTACTGGTTAAGCCTGTCCATAAATTATAATGAAAAAACATATTTATTTCCATCTGTGTGTTTATTTTATATTACCTTTCAGTACTGAGCCATTTGCACACTACCTTTCTACTCCCCCTTTTGACTTTCATTTCTACCTTGAGGACATTGTCTAGTTCTCCTAAAATTGAAGCTGCATAACATTTCTTCCTTTGCAATCCATGAAAAGACCAATTCTACAGCATTTTCTCACATGGATCATCTTTGGCAAGTTCACAGGACCTGATTTTAGGGGGATTACTTGCAAAATTGGGTATTATGAATAAAGATTATGAGACTGCACTCTTAATGAATGGCAGATACTCAGATAAGATTCAAGAGTTGCTTAAAATCCCTCATATTTGTGATGATTTCAAACAAAACCCAACTGACTGACTCAAAAAGGGGTGTCCTCACAGGTATGCAAGGTTGGGTACTTGGAATTAATGTAAAGGTTTAATGTAAGATTTGTGGCTAAAAGCTCCAGATGGGAGTGAATGCTGTATTCCTTCTTTGGTGAAAACAGACTAGTGCTCCTGTAGAGAGTCATGGGGAATCACAAGTAGACATGAGTTGGATGATACAGCATAATGGACATCTAGAGCTACTTTGAGAAGTAAAAGAGGTTTTCTTTTTAGTTTGTTTTGCTTTTTTGTTTAAAGTTAAACTGCCCTCAAAAGTTACAGCTCCCTTAGTTATGAGTTTTCACAGTAAGAGACAACACGCAAAGCAGTATTGGCTGTGAGACCTGGGGCAAGTTAAGAATTGCAACTTCAGTAGAAGCGGAAAGCACTCAGCGCCCACCAAGAGAAATCAGTTCTTCAAAGGATCAGGCTTTAATAGAACAAAGGCTGCATTCTCTGAACAGGCTGGGGAATGATTGGCTAGGCTGCAGTACTGTAAATAAGGACTTGGGGATTACAGTAGACCATAAGCTGAATGTGAGCCAGCTTGTACTCTTGTTGCAAAAAAAGCTAACAGCATAATTGCTTGTTTTAACAGGCATGCCACCTGCAAATCAAGGAAAATGATTCTTCCACTCTGTTCAGCACTGGTGAGGCCTCACCTGGAGTACTGTGTCCAGTTTTAGGTCTCACACCTCATAAAGCACGTGGACAACTTGGACAGAGTTAAGCACAGAGTGACAAAAATGTTTAGGGGCCTGAGAAGCAAGACTTACAAGGAAAGCCTGAAAGAACTAGGGTTATTTAGTCTGGAGAAAAGACGACTGAGGGAGGATTTGATAATATATTTCAAATTCCTGCAGGGTAATTATACAGATGGAGACAGGCTTTTCTCTGTGGCCATAGGAGACAGAAGGAGGAGCAAGGGCCTCAAGCTGCAGGAGAAATGAGGAGAAACTTTCTGACTATGGGGGTGGTCAAGTATTGGAAAAGGAAAGTTGTAGAAACTCCATCGCTGGAAATTTTCAAGAGCGAGTTGGACAGACACTTGGCTGGGATGATTTAGTCAGGGATGATCCTGCCCTGAGCACGAGGGTAGACTAGATGACCTTGTGAGATCTCTTCCAGCCCTACTTTCCTATGATCCTAATAGTGACATATATATCTGCATAAAGAAGAAAAAAACCCACACATACAGTAGTCCAAAGCCGTATTGAAATACACGGATTTGTGTTAGTCAACTTTACAATACTGTACCTTTGTTACCAATACATACAATTAGTATAAGTTACAATATGAGGAGGGTGATTTTTGAGTGAAGTGAAATGGGAAAAATTAGCAAACATGTGGATGGACTTGGAGAAAGAGAGAGCAAGAATGAAAACGAAGATAAGTAGCAAGTTACATGGTATAAAGTATGTAAATTACCTACGGAAACAATTAGGCTCCTGAAAGGCAAGGGACTAGAAACTGAACACCCTTATTTGTTTACTGTTTTAACAGGCTGCAGGCAGTTGCATAATGCAAGTTTGCCTTACAGATGACCTTCTTGTTTGAACTGGTTTAACCATAACCTCTGCAGATGATTCAGTCTTCACGCTTGCTCAGCCCTGGCCATTTCCTCTGCAGAGCCTATCTTTCTGTGGGATGATTTTCATTCTCCAAACTAATGTCTGCCGGGAACTGAGTTGAGACCATGCTACTTATTTTACTTATGGCCTCAGGCTGGACATGAATCATGATGCCAGTTTTAGCCCTATAGCCATTTTGAGATTCATCATTTCTATTTTGAAATTACCTATAAAAATGCCCCATGCTCTTTCAAACCTTGAAAGGAAAATTCAGTGTCAAGATTTGGATAATGTGTTCATTAGAAATTGTATATTTTTGTTTCATGGATTTCTATGATTACAGTGTTGCTAATAG
>NW_017728992.1:110074595-110122006 GCF_001723915.1 Gavialis gangeticus
AGATTTGGATAATGTGTTCATTAGAAATTGTATATTTTTGTTTCATGGATTTCTATGATTACAGTGTTGCAGAATTAAAATAAGGTGAATAACAAGTACACAGTCAACTAATACATTTGAAAAATACACTGCAAAAGGTATTGAATAATTTAGTTAATATTTTGACCTACTAATAATTAGGTAAAAGATAAAAGGCAAATAGTATGATTTTTACCAATTACTTCACTAATTTTACCTTTACAATGCATTAGAAGCACGAAAAATATACAATTGTTTGGAGACAAGAGGCATCATTGTTCCAGTTCTTTATCTGTAACATTCTTAAAAGGAATAACCTAGATGACAATGTTACATCTTTTTTAATATACAAGTTCAGAATGAAGACTAGGAAATATCAAAGGCAAGTGAATGTCCCGTGTTGGACTACAGAAAATGAAATGAGGTCTCATTTCAATTCCCAGCAAGCAGATATGTATCTCACAAAGTACCATGAAAACTGGTATTAATTGGGTAGGTCATTCTGGAGAGTATCAGCTGAAATGGCAGAGATCAAGACTATATTTCTTAATGAGAAATGTTCTGAGGTGATTTCTTCTTCAAGAGAGGTGAAACATTCTGGGATTGAGGCTCCTTTCCCTTATGCGTGCATGCATCAAAAGAAATCCACTGAGTTTCAGTAGTGTGTAAAACCAGTCTCACAAGTGGAAAAATTCCACAGGGCATGCTTATCCTGCAGCAGCCAGTGCTGAATATTCTTTGAGTACAAATATAGAGTGCTTGCTTCATTTTCCAGCAGTATCAATGTGGCATCTATCACAAATGCTGTCATAATTTCTTAATAGACTGATATCTGTGACTAGATACAGTGGAATCCAGATACTTTGCAGGGCTAGGTTCCTTAACCCTCTGCAAAAGTGAGGGTTTACAAAGTATCTGGGGGAATACAGAGCTGCAGCCAATAGCTAGATGAGATTGCTGAGGGACTCCAACTATTTGCTGCACGTGGGCACATCAGGGGTGGGTGCCCAGGCCACATCCACCAGTATAACAGAAATATATAATAACAGAAAATGCTGGGGCCATCTGCCCCTCTCACCCACATCTGAGAGCACTGCAGCTGGAAGCCTCTGCTCCTTCTCGCTTCCCCCTTCTGGTCGGTGACAGCTGCCTTTAATTCTCCTTCTGGACACTGGACAACCAATCAACAGGCCTCTCTGCCCACTGTTTCTTTGTCACACCCCATTTGTGTGGGGTTTTCCCAGGCTTCCCTTGGATGTCCTCCAGGCTGGATTTTCTCCCCAGTCCAGCAACTGGCAGCTTCTGAGTTCCCCACCATGCCACGGAGCACGTCTACCTGAGTCTTAACCTCCAAGGATTGAGATTGCACCACCTTTCTGGGTAACCTGTTCCAGTGCTTTGCTGCCCTCCTAGTGAGAAAATTCTTCCTAATATATAACCTAAACTTCTCTTGTTGCAACTTGACACCATTGCTCCTTGTTCTGTCATCTGTCACTACCCAGAATAGTCTAGCTCCATCCTCTCTGGAACAACCCTTCAGGTAGTTGAAAGCTGCTGTTAAATACCCCCTCAATCTTCTCATCTCCAGATTAAATAAGCCCAGTTCCCTCAGCCTCTCCTCACAAGTCATGTGCCCCAGCCCCCTAACAATTTTCATTGCCCTCTGCTGGACTCTCTCCAATTTGTCCACATCCTTTCTGTAGTGCGGGGCCCAAAACTGGACACAGTACTCCAGATGTGCCTTACCAGTGCCAAATAGACAGGAAGAATCACTTCCCTCAGTCTGCTAGCAGCACTCCTACTAGTGCAGCCCAGTATGCCATTAGCCTTCTTTGTAACAACGACATGCTGTTGGCTTATATTCAGTTTATTGTCTACTGTAACCCCTAGGTTAAGAGTTGGCAATTATTTTGACTAGAGGGCCACTTAGTGAGTTTTGGTGAGCTGCTAAGAGCTGCACACAAAATTAATGGTGAAGATATCATTTTAACAATTATAGATAAAAAAATTAAAAAAAAAAAATCACACTAAGAATCAAACATCTACTAGTAAATATTTTAATTTTATTTCAAAAAAAGAATTGTCCTGATTTATGTTTTTGATTACTGCATATACAGGCAATTACATAATAGCTCAAAATATGTCTCTCTCTCAAGGGAACCAAAACAAGCCCGTAGGAAAGTTGGCCAAGGGAGGATGTCTCCACTCACAGCAGAGCCCTGCGATGATCCAACCACCCCACAAAGGAAATCTTGTCTCAGCCTGCACCCCAAACCCACATGTTCCCCACCCCTTCCCATCCACATTTTCCCCCACCAAACCTGGGGAAGCCCATAAGCCCCCGTCAGCCTGCCCCAGCTCCCCTCCAGGGCCACCTGCAGCCCATGGGTTCCCCTACCCCCAAGAGGGGACTCAGCCCCATCCCCAGCCTCAGGGTGCTGGGGGCAGCCTCACCTTGGTAGATGGGATGGAAGCCACACTGGCTGCAGCTAGGAAGTGGGAGGTGGCTAGGCCAGCTCATGACACTGCATGGGGCAAGGCAGGACATGAGACCAGGACCAAGGCTGGGACTGGGGCTTCACCTGCCAAGATATGTTGGGGAAACTCTGCTGACTCCAGGCACAGGAGCAGAGCACCTGCCATATGGTCTTAGTACCCAGAGTGGCGCCCACCTGTTTCAAGTCACAGGCAGCCAGGACACTGCCAGCTCAGTCCAAGTAGGGGCCGCAAGGCCTGAATGCAGCTCACCTAGTGCCTGCCATGCAGTGCTGGGCAGTCATGGCTGCTTCCACCCAGTTTCCCCTGTGGTGCCAACAGATGCTGGAGCCAGAGCTGCTGGGGCCAAAGCACAGCTCACCCAGGGCCTGTCAAATGGTGCCAGATAAGCAGGTAGGCAGGACTGCTTCCACCCAGCACCCCTTGACATGCCAGCAGAGACTGGAACTGGAGCTGGAGCCAGAGCCACTGCCTGTGCCACCCACCCACAGGCTGAAGAGAATCAACTGGCAGGCCAGATACGGCCGACGGGCCATATTTTGCCCACCCCTTCCCTAGATCCTTTTCTGCAGAGCTGCTGCTTAGCCACTTCGTCTCCAACACCTACTTATATATAATACAAAATATATATGACATTAGTCCCAAGCCAAAGGCTCATGATTTGGGAAACACTATCCTCTTTTTACAAATGGAAAACTGAAACAGAGTGTAACAGGGGGCCTTCCCCCCAGGACTGGTTAGAAGCTGGCCCGCCACCTGTTTCTGGGCCAACTGCCTGTGTCTCTCCTGCCACACCTTGATGGAAAATGATTAAGATATTATCCAGGTGGGAGGCTGCCCATTTCCTGCCCCCATGCCAGGGGGCACTATCTGCCATTCCAAAACCTCTCCTACACCACAGCCCATGCCTCACAGATGGCATCCACATGTTGTTCATAATCCACACCATGACTGGTGCTCCAGAGTCTCACAGAGACTCTCCCTCCCTCCCTGGAGCAGCAGGTCATTGTGCTCAACCTTTAGGTCTTTCTTTCAACCCACACTTGGCCTCCTTGCAATGGAGGACTTACCGGGGTCAGGACTCACCCCTAACTCTCTGGCTGAGCCCCCTAACTCAGCCTCTGGCCCAGACTATGGTCTCAGGCATCCATGAAGGTACCTTGGCCTCTTCTCCACACATGGGGTTCCTACTGTGCCCACTCTAGGGCCTCTATACGATGCCCCACCCTGGGGTCTTCTCATCATCCTCACACTCAAATACTCACAGGGCTGGTCACTGCACTGCCCTTCAGGCTTACCCCCAGTTCAGCCTTACCCAGTTCTGTTCATGCACAGCCCTTCAGGCCTACTCCCATTCAACCCTATTCTGTGCAGGGCCACCTACAACCCTACCCTCTCAGGGCCTTCACAACTACCTTCTCTCTCCAGGGCCACACAACTATCCCCAACCAGGGGCTTCTGGGGTCTTCCTCCCCTGAGACCTCAGGTGGCCACAGCTGTGCCTGGACCCACTCCTCTACTAGGGTCTTCCACCCCCTAGGGCTCAGGTGGCCATAGCCATGCCTGGCCCACATACCCACCGAATTCCAGGGGCTAGGGTTTAAGGCGCTCCGACCCACCTTTCACTGGGGTGGTAACTGGCCTGGCATTTCCTGGGGACTCCCATGCCACTAGGAGCCCCACAAGGCCACCCATCCCCAGCAGGGTGCAGTTTTAGATCATATCCAGGACCAAGAGTCTCCTGCTCTTACCTTCTGATGTTCCTGCTACAGCTCAGCCAGGCAATGTTTCTGCCTGGGCTGGCAGCAGCAAACTGCAGCCTTTATAACCCTTGTTCTCAAAATGGCTGCCGCCATCAGGCACCTGCTGGCTGCTTGACTCTGCCCTTAAACTGGGAGGCACCCAAAAGTGCACTGCCACACAGAGAAATTAAGACTCCAGACCTGCAAACAGTAATAATACACTTGTACTTGCTATATCATGAGGCCTGCTGATGAAATCAGTGTAGTGAAATTATGCACATGGGTATAAGCATTTTCAAGTTCACACCCGCAGTAATTTACCTGAAGAGGGGTGTGATTGGTATATGGTGGGGGATTCAGGTTATTGATAACCTGATTAAAGTGTTGTTTATTCACAAAGGTATCCACAGAAAAACTCACTAGGCGCATCTACATGTGTACTTCAATGCACATTAGCCGATTTTACTGCGCATTAAAGCATCACTAAAATAACCATGCTATTTAGTTAATGCACGATAAAATAGCCTAATATGCATTGTCACTTAAAAAACCATGCTCTTTAGCTAATGCACATTAAGACAGCCTAATGCGCATTTTCCTGGTAAGCCAGCTACAGCTCTGAGTATAGGTTACCAAATACTCATTCACAGAAACAGCCAAAATGCGAACTCATCTTGTCCTGCAAATTGCACATGCTCAGAACACCTCTTAAAGCTCCAGGAGATACTACGTAAAGGACCAACATCTCTTGTACAAAACAACCAGTTACCTTTCCATAAAACCCATTAACATTCAGTATAAATGTCTTCATGAATTTCACACTATGCTAAAAAGAATGATTGACTGCCTACATTCAAAATGGTTTATTTTGCACCCTTTTGACAGTTGTTAGCAGGACAGAAGCACTATTAATTTAGCTTCTTATGCTTAAATACTTGAAAAAGGGAGTTGTGGTCAGATTCTTATCTAAGATTTTGTCTTGGAGCTTTTAAAATTGTTTTGACAAGCCTATATTTTAGCTAGGACAGCATTAAAATAAAATGGCATTTTTATTTAGAAACCAAAATAATCGAGTAAGGTAGATCTAAGTCTGTAAATAAATACACATGGGCTCAAGTTGAAGCATTCTTAAGCAAAGTTGGAGGGTGTTCAGATCCAAGGCTTTCATTTGGATAGGAATCATTTGGAAAATTCAGATACCTAGATCTGAATTTAGAGTTCCAACACCATGTCTGCACTGTACACTTACTGTTCCAAGAAGCAGTGCCCTCAAACACAGTATTGGTACTTCACACTGGCTGCCTACTAAACAAAAAGCATTATCACCAAGTTTACATAGTACTTTAGGCAGCCTAGTTAGCTGCCTACAACAGTGATTCCCAAAGGGTGTGCCATGGCACACGTCAGAAATGCACCATAAAAAAATTATTCATTATCAGTATCTGGCCCATGGGGGTTCTCCATCAGTCTGGAAACTGGCGTTGGGGGAGTGATGACAATTAATCCTACCACTGTTCACTCCAAATTTCCAAGCGCTGTTTAGAAGGATTGAGCCTCTGCCATGCCCATACCTCGCAGAGGGATTGGGCCCTGACTGCTCCAGCCATGCAGAGCAGAATCAGGCTCACTGACCAGATCCAGCCTGCAGACTGATCCAGCCTGCGGACTGGTTCTCTTCATCCAGCCCACAGGGCCAAAATGTTGGGCACCACTGCATAAGTCTTACACACATACATAAGTACCTTTTTAGTGGGTGTAAGACTGAAGCACGCCACTAATTTTAATCCAGAAAAAAAACTAGCAAAAGTTTGGAAAACACCAACCAACAAGAAAGCTAACTGACTGAACTTTCTTACCCTCAGCACTACACAAACACAGATACACTGCTTTTAGTTCAGGAGGCTGCTCACACAAAGCAGTGTGGTATGTTCAAATGCACTGCTGTGCAGTAATCCCATTAGACAGGCAATAACAGCCCTGCTTAGGTCACATCTGTACAGATTCTCATATTCCTTTCCAAAATAGACTTCAGGAGTGAGGATTTCAAAACCGTCTATGAGACTGAGGTACTAGTCAAGTCACCCCCAGTTATAATCCACAAACCAAGCCACACCAGGCTCCACTTCACTTGTTTTTGGCAGACTGGACACACTTCAATCATACCTGTAGGCTTCCCTGCACAGATCATAAGTTTGGTTGTTTCATGTTCTAGCTTCTTACTAGAGTCAGGGGTTGACTATATATTACATATAATTTTCCTTATACAGTCCATCAGGTATATCTTCCTCCATTCCACTTGAAGCAAAGGAGCCTAGTGTAACTTCTTTTTCTTCTTGTTTTAACAGGTTAGAAGCTACACACAACTCTCCATATTCAGTCTGAAGGTTCTTCACCTTTATTAGGAGTGCCTTCAAACACAGGCTATCAGTGTTACGGCATTTACAAGCACTAAAAGCTTTGCCAGCAAAGTTTGGAGATATTTAAATCCTAAACATTGGGAAGACAAAACTAACCACCCTGTATTGACGCCAACAGTGGAGCTTGTACTTTTGGTGAACTGGAACAAATAGTCTTACAGAATTTACACCATCTAGACATTGTAATTTCCAAGAAAGTTTTTCCCAGTGGAACCTACAGACTCGATGAAATCAACAAAGCATGAAATTTGAATGACTCAGACTGAAATATTCAATTTATGGAAATTACAAGGACTGTATTTTAATCTCAGTTACCCCAGAGTAAATCTAGCATAATATTGCTAAAGTTAATAGTGTTAGTCTGGATTTAGTCTCATTGAACCAAGAACAGAATCTAATCCTTACACAGTTTATGGGAGATACTTCTATGAGTTACAAACAGTGCCCATTTCCTAGGAAAGCTACTAAATGCCATGAATCCTAAAATGATGGACTAAGTGATATCATAAATACCATTACATTTTTATAAGACCACCCACTCATTGAGCTCAGAAATGGATAGCTTGTGGAGACCTTACAGACTCTCTACTTTTCCAGTCTAGTGGTGGTCTACATGGTCTCATAAAGCTTTAGCATATAATTTAACCATTTCTATGATTACCATTATCTCACTTTACCTCTACATGCCTTCAAAAGGGTTCATGTCTTCAAAAGTATCAGATACGTAATAATTAAACATAGAGATCCTGGGAAAGATTTCCAGCTTTGTGAAGAGGTGTCTCTTACAGGAATTCTTGTTTTTGCATGCTCTGGAAAGTATCCACCTGCAATCATTTACAATCTGTTCACCTGAATTTCACTCTGATGGGGTGAGTGGGAGGTGGCAGTATTTGAGTAGGGGCATAGGCAATTTTAACACCTGCCTGTTTGGAAAATAGTTATTTTAAAAAATGCTGAATTTTGAAATGTAAATGTTCCTGGTCAGAGCTCAGCTGCTACATTATAAAACTAAACTCTGTATTAAAATAAAAACACTCCTTTTTTAAAGAAATACGCACACTGCAGGAATGTTAAATCTTTACTGCTGAGCAACAGAAAACAGCAATTGAAAGTATTCGCTAAGGATCTATATGGCACATTAAGCACTAATTTCTTGTTCCAACTAAATATTTATGATTTTATATAAATTTATGCAATGGTCTCAGTGCAATTATCTAGTGGCAAAGACAATTAGCATCCAGCCCCATGCATCAGACTTTGTTGAACTTTACAGACACATACATGACCACATACACAAAAAACACAATGTTTAAAACATTATTAAAGTTGCCAGGTCAACTTTAAGAAAATACCAGAATTAATGTTCCCTGTACAACCTTTAATTCAGGCCCTTGAACATATGCATTATACAATCATTGAAAAGTAATGCTGGAAGCGACTGTACAAATTCATCTAGTTCAGCCATCTGCTCAAGTCAGGATCATTCCTGACTACATTTGGGGTCACTAAAGTGTCTGTTTAACCTGCTTTTGAAAATTTCCAAGGATGGAGATTCCACAGACTCTCTAGGTAGCCTGTTCCAGTGTGTTACCACCTTCAATCTTCCCTTCTCCACACTAAAGAATGCTCTTTCCTTGTAATCCATGCTTCCCCAGCCTCTAATTGTTTTTCTTGCTGTCTGTTGGACTTTTTCCAATCTGTTTACATCTTTCTTGAAGTGTGACACCCAAAACAGACACAGTACAGATACAGTAAGGCCTTACAAGTGCCAAATAGAGCATAAGGATAACTTTCCTATATAACCCAGTACACTTATGGTCCACAGTAACCCCCAGGTCGTTCCCTGCAGTACTGTAGCCTAGCCAAGCATTCTCCAGTCTGTATTTGCTCATGCAACTGTTCTGTCCTAAGTACAAGACTTTGTACTTGTCCTTCTTGAATTTCACCCTGTGAAAGATGAAAAGTATGCCTGTGTGATAAAGGTGCTTGCTGAAGGCTCTATGAAGATTAGACCAAGTGTTTTTCTGCATTTGTTTAAATATTACGCTATATGTTGTTGCTAAAAGCCTAATTAAAGTTTAAGATGTAGTGAGGCTTTGTATAAAGTAAGGCCTAATAAATTTAGCAAAGCCTTGAAGTAGTAAGGCCCTGTGGCACGGTTAAAATTACCTTATCAAAGGAATGCAAGGCTTGTACTGCTATTGGTCAGTCTAAGGACAGTTGAAGTAAAAGGAATCTGAGTTGTTGTACATTATCAGTACCATTCAGAAGCTATAAATTAGCTGGAATATCCGGAAACCATTCAGAAGGAAGATACAGCTCTGTGAAAAGGATTAGTTAGCTGTTGACCTGAATCAGTGGGCCTGTGGATCTTCAGAAGCACAAGAACTGAATTCCAGGGTCCTTCCCGGTACTTCTCGGACAGCTCGGATAGGGGACACCTGACTTCGCTGAACTTTGTGGAAAGAGAAACTTATTGTACATCAGGCATCAGAGGGGACTGCCGATAAGTTGCCAACTTGAATTGTTCTTGTCTGTCATTGTTTGTGTTGTTACTATGCATAGTTGTGTTTTTTGTTAAGTCAATAAACCTTTCTTACCTTTCTACCCCTGACCATACTCTCAATCCCGAACCCTCTGCAGGCGGCTGGGACACACCCAATTGATTTGGGACCATTTCCCCAGTTTATCAAGCTCATTCTGAATCTTAGCCCCACGATTCATAGTGTCTCCAGCTCCACTCAACTTGGTGTCATGCAAATTTCCTAGATGTACACTCAATTCCATTCCCCAAATCATTAATGAAAATATGAAACTATACTGGACCTAGGAGAGATACCTGGGGGACCCCACTTGATACCTCCTCCCAACTAGACATTAAGCCATTCAGTACTATGATCCAAGTAATTATTTATCCACCTAACAGTACTTTCATCTTTCTGTCAGACTGTATTTCCTTGGCTTTTTTATGAAAATGTTGTGTGAGAAGTATTAAAAGCCATTCTAAAGTCAAGGTATATCACATGCACTGCTCCCCCCTACCCACAAAGGCTGTCACTTTATCATAGAAGGAAATCAAGTTAGTCAGGCATGACTTACTCTTGGTGAATCCATGCTGGCTGTTCCTGAACACCTTGTTCTTCTCTAGGTGCTCAGAAATAGATACCTTGACCTGTTCCATGATCTTTCCACATATTGAGGTCAGATTGACAGGTCTGTAATTCCCCAGATTCTCCTTCTTCCCCTGCTCAAAGATGGGCACTGTATTTGCACTTTTCCAGTCATTTGGGACCTCACCCAACCTTCATGAGTTCTCAAAGAAGATAGCTAATGGCTTCAAAACTACCTCAGCTAATTCTTTCAGTGCACTAGTGTGCATCTCATCCAGCCCCATTGAACTGAAAGCATCTGGCTTCTCTAAGTAATCTCTAACCTAGTGCTTTTGCTACTCTAACCTGTTTGTCTCCTTTCCTATCTTTGTCACTAAATGCACTCATTATCTGGTAGCTGACTTTATTTGTGAAGACTGAAGTAAAAAGGCATTAAATACTTTAACCTTCTCTGCATCATCTGTAACTAGATTGCCTTTTACATTCAGTAAGGAACCTACCTTTCCTTGGTCTTCCTTTTACTTCTGCATATTTTCAGAAACCCTTTTTATTGCCTTTTGATACCATATGATTATAATGCTGTATGATCACATGACTCCTGTCTCTTCAGTGAATGGGATAGATGATACTCATGCAGTGCAATTCCATTCACCCTTTATTGCTTAGTGTTACCCAAGGCCTTATTTACTACACATTATTTTACTCTGAAGACAAAGTTATTACTTTACTCCTAAACATTTCAGTTGTGCTCACTGCTGTCCTGAGTGCTTCACAAATATGAATACATCTATTTTCATACCACCTCAGTACTAAGGAGTGTTTTAGAAAGGGGGAAAGAAGGCATAGAGAGGTTAACTCAAAAGTATTCAAGAATTTGAGGAACCCACTTGGAGAGACAGTAGTTAGACATGTACACTTTACTGCAGAGCTGACTAATTATCTTTGCAGTTAAGCATCACCATCTACATGTGTTCCAATATTAAGGCATGGTAAATTAATTAACTCCATTATAGGATAGCACTGTGTAGGACAATGACTATTCTACAGCAGAGTAGTTATGTGAGCTGAAATGCATATGTAAGGTGACTGGGACTGGCTGAGGCACAAGGGTGCTACAGTGCAGGGGCTGTCTGCCACCTAGCTTCACATTGTAGCACTCTTGTGCCTCAGTCAGCCCCTCTGCAACATGTTGAGTTGGGGCAGAGCAGCCCTGGGCTGGCAGACTGAACCTCAGACTCCATCAGCTGGGGCTGCTCCACCCAGGTTCAATGTGTTGTGGTCCTGGGCACATGTGTCAATGCTGCTCCTGGGAGCAATAAACTCCAGCGTGAACTGCACCAGAGTTTATTTCTACATACTAATTGCATGTATAGATGCACCTAGAGGGTACATCTACATGTATGCTGTACTGTGGAGTGGACTAATTAGCTCTGCTTTAAAGCGTCACCACCTACACATGTACCGTTATCAGGGTGCCTCAAATAAACTCCACCATACAATAGTACTGTTGGAGACAGCACTGTCTTATGGCAGAGTAATTTACTGCACTGAAACACACATGTGGATGCTGACCACGGGTGTAAATTGTGCCCAGGCAGCCCATCCAAGCAAAAGCCTGCTCCACCCTGGCTCAAATTGCTTCTGTCCTGGGTGAACATGTAGACGCTGTATCTAGGAGCTGTTTCCTTTGACTCAAACAGCTGCGTAGTTTATTGCGTTGCATTAATTGCAAGTGTAGATGCACCCAGTATAGCATTGCATGGGCATTTACTGCACAGTTGCCTAATTAGCTTTGCAGTAAACATCACAGCGTCTACACATTCAGGGCTATTAGGCTGGAGTAAACTAATAAATTCTGCAGCAGGGTAGTATTTCTAAATACAAGTGCTACCCCACTGCAGTGTTTTACTCTGCAGCAGTACATGTGTAGACTCTGCCATGGCTGGCTGGGACATGAGGGTGCTTCAGTACAGGGGCCAGAGTTTATTGCTCCATGCTAATAGCACATGTGGACATGCCCCATATGTCTAAGCACAGCTTCCATTGACTTCAGTTGGGAGTGTCCAACATTCCACAAATCAGCACCCAGGATCTCAAGACAGATATCCAGAAAATGAGCAATATGCAATTAATGGTCACCTCTGATGATCAGTGGAGAAGAATGGACCACTTAGTGGGTTTTAAAGCTACTTACAAGCAAGACAATTGTGAGACTTGGGTGTCACGTGGAAGTTCTGTAGGGGAGTATGACCTGGTGAGCATAGATTCTTCTACCCATTGTCTTCAATCATGAAACCCCGCTTCGTTGTTGCCTCCAGCTTGTCCACTTCCTAGTCCTGTCTCTTCCCTATCCAGTTCCACACTCCAGTCCTACTTTCCTCATTCCAGACAGTTGCAGCTTCTATGCCACATAGAGTTCAATGTCAAAAGGAGCCATTAGATTATTTAGACTTCTCTCCCAAATAACATAGGCCATTACATTTCACTTATCTGACCCTGAACTGAACCCAATAACTTGTGTCTGACTAAACCATACAACTGTTTTCTCTAAAGTATATCTTCCAGAAAGTAGTCTTAATTTGGAAACAACAAGAGTTGATTTCTCTTCATGGTTTGTTTCTATGCTTAATCCCTCTGACTAGTAAAATATATTCCCTACTTCTAATTTGAATTTGAACTGGTTCCAGCTTCCAGCCACTGGTTCTTGTTGTATCTAGAGTGAAGAACTCTTGGTAGCCCTTCTTTTCTCCCTCTGATGAAAGTTTATACCGTGTAATTGAGTCATCCCTCAGTCTTCTTTCTTGGTAGTTAAAATAGATTGTGTCCTTTAAGTGTTTCATTGTAAAGCATTTTCTCCACTCCTTCAGTCCTTTTAGTGGCTCTTTTCTGCAGTTTCTCCAGTTTTCCAATATCTTTTTAAACATGTTAACAGCACACCCATTCTAATACTCTGGTATCTACCTCATGACTGCTGCATATAGAGGTAAAAGTCACATTCATATTTCTATTCACTGTTCTCCTTTTTATACATCCAAGGATCATATGAACCTTGTCTTAGCCTCGTTGCCTGCTCAGTACTCATCTACACCTCAGCTCCTCACCTGATATTGATCTCCCCTTATTTATTGGCTCCCTGTTTTCCTTTACCTCTCCATTTCCTAGTCTCAGTCTCCTTGCTTAGTCAGTCAGTCCCACCCACTTCCATGGCTCCCAATACCCTTGCCAGCTGTCCCAGTCAGGCCCTCCCCGTTCCCAGTTCCATTGTCCTTGTTTAGCCAGCCCTAGCTTTCCCTTGGCTCCATTTTCCACCTTTAGCTCCCAGTCTTAGTCTCCTTATCCAGTCACTTTCAGCACTCCCAGTCCACCTCCCAGTTTCTGTTCCCCTCTTTCTATTATCCCCAGTCACAGTTGCCAACACCAGGCTTCTTACCAAATCTATTATCTCACCTTCCCTTTAGGTGTGGCTCTTGTCTCCTTTACCTTCAAATTGGGCATCTTCCTTCTCCACCTGCCTGGACCCAAGATATACAGGGTCCCTGCTCATTGCTCAGTTTCCTCTACCCAGACCTGACAGGGCCTGCAGCAGCCCAGAGCTGCAGTTGCAAGGAAGGTCCTGCTCAGTCCCAAGCTGGAGCATGCTTGGTGTGGAAGGAACTCCCAAACAATTTATCTATTAAAATCTATTGAACATGTATGCACCATGCTTTTTGTAAGACTTATCAGATAATCAAATGTAGACAGATTTCATGCCATGGGATGTCAGAAAGCCCCTTCCCTGACACAAAAGCGAACTCCATGGCAAATTTCAAGTTCTTGCTGCAAATTGTCAGGGTGCAAGAGATTTTCAAATAGTTTTCCAGAATGTTTTAGCTTGGACAGAAACACTGTACTTTTCTCCACTGGTGTTTTCAGAATCTCCTAAACTGTTTTGAGTGAAAGTGCAATGGAAAATTTTGGCCCAACTGTTAAAAACTGGCAGAGTTTTAAAGCTGTAATCAGGAACTTACAGAGGGAATTGTCAGACAATCAGTGCTGTCCATAATAGCCACTTGGCTTGGGGTGATTCTCAAGAAAGTAAAAACAACCAGGTCAACTGATGTAACATTTTAAAAAAATGTTGTTTCCTTTGTTGGTATGTTCAGCTCCTCAGATAACATACTGGTTATTTTTGTGCTCATGTGGCATTTATGTAAATACAGGCAATTTTAAACTTGCAATACTATTACCATCAAGTACAATTGTTTATGTTCCTGGGAATCCAGGCATATCATGTTATTTGTGCCAAAGTAACTTGCAAATTGACATGTCCTCAATTTCATGTGTACTTGAAACTAACAGCTGAAACTGCCTTTAAAAACCTGCTTTTTGATGCATTCTTCTTGATGCATTCTTCTCTTAATATTGGAAAGTTAATGGAGATGAGCTCCTCCTCACCCTGGGTGCAGATCAAGTTCAGTTAAATATGGAGTTTGTCTAAACACATCAGTGGGAATTACCAAACTAAGCATGCCCCACCTACCTGAGTCTTTGACATATCCCAGAGCTGGAAATTCACCCATGATGCTTCTCCAGACTCATCCCTAGTGCTGCTCTGAGGCTCACTGGACACAGAGGACTTAAGAACTTGCACTGGGAACAAGGCTGGAGCAGGCTCACAGGTTAAATTAGGGCTCTGGCACACATCAGCAGACTTGGGTAGGGAAGACATCAGTGGAGTGTACCCAGTCCTGTCTTCTTGAAGGCCTGCTGCTTACATGGAAGGAAGTCCATGGTGGGTATGTGAAGTCTGCACCCTGGCAACCAATGAGGCTCCCAGTGTTACTAATACCACTGGTATTCAGTTGGTGTTTATAAAGGTGGAAAGGTTTAAAAAATCTCCTAGTGAACACAACCAATGGGGGTTTATCAAATTACAACAGAAAATAGAATTAACTAGTGAACAGAGATGGTGGTTTAGGTAAAAATGACACCCATACCTAAACCAAGCCTCACAAAGTTTGGTGAAAACAAAGACTGTGTCATTTCATTAGTAAAGAATGTTTTGTCAATCTAGTGTTATGTCAGTCAAATAAATGTTTCATTCCCTTGCCTTGGGCCAGAAGTGGAGGCTTGGGGACACAGGCTTGTCTAGTAGTCAAGCTTAGGGCCAGTGGTGGATTAAGATTTATTGGGGCCCTGGGCAAACAACAAATTAGAGGGCCCCCCCACACACACACACCAGGGAGGTGTTGCACAGCCGGAGCTGCAGTCCCCCAGTGCTGTGGAATGGCCTGGGGCTGGCTTGGCGTTGGGAGGACATGAGCTCTGCCCATGGCTGCCCACCCGCCCCTCTGCTGGCCAGGGAGGGCAGGGCAGGATGGGGCTGTTCCATCCTGTCCCAGTGGCGCTGGTGCCAGTGGCCTCCCACAGATGTCAGGGAGCAGGAGTGAACCCGTCCATGGGTTTTCTGGCCTGGCCCTGGCCAGCTGGAGAGGAGGAGGTACACATTCCCTGTCCCAGATACCTGTGGCCAGTGCTGCCCCTGGTGCCCCAGGGTGCCCCTGATTGGCAGGGGCCGTTGGGCCCTGGCCCCATGTGTTAATCCACCCCTGCTTAGGGCATAAGCTTTGGACTCAGAAGGCTGAGGTTTCTATCAGGACCAGGCCCCAGAGGTGACCATGACTCCCTTCTGCCTCACTCCAGCTCCTCTGGGTAGACTCCCTTTTCATAGAATCAATCATAGAAAGTTAGGGATGAAAGGACCTCAGGAGGCCATCTAGTCCAACCCCCTGCTCAAAGCAGGACCACCCCCAACAAGAGCATCTCAGCCAAGGCTTTATGTAGCTGCATCTTAAAAACCTCCAAGGATGGAGCTTCCACCAGCTCTCTGGATAGCCTGTTCCAGTGTTTTACTACCCTCCTAGTGAGAAAATTATTCCTAATATTTAACCTAAACTTCCCTTGCTGCAATTTGAGACCATTGCTCCTCGTTCTGTCATCTGCCACCACTGAGAATAGTATAGCTCCATACTCTTTTGAACCTCTCTTCAGGTAGGTGAAGCCTGCTATTAAATCCCCTCTCAGTCTCCTCCTCTCTAAACTAAACGAGACCAGTTTCTGCAGCCTCTCCTCATAAGTCATGTATCCCAGACCTGAACCATTTTTGTTGCCCTCCATTGGACACTCCCCAGTTTGTCCACATCCCTTCTGCAGAGGGGGCCCAAAACTGAGCACAGTACTCCAGATGTGGCCTCACAAATGGTAAATAGAGGAAAATAATCACTTCCCTTGACCTGCTGCCAACACTCCTACAAATGCAGTCCAGTATGCCATTAGCCTTTTTGGCAACAAGGGCACACTGTTAGCTCATATTCAGCTTATTGTCCACTGTAACGGGTCTTTTTCTGCAGAGCTGCTGCCCAGCCAGTCAGCCCCCAGCCTGTACTGGTGCATGGGATTGTTCCAGGCTAAGTGCAGGAATTTGCACTTGTCCTTGTTGAACCTCATGAGATTTCTTTTTCCCCAATACACCAATTTGTCTGGGTCTCTCTGAATCCTAGCCCTACCCCCCAGCATATGTAGTACTCCCCACAGGGTGGTGTCATCTGCAAACTTGCTGAGGGTGCACTCTATGCCATCTTCCAGGTTGTTGATGAAGATATTGAACAAAACTGGCCCCTCTGAACCCGATGATCTAGCCAGTTTTCTATCCCAGCCCATTCATCCAGCCCATACTGTATGGATGGAGAATGTTGTGGGAGACTATATCAAAAGCCTTGCTAAAATCAAGGTACACCACATCCACCAGTCTTCCCACATCCACAGAGCCAGACATTTCATAATAGAAGGCAATCAGGTTGGTCAGGCATGACTTGCCCTTGGTGAATCCATGCTGACTGTTTCTAATCACCTTCTTCTACTCCAAGTGCTTAGAAATGGATTCTTGAGAATCTGATCCATGATTTTTCCAGGAACTGAAGGGAGGCTGACAGGAGTCTCTAGGGAATTACAGATCATTTTCCCTTTCTTCAATATGGGCACTATGTTTGCCCTTTTCCAGTCATCTGGGACTTCTCCTGATTGTCATGAGTTTTCAGAAATGATGGCCAGGAACTCTGCAATCACATCAGCCATCACATCAGCCAACGTCCTCAGCACCCTTGGGTGCATCCCATCCAGCCCCATGGACTTGTATATGTCTAGCTTTTCTAAATTGTCCTTAACCTGTTGTTTCACCACTGTTGGCTGCTCACCTTCTCCCCAAACTGTGCTGCCAGGTGCAGTAGTCTGGGAGCTGACCTTGCTTGTGCAGACTAAGGTGAAAGAGGCATTGAGTACTTCAGCCTTTTCTGCATCCTCTGTCACTAGGTTGCCTCCCCCATTCAGTAAGGGACCCACACTTTCCCTGATCCTCCTCTTATTACTGACATATTTGTAGAAATCCTTCTTGTTGCCCTTCATGTCCCTTGGTAGCTGCAACTCCAGTTGCTCTTTGGCCTTCCTGATTTCATCCCTGCATGCCAAAGCACTACTCTTATACTCCTCCCTAGTTGTTCATCCAGATTTCCACTTCTAATTATCTTCCTTTTTGTGATTTAGTTTACTGAAGAGTTCCCAGCTAAGCCAAGCTGGTCTTCTGCCATACTTGCTAGTCGTCCTGTGCATCAGGATGGTTTTTTCCTGCACTATCAGTAAGGCTTCTTTCAAGTACAGCCAGCTCTGCTGGACTCCTCTCCCCCTCAGACTGGTTTCCCAGGGAATCCTGCCCATGAGCTCTCTGACAGAGTTGAAGTCTGCTTTTCTAAAGTCCGAGGTCCTTACTCTGTTGTTCTTCATCCTCCCTTTCCTCAGGATCCTGAACTCAGTCATCTTGTGGTCACTGCTGCCTAAGTTACCATCTGCTAGTACATTCTCCACCAGTTCTTCCCTGTTTGTGAGCAGCAGGTCAAGAAGATCATTTCTTCTAGTTGGCTGCTCCAGCACTTGCACCAAGAAGTTTTACCCAACACTCTCCAAAAACTTCCTGGATTGCCTGTGCACTGTGGTTTTGCCTTCCCAGCAACTGTCAATGTGACTGAAGTCCCTCATGAGAACTGGGGTCTGTGACTGGGAAACTTCCACTAGCTGTTTGAAGAAAGCCTCATTCATCACTTCCTCCTGGTCTGGTGGTCTATAGCAGACCCCCAACCATGACATCACCTTTGTTGCTCTCTCTTCTGACCCTAACCCAGAGACTTTTGACAGGCTTGTATCAAGTTTCATACTGGAGCTCTGAGCAATCATATGGCTCTTTTACATAAAGTGCAACTCCTCCTCCTCTTCTTCCTTTCTTGTGCTTCCTGAACAGTTTATAACCATGCATGACAGTGCTCCCATCATGCAAGCTCCCACCAAGTCTCTGTTATTCCAGTCACACTATAGTTTCGTGATTGTGCAAGAACTTTCAATTCTTCCTGCTTGTTTCCCAAGTTCTGTACATTCATGTACAGGGACCTAAAGTAACTAGTTAATTGCCCTGATTTCTCAGAAAGAATGAGAACACCTCCCCTGTTGCCCCTTCCTGCTTGCTGTTCCTCCAGGTCATCCACTTCCCCACTTATGCCAGGGCTTTGTCTCCATCCCCAGTTAACCTAGTTTAAAGCCTTCCTCAGTAGGTTAGCAAGCCTGTCTGCAAAGCCTTCTCCCTCTTCATCAGGTGGATACCATCTTTTCCTTCTTTTTGGAACATCATCCTGTGGTCCAAGAATCCATCATCTCGTGGTCCTCTCACCTGCCATCCCTAGAATTAATTTATTCTAGAATGGAGGGTGCCCCAGGATCCCAGAGTGAGCCCTAGCCTGCTTTGGCCAGGAGATCCTTCCCATGCCCAGCTGACCCTCAGTCCTGTCCTTCAAGCCCAAAGTGGGTACCTGTCCTGACCCCATTAGTGTCTCAGTTTCACTAAGGGCTATTCATGGCGTCCTTCTGCCCTGCAGCCATGCCCATGCCTCACAGATGTTACCTTAGATTGTCCACTGGGCATGATGACCCTATCTGTTAAGCAATAAATCTACCTAGACTGTTGAGCCCCTAGCTCCAGTGAGGCTTTCTTCACCCTGGGCCCTTAGCCCTAGCTTGGCTTCCAACTGTACTAGGCATTAGCCTCCCTTGGCTTAAGCCTGTTCTAGCCTCGTCCTCTCTATTGTCACCTTAGCCTCCTACTGTCTGGGCCTCTGGCTACTGTGCCTCTGTCCCAGCCCTCAGCCCTCTGGGTCCCTGACCCCAGGCTGGGCTGCTTCCTCTGGCCTTTGCTCTCCTGGCTTCAACCCCCTGGGTCCCTGACCCCAGGCTTGATTGCCTCTGCTGGTGTTGGCTTTTCCAGACTTGACCTGCACCAGCCCACAGTCCTCTGGGTCTCTGATCCCAGGCTGCCTAACACTGGCCTTAGCTCTCCTAGCCTTAGCATAAAGCTGCCCACCAGCCTCCGCCCTCTGGGTCGCTGATGCCAGGTTAGAATGTCCACTACTGAGTGCCTGCAAGGCACCCCTCTGTGGCCTCCAGACCTCTCCTGTAGCCACAATCTGATCCTCCATTTCTTAATCCAAGCATAAACACAAGCCCACTGGCTGTATAATAAAACCACCCCCACATGGGGTCATACTTCCCTGCAGGCTTTTTTTTTTTTGATAACTTCAGCTGGGTTATTGATGTCTTCAAGAGAGGAAGAGCATCTCCATTCCTTGCCCAACAAGATAATGGGCCGGCTGCAGAATAAAACATCAGGCAACCCAGTTTCTTGGGTCCCTCTTGCCCCCTGATGATCCAGCAGTCAAGGAGGCATCCACCCTGTGGGGAGAAGCACAGGTCAGGGTCCCATCCAGAGATAATGGTGTCAGGAAGCTGGAAAGAACCAAGGTGTTTAGACAAGTCCCAGCTGGAATTGACCATGTGTCTGGGTCAGAGAGTATCTGCAGGGCTCCCAGACACCCAAGCATCTGCTAACAGAAGACTCCAGGGTCGAGCAGTCACAAGCTCCACAAAAACATTCTGAAGTCCTCCATGGTCCAGGGTGGCTGGGGTGGAGGAGCCTGTACGTCCAAGCCAGTAGCCTCATGAGGCTAGTGCTGTACAGAGGAAGGCACAATAGGACAATGTGGAGGGTTCTGGGTTGCTTGGGTGCCTGCCAGGCTGTCTTCTGCAACCCTTCTCTCTCAGTGACTCCTCTCCCTGCTGCTTCCAGAGCCAGACAGACTGCCTGGTCCTAGGCACTGGTCTTATGTGCCTCCAAAGCCCCACCCCTCTTGTCAGGTAGTTTTCGAACCACCCACAGTGGTTTTCATTTTGGGCCGGATGACCAGCTTGCCTTTGCTGCAGCTTAGCTCAGCTGTTTATGGCTCTTTGCTTCTGGGCTGCCTGCATGCCTACCCTGCCATAGCTTACTGCTTTGCAGCTAGTTTCTGGGGTAGTTACTCCTCCAAGGGTAGTCCCTATCTGTGCAGCTTCTAGTCTACCAGCTTTCTGGCAGCTAACTCCCTAGAGGCTAGCCTGCTTCCTAGCTGCCAGCCCCGACACAACCAGCATGGCCTGCTGCAGCATCCCTTAAAGTAACAAGAACCTCTAGCTCCCTGTTACAGGTTCTGTTTCCCAGATATATATTGACAGGTTTGTTGCCACCTGGGCAGCTGTGATGCCCCCTAGTTGCCCTCCTGGACCTTTGGTCTCCTTTGACCTTGGCCCCACACATCGGACCAGTTGAGGCTTTTGGGTTCTCCTGGCCTCTCCAGCAGTATTCTTAGCCCTTGGGTCTTCTACCTGAACCCTGGCACTGCTCCTCTATAGTGAGACTCACAGGCTTTCTATTTCTCCCCAAGGGTTCGCTCCCCCTTCTCAGGGATGTGGGTTTTTCCCATGCATGGCCTTTCCCAGTCAATGCACCACTGTGACAGGCTCACTGCCACTGGGGTGGCCATGATGCTTCCTAGTGTCCCTGTTTCTTTTGCCTGGCTTATACTAATTCCACTCTCCCTACATTGTTCTCCTGCCATGCCATGTTTTTAAAAGTTGTAAGTTGATTCAGGGAGGCTTCCACCAGGCCTTAGAATGAGCCCTAACCCCAATAAGCTCCCACTGGGTCTCTCCTGAGACCCTACTGGCCTCAAACCGGCCCTCAGGCTTGATAAGTCCCTCTCAGCCTGACTAGGCCCCTGTAGTGTACCAAGAGCCTTAAGGGCGAATTTCACGGTTCCTTCACCTTCCCTATACTGCAACCCAACCCTCACGGATGTTTTCTTTGGTCTTTCTCTTTATACACTCAGCCCCTTTTAGGCCCCTCACACCCCCTGGTCCCTTACTCAGTCTCCCTTAGCACTGCTGGACCCCTTGTCCTGCACACAGCTTCTCTGGGCTTTCAGACCCCCTCATCTGACTTGGCCTGCTCTGGGCTTGTGTACCCTCTGGCCCAGCTCCACCTTTCCTTGGGTTCTTGGACTTTTTGGTTTTGGGTCTCAGCTTTTTTCTAGGCTCCTGGGCTCCTCACTGGGGCCCAGTCTCAGTCTCAGGCAACTGGGCTACCAGTCCTCTAAATATGCCTTGAGCAGGGGTGGGCAATTATTTTGGGTAGAGGGCTGCTTACAGAGTTTTGGCAAGTCATTGAGGGCCGCATGACAGGCAGCCTAAGGCAGATTAATATTATTTTTTAAAATTTTTTAGGGGCCCTGCAGGCCAGATGGAATGGCCTGGTGGGTCACATCCAGTCACCGGGCCGTATTTTGCCCACCCCTGGCCTTGAGCCTGCCCCAGCAAGGCTCAAGGCTGAACAAACAGCATAGGTGGAAGAAGACTGGGGCTAATGGGGCTTAGCCCCTGCAAACACAGGGCAGCTGTGGCAGCACAGAGCACTGCAGGACAGTGTGGGCACAGGCTCTGGGCAGCTTCAACAGTGGGGGAGGGGCACACACAGACACAGATGAGCAGCCAGAGCCAGTAGTTGACTGGGACCTCAACCCAGCCTGGCCATGTGTGGAGCAACACCCAACAGGTAAATGTGTGGACAGGAAGGGGCATGGGGTGGAAGGGAAAGAGTGTGGGGGGGCAGATCAAGGCCCTCATGGTGAGGGAGGGAGTGGGACAGAGGCAGGGGCATGGGCTGGGGTGAATGGGGCCCCAGGGCAGGCTGTGGAAGGGTCAGAGCTGGGGCAGCTCATCCAGAGGTGAAGGGGGCTCCCACTGCTGTGTGCACTCCTGGGGCAGGTTTAGGAGCAGATCCCCCCCAGATCTGTGCATGAGGCTTTGTGGAGGTGGGCTGCTGCTGTGGACTGGGCTCTGGACCCCTGCAGCTGCATGATGCCACATGCATCTCATCACCAGGCAGGCAGGGGACGCAGAGCAGCCAGCATGCAGGAAGCACATGGCATTGCATGGCTGCCAGGGCACCGGCAGCAGGGTGCAGAACCCAGCTCGCAGCAGCAGCCCACCTCTGCGAAGCCTTGTACATAGATCCACCCCCCATGCCTGCCCCAGGCAAGCCACCCTGGCTCTGACCCTCTCACAACCTACCCTGGGGCTCCATTCACCCCAGCCTGTGGCCCTGCCTCTCCCCTACTCCCTCCCTCACCACAGGGACCTCAGTCTGCCCCCCAACGCCCCTCCCATACCTCTGCCCTCCCCCACGGCCTTTCCTGTCCACACATTTACCTGTTGGGTGGTGTGTCTGTCTGTCTGTCTGTGTGTGTGTGCATCTGTGTGTGCCTGTGTGTGTGTAGAAGTATCTTTTAAGTTTAAGTTTTACTCAGCCTCCCAAATAATATCTTATCCCTCCACTTATGACAATCAGCCTAACTCAGATAAACAAGAAGCATCACTGCCCTCTGGCAGATGCCTCTCCCCTCTAGGGGTTTAACATAAACGAAGGCCACTCACCTGTAAACCCAGTTTTTCATAGCCCAGGAGACTTCCCTTAGCTCCCAGACCTGCAGGGTTGACCAGCAATATCCAGTCCCTTCAGAAGACCTGTAGCCAGGAGATCCTCACTTGGTTGCAGGCTCTGGGCTTATATAGCACCAGCCTGGGCCCTCTCCCAGTAAGGTGAGCTCCTCATTAGTTCCCCTCTCCCACTGACAAGCAAACTCTAAAATGAGGAGGCACATCCCAATGCCCTGCTACAGGCATCCTGCATGACTGTAGTCAGATAGCTTACCCTGTCTGTGCCTCAGTTCCTCATTTGTAAAATAGGGGTAATGATACTTCTCTATCACCCTGTGCTGTGTGAGGATGAACACAATAGAAGATATTTGGGTAAAGAGAAGACAAGAAATAAGCTCTGAGAATGGGTGTTTAACTCCCATATAAATAGGAAGATAGAAATGGAAACCTGCCCCTTTAGCTATTTCTATAGTTGTATTGGTATATTAATATCTCAGTCAGCCCAGAACACACAGTTGCATGATCCTACTGCGTTCCTTGGGGAGATGCTACAAACAGAAAGCACAATTAATTCAGCGGAGATGGTTTAGATGCCAAATTAATTCTAATGGACAATAGTAGAGAGGAGAGATTTTTCAAGAAAGTAAAGAAAAACTAAATTCCTGTTTTCCTCCACAGCCTAAGAACTTCTTTATGAACAGAAAGGCAGAAAATATAGTAATGCTAATGCTGGGTCTCATCTGTCTTCCTTCCTTTATTATCTGCTCAGAACCAAGGACAAGATGCTTGGCTGCTGTAAACAGTCTTTGCAACTTTAATTAAAATGGAGCTATGTTGGTCTACAACAGCTGAAGATCATCTCCCACTTGATCTGTACATGAGAAACTAGCACTTCATCAGACTTGGGTTTATTTTTGTTAGTCAACTCAGAGCAAAATATTAGCTTTATATTGTGTTAAAATTAGTAGAAAAGAGAGGAAATAATCAGCCATATTAAAAACTGGTGTGATAACTGCAAGTGAAGCAAGCTAGATATGGGTTAGGTATTTAAGGTGAACCATATCCTTTCCTTTTCCAAATTATGTGATCCCTAGTGCGGGGGAATATGACATGAGACAAAATTATATCAGTGCTTTTTTAAAGTGATAATTTTCAGTATGACCTTTCATGTAATGCTTTGTAAATCTATGTAGCACAATGTAGTACAGAGCTAGTCATTTTTCTGGTTTTTAAAACAATAAAGCCTGCCTTATAATGAAATAAAGTGGTAAATAATAGTCATCCTTTTATAAATAAGCAAACTAGTTACTCTAATGTTGCCCTTGCTATTTAGTGCCAAAGTGCAATGTGCAGCCATTGCCACCTCCTGGGATGCCATCTGTCATTGCCTCCCTTTATCGTTTCTGTATCTCCTGTTGGGTAAAGTTGGAGCATCAGGAGATTTGGCTGACCATGGAAAAAATATAATGTGAGCTCCCCACAGGCCAGGACAGTCTGCTACTAATAATGCCTTGGTCCCTGCCTGAGGGAGAAGAAGATAAACAGACCTTGTATTGCTCCTAGGTGAAGTTCCTGAATCATTCTAACATGAACTTATTGTAGAGTCTCTAGCGCAGACAAGAATATGACATAATACATTTTAATGCAAAAAGGGTAAGTTCAATACAGTGAAAGAGAATGATTATCCATGATTGCGCTGATCTAATGCATTTAATAGATGAAAATTTGCCTCGCCAGACAGTTAAAAATCAGCTTCAGTAGTACCATCTAGTTTTAACAGGCTCTCCTTCATTTGCTCATGTTAACAGCTCATACAAGACCTTTTCACAGAACGGGTCAAATTTTGTTTCTGTAAATATATGAACAACTCCCAATGAAGTCAACAGGGGCTGTTCTTACAAATCTCAAAGCAAAAAGTGCTCTATTAATTGTCACATAACTGCCAGCAGGTGCATCAGATAATGGGGTAAATAACTATTCTCTGTCTTCAGGTTCCCTTTTAAAGGTTGCATTTCTAGCCTTCAGTAAGTACAAAAATCCCCAAATTTAACTGAACCATCAGTTCTACAACCATAAAAGATATTTCCAAAAATGATACCTGTATGCTATTCCTCCTTACCATTAACAACAAATGGGGACTGGTGAGTAACAAGTGCTCACCATCTACAGACAGGAGCCATACCTCCATACCGACAGAGGCTTAGGAACCCCACTATTGCCAATTCAAACCCTCCTACAGCCAGAGAAGCATTTGTATATATGCCCTTTTAAAAACAGGGCATACACCATTGTTCAGATAATTATTTTAGGAAGAATTTTCTCTTTTGTTGTAGTAACAAGCCTGAAATTATTATTTTTTTCAAGACAAGGCCTTTAATTTGAAGATAATTGCATTCACAACAGATCAAAGCCTAAGATGAAGACCCCAATTGCAAGTAAGAGAAACACTGGAGAAGAACACTTTTTTTACATGGGAATTTCAGAACTCTCAATTGTTTTCCCTTATGTTTTTTAAATCAAAGAGTTCAGTCTGGTAAGATTATATTGAACTATTGGTACAAAAATTTAAGCAGACAGAGGCTGTTGGAACACATAGCATTTTGGGCATGTGCCTTTTATGGGGTAGATGATAAGAGAAACAGGAATTTGTGGCACATTAGTCATATCAGCTTTATGCCTCTCAAGTCTTCCCCTACATAAGGCTGGCCAGCTGATTGAATTTATCTTCTATATTTTCTCGGGGTCTCCAGGGATAATGTCAAGGATACAGAAAGGTATGCCAAAGTATAGCAGCCACAGTTGTGGTACAAGGATTAGAGAGGGCAAAAAGTAAAAATGCATACAGCCAAGTTTCACAGGCTGTCTTGTTTCATTTCCTACCTGGGAGTTTTGGCTGACAAAAACTAGCAGAAAAATGCAAGGTAAATCTAAGACTATTGAACCAATGACCACATGATCTATAACATAAGAGATGCACCTGCTGCCACTGTACAGGAAGGTGGCATTGTTGAATTCACTTCCTCAGTGATATGGTTTACTTTGTTCAAGTGAGAATTTCACACTAAAATGAATTAGAAATTGTTTGCAATGGTGCGCTGCGGCAGCCCTCTCTGGAACCATTATTCTTGAGCTCTTTTGCTCTGGACAGCATATATAGACCTATCTGTCTTACTACCACAAGAATTCACACAAATCTCTAAGGTGTTCAGCTGTAATCTTCACATGAGCATACTGAACCAATTTGTGTACATTGCTTAATCAATGAGACATAAAACTCCAGCCTCTACTAAACTGCTGTTTCAGCTAACAAAGATTTACTCTGCTTTGCCTGAGCATCCTAATTATTATTATTAATTATAATGCTAAAGTAATATAAGTAGATATGATTTATCTGGAAATTTGTATATCTCACTAAAATGACAACTTGGTAATACCTGGAGTTTTATTTCTCGTTGTATTAATTCCTTAATTAAAACTAACTGGCTGAGCACTTCTATAACTCCAGCTCTCACTGTATTAAGATTAGACAGAATTCTTAACATAAGATGCAAGAGTAGTCTATTTACTGCAGTAAACTTTAAGGGATTGGAATCACTCTCTGGGGCAATGGTGCACACAATACCCGACCCTGCACCCTGGTTGGATACGAAAGAGCTCGAATGGAAACGGTAATTGTCTTTCTCACTGAGGTAAAGATAGCTGTGCCAGATCCTGGCTCCTATTCCATCCCCTTTGTGCCACCCCAGAGTTTTAAAGAGGATGGAAAGCTGGTTCAAACAGCTGGCCAGCCTTATGCAGGGTGAGACCTTGGAGGCATAAAGCTGGTGTGGCTGGTACCATGCCACATTCCTGTTTCCCTCACCCTCCATCTCATGAAGGGCTCATGTCTAGAATGCTGCATGTTCTGGCAACCCTTTCCTTCCTAATGGCGTCTGAAGGGTTGTCGTCTATCAGCAGAACTGACAGTAACAGTAACTTCTTTTCTGACTCTGGGTCCAAAATAGTTGAATCCTAACTTATTAAAGGACTGTAGATTAAGTCCAGGAGTTGGAATTCAATATGGAATCAGCCAGCCGCAGGAGAACAGCAGATGCTGGAATTGTGGCCACATTTATCTTTTTTTCTCATGAAATAGGTAGGCTACTGCATGATGAATAAACAGCAGTTTCTGAATGTACTTACCAGAGCCAAACAGAATGAGTTGCAATAATCCAATTTGAAGGTTTTGGATTATCTGCTGGATACACAGAGGTGAAAGGTGTGTGATTCTCTAGAAACAATGCTGAATCCAACCTCATCCCATGAGTGGCCCCCCTATGATCAACAAGGGATAGGTGTGCACAATTTTCAAGTCACTATCTTGGTAGTGCTTCTCCTTCTTCAAATCTTCCTGTCTCCAGCTGCTCTTCACCCATGTCAAAAACTCCCTTATTGTGAAAGTTGTGCAGGAAAAAACCTGAGACAGAAATAAGCAGATGAGGTTCTTTGGGGAGGTGTGATATCTTTTATTAGACCTACTAAATAGTTGGAAAAATTGTTCTTTGCAAGCTTTTGGGCACAAACACTCGTCTTCAGGGCATTTGATTTTATCCATAGATTGTTATATCTGACAAAAGGCTTATGAGCACAGCAAGTCTTTTAGTTAAAATGGAAGAAATATTGTGAAATTTCTGTCTCCTGGGGCAAAAAGCTGCAAAAGTTTCTTGTGAGTTTTCAGGCCATCTAACCTGGACTGACACTTGATTTGCATCAGACTTCACCTGACTGCAAACCTGATATGAATCTGCAGATTACATCCCAGGCCAGCTGCAATATTGACAGAACATGGCATCCACAGGCAAGTGTTGCACACTTAATCACATTGCTGAGAGATCTTGGGTGTGACTCTTAGAGGGGCTCAGCAACGGGTTAATTCTACTTACATTCAAGTCAGTGCTAATGCTTCTGTGAATTTTAATGGAAGTGTATTTCAGCCCAGTACATTCAAAAAACCCACCCATCATACCTCCAGATCTGTTCTGTACCCTTGAACAGGAATGCTAATAGATTTAAATACAACATGCCTTTTGATGAAATTTTTTTCAGGTGAACTATCACCTGCCCATTAGGATTCTGGGTTGCCAGCAGGGCAAACCAGAGCATGATAATGTACTTGAACTTTGCCATGTTTGATTGTTATTGAGAAAATGCATCTTCCCAATATTAGATTTCAACATGAAATACCTAATTGTATAAGCAGCCTGTACTATGTCTGTTCATCTCCAGGGTGTAGTGAAATGTCTAAAAGCCCTTGTGGATACTTTAACTATCAGAAGTTATTCAAAAATTACTCAATGAGACTGTAGCAGGTGTCACTCAGCTTTTATTTTCCCTGGGGGCAAATCTGTCCCCACCAGAAACAACACTGATAATAAACAAATACAGGCAGTCCTTGATTTACAATGTTTTGAGTTACAATGTTTCTAAATTGACACCCTGTTTCAACTTTATGATATCAGTTTCAACTTTACAACACTTGATCCGATGCGACGCCATGCCAGCGAACAAGTTCGCTGTGTCGCCCATCTCCCTGGAGAACATCTGTCCAAACTTCCTTGGATACTTTCTTTAAGAAAGCAGACAAGACTCTAGAAAAACCTGCAGCCAACACTCCTGAGAAGACTCTAGCCAAGAACCCTTCAAAACGTCCAACCAGGAGCCCTTCAAAAAGTCCAGCAAAGTCACCTCAAAGAAGTCCTTCCAAATCGGTATGATTGCTATTTACAATATAAGTGCATTAATGTAGCTATATTACTCATCTATAATTGATCGAATACAAAATTCTGGGGTATTTTTGGTAAAAATAGGGTATTGGGCCTTGGTTCAGGAGCCAATCCCCCATTTATAACATTGTTTCTTATGAGAAAATTGGTTCTGAGTTACGTTTTGACTTAAGGTGTGGTTTTCAGGAACCAATTGTGTCATAAGTCTGAGGACTGCCTGTATACAAAAAACAAAGGATTAACTCAAAACCTGTGGTCCTTCCTTGGACTGGGAGAAGGGATCTTGTGGCCTGTTACAAACTGGTCAGGGGGGATCAGAAGGCATTGGGGGAGTCACTGTTCCCCCGAGCACAGCCAGGAGTGACCAGGAACAACGGTCACAAGCTAGCAGAGGGTAGGTTTAGGTTAGACATCAGGAGGTGCTATTTCATGGTCAGGGTGGCTAGGGTCTGGAACCAACTTCCAAGGGAGGTGGTGCAGGCTCCTACCCTGGGGGTTTTTAAGAAGAGGTTAGATGAACACCTTGCTGGGGTCGTTTGACCCCAGTACTCTTTCCTGCCATGGCAGGGGGTCGGACTAGATGATCTTCTCAGGTCCCTTCCGACCCTAGAAACTATGAAACTATGAAACACCAGCTCTGTACTGCCTCCTCTGCAAGGCAGCCTTCCCTCTCAAGCAATCATCCCTATCAGCTGGCCTGTGCTCAGGAGAAGGCAGTCTATTACTTATTAACCACCTGCAGCTGGGCTCCTGCCATGTACCCAGTTAGAAACTGAAAGCAATAAGATAGGGGTTTCTTACTGTAAGAACATTGAACTTGTCAGCGGCTTCAGTTCTTTATTGAAACTTCAGATTTATACCAAATAAAAGCGGTGGGTCAGAGTCTGGCATAGAGAGCATCATCGAGACTCAGTTAAGTGTGATATACATGTGAAATTATTCTACTTCATAACAAAACTAATTATTCAAGTGAATAGCACAGCTTCCCCTTAGTAACACTGTATTTATGGTGAACCAAATACTTACTTTAGAAGCCATAATATCAGATGCTTATAACTTTTAAAAAATTACTCTCTGGAGAGAGAGTTTGCTTTGTTGATCCCAGAGCAAAGTTTTTAGCAGCGTGAAATGATTCTGTTTAATTGGCCACTGAGTTATCAGGGTGTGATTTTTTTTGTATTATGGTGCTCACATTTTAAGATATTTCTCACATGCTTTTTTATTATTATTCATGTAAACAAAGATGTCGGATTTAAAAATTTGTCAAACTTTTTGATTTGGACTAGAGGCCACTCCAAAGACCACTAAAATAAATGGAAACTGTCATCACTTTTAGCTCAGGTCCCTTTGCAGAAATCTGGATTAGAAATAACAAAGGAGAAGGTGTTTGGAAAAACTTCATACAGAAAATGCATAGTGCAAGAGTTTCTCCTCTCCAACTGTTTAATGCAGTGGTTCTCAACCTTCTTGGGCTCAAGGCACTCCTTATTAGACTAGAAGTGCCAGCTCTTAGTTTTCACTCACTTTTTGACTAAGGGAAAATATAGTAATTTTCTATTGCAAAACACTTAGAAGGGTCACAACAGGTCTGAATTTTTTGAACATTATGGATTTTATTTGAAATCATTTGGTTTATATTGTGAAGCATGTTTGCACACCTAACATTGCTAGCATTGTGTGACACCCACAGTGCCCTTGGATCTCAAGGCACTGCAGAATGTCCCAGCACCCTGGTGGAGAATCACTGTTTTAACATTTCCAAGATCTATCACAAACCTAAGCAGCCCACTGGGCCAGCATGATTAAGGCACACCACTGTCTATAGTAAATATCTGTAGAACAGAAAAGCCACACAATGTTTGCACAACTTTGTTTCCCCAGCTACATGACCAGCTAATCTATGTACTCATAGTTGGATTGGCCAGACCTTTCCCGCAACACAGCTCTAGAACAAGTCTCATACTCACACCCCAAATCTATAGTGAAATGCATTAAAAAAAAAATTTGCTCCAGCTATATACTAAAACACCATAATTATTTCTTCTGCCAACAAACACATGGTTCCATCTCACAGTTTGGCAGCATTTTTATTTTTTTATTGTTTTATTTTTCTCTCACTGCATTGGCAATGATTATGACAGAAACAGAGGTCAAAACATAAGTAGGAAGTACATCTAGCTGGAGTTTTGCTGATGATATAGATTCCTTTCAAATATGTTTTTCAAGTCATCTTGTCTTGATAAACCACAAAAAGGAATCGTGTTCACAAAGACAGCACCACTGAAAAACTCTCCCATATATGACCCTTTTGCAGGTATGAACATAAAAGAATCTGTGCATCCTCATTTCATGCTTACCTACATGGGGTTTACTTCATGACTCTTGAGGGAGTCACTTTATATACCTGTAGCCTGCTCTTCTGCTTCTTTTCTTGTGGACTTCCCCGTCTTAGCTGCCTTTGCTTTGGGCCTCTGTGTGCTTTTTGTTTCCTCCCTTCATGTCTAATTAATTAAATGTTTTCAATATCATCTTTCCCTGAGGGTTGGATTAGGCCTTTCCAAAACAGCAGGAAACTAAATGAGAATTTGCAGTGTGACACCACTGCCATTTTTCAGTGTACAACTAAGGAGGGATCCTTTGGAAATCCAGAGGTAGAACTATTCTTCATAGCTCCAGTATAAGCACGTCTAGGATTTTGTGAACGGCTCTATTTCACAAATTGTTAAAATGACAGGGGAGTGAAGGAGGAGGAGAGAAAGGAAGAGAGGAAGGAAGACTGACCTTTTAAACCTTTATTATACAAATATAAAAAACACATGGTAGAAATGCAAAGTATGTGGCCCTCCCAGGGGCTGAGTATGAAACACCTGTCAACAACAAAAAACACCGTGTCACTGCAGAATGAGACTCCCTCACCCATGGCACTTGTGGGGTTACATGTGGGACCAGCTGTCTGTCTTTCACCTGGCAGAATGCCCTCTGGGTGGCCCAGCATGACACAAACTGGTCCACATTTTGTTGCAAAATGAAGTGTCCACATTCAAATGTGACATGCACCCAAATCAGAAGCAAAAGAGCTGGAAGGTGTCATGGGAGCTGGCCTCCATGAGCCAGTTTCTGTGGCTTTTCAGTCACCATTTTGGCCTGGCCCAGACACACAGGCAGAAAGAAAGAATGAATGAAAAAAGGAAACATGAAGCAGGGCAACAAAACTATACCAGGTTGGAGAATAAGACATACTACATGAAGAATCACTAAGGTAGCTAAATATATATTGTCTAGCATAGTGAAAACTCAGGGGAGACATGAGCAAAGTCTATAAATACCATCATGTTAACAATATAAATGAAGGAAGGGAATTATTAAGTCTCAGAAGATAATAGGTCAGGGACAAAAAAGTCTGAAGCTATGGATGGGAATGCTTAGGTTAGATCAGGGGTGTCAAACTCCTCTGGCTCATGGGCCAGGTGGGTGACACAGGACTGATCCACTGGCCAGATGAACAGGGTGGGGCAGCCCCATGGGCTGGATTGGGCCCATAATTCCTTGCTTCCCACATGCCAGATCTAGCACCTGTATCACTCAATCCATCTGACTGAGGACAGCACCACATGGTACTCACTCTGACCAGATTGAGAGGTGAGCCAAATGCAGCACCCGCTCCAGCAGCTCCGGAGTGGGCACTGCGTGTGGCGTGGGTCCCAGACCGACTGGAGCAGGTGCCAGATCTAGCATGAAGAGGACCCACTCAGCCTTTCCACTCCCACCCCCTGAATGCCAGATCCAGCACCTGCTTTGGCTGGTCTGGGCCTGTTCCTCATGGGTTGCCTGTTCCAGCACCCATACTTCACATGGCACCTGCTCCAGGCCAGCTACAGCAGGACCAGAGTGGGCTTCACATCCCAGACTGGCTAAAACAGGTGTGCAGTCCCAAGCTAGCCAGAGCAGGTGCAACAGGTTCTGTATCCAGCATGTGGGGGAGACTTGCCCTACATGGGGCCAGCACCTGAGGTCATGTGATGTAGCACTGGCCTGCAGTTCATATATTTGATACCCCTGCCTTCATACAAACAATGCTGCACCAGCCCAAAGCACAGGTTATGCTGATACTACTTCATGCAGCAATCAAAGCTGTGCCTTGCTCCTCCAGAAGTAGTTCATAGTGCAGTACAGGGTGGATCTAAAAAGATACTAAGATGGTTTAAAATGCTGCCATTCTGATTTAGTTCTGTTTTGGAATATATTTTTCATTGGTATATATGGATGTACAGAGCATAGGGCTCTAGTGAATCAGGTCCTGTCACTGCAGATATTCAAGAAGAGTCTGAATAAGATGGTTGAGGAAAGGATGGAGAAAGTAGTCCTTCAAAATACCTGGGCTAGGTACAACTGACCTGAGTTTTCATGCTGTTTTATCTGTTCTTCTAAGGACCTAATTCTTCTAGACACAATGCTGCCATTGAATCAATATAGATTGATTCTGTCTCTTCCCCATCCCATGTTTCTTATGCATCATAAACTGAAACTGCTTTATGTGGCTTGTTTTCAGGACTATCTGTGATGTAATCAGTAATAACAACAGAGCTCCGGGAATGAAATTTGCAGTCTGGTCCCATGCTCTTTATTCTTTATCAGTTAATTTAACAGGATTTTTGTCTGAGTAAAAAGTTTAGGATTGGATTTTGTTTTATTAATTTGTGTTTCCTCCACCTAGACAGCTTGTTCCCTTTGCAACAGCACAAATCATGCATAACATAGCAATTGTACCAGTGTTTATTTTATTTTTTGGAGACAGAATAGCAAAATTAATGAAAAATAGTTACTTAAGATACAGAACACAGCTCACCATACAAGAATAATTTTAAAGCAGGTCAAGCTTTGAGTCCAAGCTAATTGATAACATCGTATTAATTTAGTCCTGAGTTACCACAGTCGAAATATAACCATTTACTTCAGCATTAATTTTTCTATCTCTTATATTATGAAGGGAACAAATAAACATTTTGATGTCAGCTTTTTTTTATAAATCCTGTAAAATACAGATATAAACAGCTCTGCGACATGGATATAGTTTTAAACTTTTTATCAGAGACTAATAATGAAGAGTGTAACATTAAGACATTTTCTTCAAAGTTGGCAATGCTAATTGCTCTAACTTGGGTTTTAAGAGTCTCTGAACTGGGCATGATAAGGAATGATTAACTTAATTGGCTCCAGAAATCTCCCAAAAGCTTTCATGTGTTTTTATGTGGAAGAAATAACATACAATCAACTAATCAAACTGTTCTATATTCAGTGAAAGATAAACACACATAAGCTGCCTCTGTTCTGAAAATATTTCTGGAGAATATTGTCAGTGAAATGAAATTATTTTTCTCTGATCAACATCATCATAAATCTTTACTATATCCATCAGCGCTGGATAAATATATACATCAACATAAAGCCGTGGTGCGGTGTAGTGGTGCTCTTTTTTCATATCTGATCCTCTTAAATAATTCTCTGTTGGTAGCCAGTCAGTATTGTTCAAATATCTCCTCTTTAAACTTCGCTAACTTGTACAGTATTGTGTAATGGATTAAGTATTAATAAAAATATCAGCTGTCCTGGGGTCAAATGCAGGGACATCCCTTGGATGCTACTGGCATCCATCAAACAAATGAAGATAGATAAAAGATGGCATGTTATATTATTCACTTACAATAAAACGCTAATACCCAATTTGTAAACAAATGGGAATTCATTACAAAGATGCTAGAGAAAGATGGATTACCTTGACTTCAGGAGAAGGGAAATCTGTTTCTTTAAGTTTCTATAATGAATAACTAATATCTTCCTTGGTTTACTCAGCTAGTTCTTCCCAAAGTTTTAAGGAAGAAGAAAGTGTTATAAACTCAGTAGTGGCAGAATAGCTTAAACTGGAATTCTTCCCTTATCCTCTCCTTCTCCCTATACTGGTTTTTGATCATCTGAGCTCAATGCAGGTAAATTGTATTTAAAATATTCTTCATTTTGCAACAAAAAGGGCAAAATTAATGCGTTAATGTGCATTAGCCTAATTTAATACACATTACAGGCGCATGTGCATGTCCTTAATGTGTATTTGTCGGTGAGGTTACAGGGTAGGGCCACAGGGTCCATAGGCCCTGTGCCCAACCAGATTGGGCTGTGGGGCCGTAAGTGCAATTGATTTAGTCACACCATGGAGTTGCCCAATTCTCACCTGCCATGACTTGATATTGGATGGTACTTTACTTGGGAGGTGTTCAGTTGAACCACAGGTTGCCTTTGATGCACCGGAATTGGTCCTTTTTCTGGGGCTCCTACCTCCCCTTACACCCCACTCACATGCCACCCAGATGTTACAGTGTCAATCTCACCCTTGGATCTCACCAAGCAACTTCTTTCCTTTTTTTTGGACTTACAGGCTTGTTGTCTTTTTGAGCCCACCTCCCCTGTATGATGGCCACCTGGGCCCAAACAGCCCCCTGTTGGAGTACTGTGAATGAAAAAGGAACTAAAAAAGAACACAGGACATTCAACTCAAACTCAGGTAAGTTTCTCAGTGCTTGGGCTTGGCAGCTTACAGGCGGAGTCGTTCTGCTGCTGTACACTAGGGCCCGGAAGGTGGTGGAGGCTCTCCCCTCCTCACTGGGCCAGTCTGTTCTGGACCATAGGAACAGCAAAAGAAAAATCCCAGCTGGGGTTGTCTTCCTGTGGTATGTAGGCCCCCAGCCCTGGGTGCTTCCTTGATGGCCCATCACCCTTTAGTCAGGTCCAAGCACCTCTGGACTTGGATCTTTCCTCAGCCCTAACTGGCTATGTAGGCCTGGAGACAAGAGCATGGCATCCACCTTGCATCTCTCCCCTTGTCCTTGGCCCATTACCAGCTCTTCCCTTCTTTGTTCCCGGGGTTGGGGTCCAGCCTAGCTGGTGGCCCTCCGGCAAACCCTGATGCAACCAAAAGAAAAAAAAACAAAGGAAAAAGAAACAGGACCTTAAACTGGGCATGGCCACCTCTCCCATGGCTGGCTCATCCTCTGGCAAGGCTTTCTACCAGTTCCTGCTGCTTTTCTTGCTGCAGGCTAAAAGCCAGCATCTCTCAGATCCATGGAGCCCCTCTGAGCTCCCACACTGGCAGGCAGCCAGCTCCTCATCTTCTAGAGCCTCTCCTCCAGCTTCTTGGAGTTCCCATATCTGGGCTCTCTCTCCCAGCCCATCTTACCCCTCTCCCAGTCCCCACAGCAGGCCAAAAATACCGGCACAGCTGCGGGGCAGTCCGATCCAGACCGAACAGCTGCTGATAAAATGTGGTTTTGGTGGCATCCTTTGTTCTCCTGGAATTGCTCGTTGTGGTGTGGCAGATGGGTCTTCAGCTATTGCAGGTCTGAGCGCATTTTTTTTCTCTTCTTTGCAACATTAACTTAGGCTAATCATGCTTAAATTCAATAGCTGCAAATGCAAGTATCAAATTTAGGTGCGATTCATTGAAGTGCATTAATGCATGTGTAGACATAACCTGGCACTAACTTCAGTGCCGGGTCTGCCTTTCCACTAGGGGGACATGGCAGGACTGGAGGGCCTTGGCACTAACTTTATTGCCATGCCCCTGCACATATAGACACCTGCCAAAAATCACTTTATTCACATTAAATTTAGTCACACTTATTTGCAAGTGTACTCATGCCCAATAAGGACTGATTATGCAGGATATGTGTCCTTTTCAAAGTGACTTGTGATTTGGAGAGCTTTAAAAGGACACAAATTTCAGAAAGAGCTGAGCACCCAGTCTCTGAAGATGATCAGTTAAAAATATTTCAGACTGGAAAATCAAAACTCAAGGCAAGCAGAATCAATAGTTTCTGGAGAAGGGGAAGATGGAAACAGGGATGTAGCTGTAGATGGAGACAAGGACCACAGCTTTGGATGTGGAAGCAGCTAGAATATAATTTTGGATGCTGACAGAAGTAACATTTGTTGTGCCATCAGCATCCTGAAAGCACTCCACAGCCATGCTGTGACACATGTGCATGGCTACAGAATGCTTTAAAAGTGTCCAATCACATGGCAAATTAACTCTGATCTAATGGGGGATCAGATGAAGGCACTCTGTAGTGGAGTGCCTTAGGACACTTCTGTTCCCTAGAGTCAGTTTGTCAGTGTGATAGGAGCTGGGCTGATGCAGTCCAGCCCCATCTCCAGTGCTGTCTATGGCAAGGGAGGGAAGGGAGGAAGGGGGAGAAGCTTTGGGCTGGGGTTTGCCCAACCTGAGCTAGAGGTGGGAGCAGGTGGATTGGAGCCCCCTGCCTTGCAGCCCACCCCCAGCCCCCTTCCCCTCTAGCTCAGGCTGGGCAAACCCCAGCCCACAGCTCCCTCTTCCTCCCTTTCCCCCCTCCCTTTCTGTAGATACCACTGGAGCTGGGTTGGGGGCATGGGAAGGGCTATGGGAAAGAGGCTGCAGGCAGGCATCCTCTCTCTGCTGGATTGGCTCTGAAGTGGAGCATAATTCTCCCTCCCCCCAACTCAGCAGACAAACATCTGTTGGGTTGGGGGGGAGGGGGGGTCGCTCAACCTCATGGCACTTTCTCTTAAAAGCCATGAGTTAGAGCAGGGACCTGCATGTCTGCCAGTGCCCATCATGCACAGGGAAAGGAGCAGAAGAGAGGCCAAGGGCCCAGGTGAAGAAAAAGGGAGAAAGGAGTGTGGAAGCAGCATGGTTGGCAAGAGGGAATGAGGTTAAAGGGGAGAGTGAAAGGATAAGAGGAAAAGAGTGAGACTTCAGGGAAGGATAAGGAGCAAATGGTGATAGTAGCAGTTAGTGCATATGATGATAGTAAAATTAATAGGTAGCAGTAGTCAAGAAACAGGCAAAAGTGGAGATAACTCAGCACACAGAACAGTGACAAATATCTTGCTTGGTATTCCCCATCCTCTTCCTATCCCTTTGGCTTCAGTGCTTGTCTCTTTTTTTTTTATCATCTCTGTTTTGTATCCTAAAAGGTGGGTCTCCCTCCTGTTCTGTGGTCTTGGCTGAATTACTTCTGTGGTTTGGGTTACTGAATGACCTGGACAACATAGTGCTTTCTGAGACAGAACGCTGCACAAAGACTAGTAATATATTGCTTTATTGAAAAATAAAAGCCTCCAGAGGATTTTTATAGCCAAGCTCCCTCCTATGTTATGACCCCCCTGTGTCATTCAGGCCACATTTTCTTGTCACTCCCCTTCCATGTAAGGTAAGTCTAAGCTGCAGTGTATTCATCTTTCTCAGGCAGGTTTCACAGCCCAACTGAGCTCCATGCTACTTCATTTACAATGCTACCAGTGTCTGAGCTGGATAATTTAAACTAGCTCGGTTCTGCTTACATCACACCGCAGTCACACTGGCCGCTGACAGGGGTGGGGAAAAAAACGGAGCTTTACTTTCAGCTCAGCACATCCCCATGCTAAGCGCAGCATGTGCCCAGGAGAAGACTCGCATCGGTTTGACCTGGCTCGCCCAATGTCTGTATAGATTGCATGATTCAATCAGCTATTAGATAAAAGGGCCAAAAAGACCTGCAGATGTTGGGCAAGCCGGGGCAAACTGACATAGCTCCTCTTTTGCCAAAGCACCATATTTTTTTTTTCCACATCTGTCAGCAGCCAGTTTACTACAGCTAAGTCCTGTGCCTGGCATAAGGGACAAATCAGGGGTTTGCAGAGAAGAGATCTGCCGCATTCATCCTGCCGGCATAGGGCCCATTAAGAATCTTTTTCTAGGGCTGAAATTCAGAGCAGCCTAGAAGCGGCTTTAAATTCTGTCCAAGCTAGAGTTCAACAAAGAAGTCCCCACAGGCTCCCTTATACAAACTCCCTGTCCTTTCTACATACCTGGAAGAGATTCTAACTGTTACTATGATTCGTCTACCTTAAACTCAAGAACAATTTCAGTCAAGTAGATTATCCCAGCAAATACAAAAATTATCTCCATCAAAATGAAGAAACCCTCACCGGCAATATATTTGCTCAGGCAGATCATTTCTCATGCTGGCCTTTAAATCTTCCCCAGCTTAGCTATGGGTCTCAGTCCCTCCTACTGAGGGAGGGAAGAAGCAGGCAGTGCAGCAATTCAACCCTCACCAGCAAAGAAGATGATTTTTTTCTTTTTCTTATTATGTTTTATAGTATAGTAGGGATATTTTTTCTCAGTAGTCTGCTGGCAATGAACACTTTCTAGAGATTGATTAAATGCCTCAGCTTTGCTCAGCCTATTAATCTCAGCAGCCATTTATTGCTTCATATACTACAATGCATTAGGGATTTTCCCTTAAGTACCATGTGTAGAATGCACATACTGGCAAAATGCAGATCATGTGAATTGGAAATGTTGCTCTGGAAACATGGGAAAGTAGTTGACTAATAAACACTAGGTCAGTGTACCTCAGGCTTCCCTTGCCCAACCTTAAAGAGCTCAGGTATGAACACAGACTCATATCACACAGTCTGGTATACCAACCTCTCATTCATTCACTAATTCTAAGCAACAGCTTTGTTGACAAGACCAGGATTTAAACCACTACAATATCCTGTACAGGCTAGAGCATGAGTAACTGAGAGGGAATGTTTGCTGGTACAGTCAAGCTCTGAGTCTGGTAAACTGTTAGTTATTTGCAGTGTGGAACACTATTATTAGTATTAAAAATATGTATTGTGATAGGACACAAGTTCCACTGTGCTTCAGTGCACTGTGCTTTCACTGAAGTTATTGGCAGAAATAAATTAAATCCAAAATGGTCTCTAATTGGGCCCAGAGCACAAATTGGAGCAGATTCTCCACAGGATATAAATCAACATTAATTTGACTGTGGCCAAGCCAATATAAACCAGTGGAGGAGTTGCTTCTATTTCTTAACTGCCTTCAATACCTTTGAAAACCCGTCATCCTGAAGCTTTCTTTTTCTACATCTTTAGGTAGGCAGAGGAGTCTTGGCTTGCTTAGTTATCTTATAATTTGCTAATGCAAGAGCTGATAGCCACATGGGTCAGGAATTAATTTCCTCTTCCCAGAACTTATGGCACAGTGAATTAGACAGATATTAACACTATTAATAATTTGCATTCACTTTTAATATTTTATTTTTGTAATACAGATCATACGGTAGATAAAGAGGATGTCATCTCTGGAACAAATAGCATACACTTTTAATGGACAAAATGCAGCCAGGGAACCAGACAAGGCAACGTTACTGTAAGCAATTTTCACAGAGGTAGAAACCCACCTGCATCAACAGAAACAAACTGTCCATGTGACATAACTCCTTGCTTTAATATAGCTGGTGACCTACTCAAGAGATTTAATCTTTGTTGGGACGAGCAGTAATTCTACATTGACGCCAATCACACCATAGGAATGGTTATAGGAACACACCTCTGCCCTGAAGCATTTTGAGGGTCTGCCAGCTGGTTTGTGTGGCTTCTGCTGCCCTGGGGTCAGGGTGACTGCATGTTACTTCCTTGTTTAAATGCTTAGGTGAGGCCAGGTTCTGCCATTTTGCACTCACGTTTTCTTCTAGAATCAAACACTTGCCAACACATTTGCATATTTTACCTGCAACCCCTGTGCCTTACCTGCTAGGCTACACCTGCTCTCAGATCCTGGACTTTCTCATCGTTTGGAAATGTACCACCCCCCTCTCCCCCATCTCCAATGCCCCATCTCTGCTGCTAGCCAGACTGCTGCCCTTGATAGTACTCAAGTTGCCAACATCATACCCAAGGAGACTAATAGGAAACATTGCATTTGGCTTTATTATAAGTGCAATGCATTCCAGGATATCCACCTGGCATTTACTGTCATTCCCTGCACTGGACACTGCCAGTTCTGGTTGTTATGAGCAACTGCTTCATTCTGCTTCCTCTTAGACTGGTCATGGCTTCCCTTTAAATGCTCAGGATGCTGGCTGATAGACAAAAATGCCCCGCACCTCTCTTTCCCAGTACTCTGTCCCACCTACCTGATTGAATCAACACTCAGTCCCCTCCCTGCCCCATTCCTAACACTGCCACAGTCTGCTGCAGAGCCAGCTGTCCCTCCGACCTGCGTAGAACTCCATGCCGTAGTCTCAGATCCAAACCATGCCCGAGTACATGCAGCATTTTGGTAATGTATTGGTACAGAAAACCAGTGCAAGTGTCTTACTTTTACAAACTCTGTCTTACTTTTACAAACTCATCATCAAAATATTATCATGCAGTTTTTCAGTAAAATCTTGGAAAGGCTTTTTTTTAATATCAGCAGAAATCTTAGAAAGACTTTTCTTCATATCAGCATAATTCTTCTTTTGTAGTCCCACCCATCAGCTCTGAAATAACAATGAAGTGTTTCTAGTGCTTTCTGTTTTGTGCTTCATTCATCTTTAACCCTTTTTTGTTTTCATATTGGAAGACAACTGAATGAGCATACTTTTCCATCTCTACTATTCTTCTTAACTTAATGTAACTTGTAAAGGCCCTTTTAATGGTAAAGCCTTTATCAATGTGGTTTTTAGATTTACTATGTGTCATAGAGCAATAATATGCAAATCACGTGCAGGCAGCACATCACAAACCATAGATTATAAGGCATAAACACTGTTACACCATTAAATGCCTGAAAGTGTTTGCAAAGCAGCATCAGTGGTACAGTCTTTTTGAGCATAACTGCAGGGGATGTAAAATAGACTTGTGCATACAGAGAGTACACCAGGAAGGATCTCACATTGTAGCATAGGACTGCCTTTCTCTGGTTCCCTCACAGGTGACCTTCCAGCTACACAAAACGTCAACAAGAGGCAGCTATCTAGTGAATGTGCATCTTGCAGGAGTCCTCTTAGACTTCACAAATAGGCAATTTCATGAAATACGTCATTACAGTACAGAGAGACTTCCTCCAATGTTAGGTTTGACTGCAGAAGTGCAAATACTGTCAGCAAGCTATCCTCATCAGGTGCCATTCCCACCCTAGGGACTTCCTCATGCCACATGACCTCTGCCCCTGGAGAGCCTCAATAATAACTGTAGTATGGAGCACCAATAATAACCAAATTGCATCCCACAAAATGACAGCTCTTTAAGCCCAAGAGGTACCATGTACCAACACACTGTGAGAATGAGAGGGGCTGAAAAAGCACTTCTTTGACATCTCCCATGTCCAGAAAGAGGCTCCAGAGATGGATTCTCAAAGTTATGGGGTCAAAAACCTTTATTTTTGCTACCATGGAAACCAAACAATGAACAAGAACTGTTTGTTACTGTACCTGCCTGATGGAGTCAGCAACTGTGAGGGAGGTGCAAAGCATCATGGGATGCTGAAGAACTGTGAGTTAACTTGAATCTGGAGGGGAACTGGGACACAAGTTCCATAAACTGGTTTAATCAAAATCTGTTAAGTCTGATACTACATACATCCAGGTTTATCTTAAGCCAGTTTCAGCTATTTTAAAGGCAGTTTATGTGCGCTGAACTTCTGTTGTGTTACATATTTGAACTAGTTTTCAATCATGTATAACGGTCTATGTGTAATTTCTGTCCCTAGCCCAAGAGTCAGATCAAAGGGTGGAAAGAAAGGACTAATTGCATCACTTTTTTCTGTCTCTTGTGAAAGGACATGGTCCGCTTCCTAGGAACATCCAAGCATAATTTACAGAACATTGGACTCTGGTCTGGGAGGCCCTTTCTTCTCCTTTCTCCCTATGGATTTTAGAGCCTGATATTCAGATGTGGAGATCTTCTGCTACTTTCTGCTTCATACTCCACTGTATGCTATGAGAACAGGTCTGCAAAGCACAAAGGCTGGCAGCAGCACACAAGAGAGTGGGATACCCACCTGGAAAGCTTTGGCTGCTATGACTCAAGGTGAAGTAAAAGCTTAGATACTGTTTGCTTAGATCTGTGCCATGCCAGTCAATACTTACATGTGACACTGAAGAATCTCACTGTCCTTTAAATCTCTTTGTGCAAATCCCTGAGTGGCCAAGGTAAACACCAGAGACCAGATTGTATTCCACCTATTAGATACCTAAGTGTGATCCTGTTTCACTTTGCTCATGTCCCTGGAATTTAATTAATACATCTACTTTTGTAACACATCGTTGTCTTACCCTGAAGGCTGAATCATGAAAAAGCAACAAGGAGGAGACACCCATCTTTGGTATTAGAAGTTTTTCAAGGACTGGAGCAGAGTAGAAGAGGATCTCACTTAGGCACACAAGTGCATGTAGGTGCCTAGTAGGTAAAGTAGGGCCTGAATGGAGGTCTTCTAATGCCAACATTTTGTATTATTTTCCCATATGAAGTATTAGGTATTATCTGTACTCAAGCAATGTTAATGACATTGATTATTGTTTCTCATTTAATATTATATTGCAGCTGCTACCAGAGGCCCAGTTAGAATTAGCACCCCCAACATGCTAAGTGCTGTACAAACATACATTCCATATTCCCACTGTTGGAAAATGATCAGCCAGCATCTCTATCTATCATGGAAAATGCAGTAAGTGTGCAGGAAAAGAGGTTTTAGGCTGCAGAAAAGGAGCAAAAGACAAAATATTCATTGAATTTCTTTTCAAGATATTCAAGCTCCTTTTTTTTTCATGAAATGATTACTATCTTTGCTATTTCTTTCCATATCTCAGTAGATCTCATGGTTGATAATTACACTTTTGTCCTTTATTAAAATGACACTGTTTTGCTAAAATCTGTGTTGTGTTAGTGGGTCAAACCGTCTGCATTTGGTAGAAGGAAACCCTCCTGCATATGCAAGAGCATCTCTAATATACTTTTGGGTTATGGTAGGGGAAGGGAAGGGTGTTTTCAGTTCAGTCTCGAATTCATGTTGGCTGATGAAAGCAGCCCTTGTCTGTCTCATATACACCAGGACATTAATGAGGGGCCTAACACTGCTGTTGAGGGGATGGTAAAACAAATCTAAATGTTGGTCTTTTCTTCTTAATGTCACAGACATCCCCATTTACAGCCTTGCAGAATTACTGTGTGTAGGCTAAGTGCATGGCCATCCTGGGGGGGTGGGGATCAGAGTGACTTCCCTGGGCCCTGAGCTTTGGGGGCCCTTGCAGAGCCAGGCGGATTGGTCGCGGCCTCTCCTGCAGGGCCCCTGAGCCATGGCCATCGGCTTTGTGTCTGGCCACCTCTCCCTCCCCCCCAACATCGTCGCCGCTGGCTTCTTCACATCCAGGCCCCGCATTGACTGATTTGCCCCAGGCCCCGTACCCTGCTAGGATTGTCTCCGGCTAAGTGTATGTACTTACAGCATATGAAAGACAAAATAACAGCGTAGGTAGTTCAGAAAGGTAAGAAGTTTTGGCCATACTCTGTGAACAGCCAGCACTGTGCATTTGTGCAATGTGCTAATTAAGAAAATCTCTGGAAAAGTCTGTGCACAAAAAAAAATGGGGAAATCCCTGCAACCTTCTGTATACTCGGAAATCGTTTTCTGCAATTTTCCACTGTTCTTGGTCACTCTTTTATGGAATTCTTTAATAGTATTTATTCTATTATAAAAGCTTTTTAGAGGCCTGGGAGGACATATATTGCATGATGTTAAATGACATATAGCTCTTTTGTACCAATGAACTAATGTAGAGATTAAAGTGTGTCAAGCATTAAAATTAATTTCATTCCACTATATGAATTCTCACATGTTTAATAAAGCTTTACTGAATTAATCAGAGATTCTGATGGATGCAGGGACCAAAGATCAACATGACTTAAACAATGTTCTGGAGTCTATATGCCCATTTAGCTCTACATATTAATTTAAGCACTGCTAGGGTTTTGTCTTTGTTAATGTGATTCAGATGAGAAGTGGACTAATCCTAGTTGAGTCCTAACATTATTAAAGCCTGTTATTTCTTTGTCTTCCTCTTACCTAATTTGTAACTCACACTGAGCAGCAACCATAATGCCGGCTGGGAGACTTTTTAAGTAGGTTTTCTTTGCAAACCATTTGCTTCCTTATAATTGAATGAGGTGGGGCTGGATCTGCCAATCAACCTAAAAGGGTCTTTTGTAAGAAAGTTCTGAACCACCACCTCATGTTTAGATCTGTGATGGCCTTTGAAAAAGGACTGTCTTTTCATAATGGATCTCATCCTGTCAAACATTGTAAAGGCCCGCTTGTTTTCTTGAAATACAATTATCCCTGGGGCTCCAGAAGTGGCAATTGCAAAAAGACTAAATGAGGCTGAAATCATTTGTATCAAATGATCAGCTGATGCAAAGGAGTTTAGCCTCATTTTGACATGTTTTAGTATTGATACTGCTCCTTCTAAATTCCATGGCAATTGATGATGGTGCTGGGTACTGATTAATCTATTTGCTGCCTTAAGTCTATTTTTTAGTCTTTTTGCTGCTTTTAATCATTCCCCAAATCCTTTAAAACCTTCTGCATTAATTACTTGACTGATCAGTACCAACATCTAGTCCTATTGTACATAACCTCCTCAGCTCAGGTGTGTTCTTCAGACGTACTTGAAGAACTAATCAAGTCAAGGACTGAGTTATTTAGGCCCCTATGGTTGTAAACAGATGTAGCATTTCTCCTGTGAGAAAGCCTTTTGTCTTGGGATATTAGACATCCATTGTCCTGCTTCAGGTACCTGTGAAGAATGTGGGATAAAATGTGTTAGCACTCCTCCAACCTCCCCCTTTTCCCCCCAGCCTTGTGGTGTGCCTTTATAAGGTTATTATGACACATTTCAGGTACCGGCTTACCAGGTTGTGTGCTCTTGCTGGCCACCTAGTGGCAGTAGGGCAGCAATGCAGTTTGGAAGGACTACTGTGTAAATGGTTTGATGCAGGACAAAACTGGAATAATCAGGACCACCTCAGATGAGTTGTTTGTTTACAGCCCATGTAAAATAAGATGTGTGTGCTCCCTTTTAACTTTCTCTGTCACATCAGTAAGGCCCTACGACATGCTGACTGTTACAGATAAGTATATTGGAAAGCTCAGATTTGAGTAGGCTTCCTAGATAATATAAAGTCATCTCTGGGCAAGTCTACATGAGATGCTTTACTGAGTAGCAGAGCTGATTACTGCATAGTAAGCATCACAGTCTACATGTGTTGACCCTTATTGTGCAGTAATTTCCTCTACTCGGCAGTTAATTTGGTACCTGCAAATGCAAGTAGCAAATTAACTACCAAGTAATTACTGCACAGTACAGCACATGTAGACAGTTGATAGGGAGCAAATTTGCTCCTGGTCAGCTGGGCAGCAGCGGGCAAGAGATATCTCCCTGCCCCCAGGAGCTGCCTCCTGCCAGGGCAGGCTCTGCCACCGGAGCCTAGGTGGGGACAATTTCTGCCTGCCCAGTGGCAGGGAACTTGCAACCCCTGCTCTGAGATTGAGATCATGGAGTGGGAGCTAGGAGCTTGTTCCCAGTCGCAGCTGTGCGAGTGCAGAGCAGGGACTGAAGAGTTGTTCCCACCCCAGCTCTGCGATCTTGGAACAGGGGCTGGGAACAAACTCTCCAGCCCCCACTCTGCAATCATGGAGCTGGGGCTGGAAACAAGTTCCCAGTCCCCACTCTGCAACGAGGAGCCAGAACTGGTAGCTCCCTGCATAGGAGAGTTCCCCACCCAGCCTGGAACTGGCTGGGACCTGCCCCTGACTGGGACAGTTCCTGGCCAGCCCTGGGCTGCATGAGGAATTCTGCATATGCAACCTGGAGGTGGCTGGGAACTGTTCCATTTCAGGCAGTCCCCAGTCAGCTCCAGGTTTCACATGCAGACTTTCCCTGCAGCCCAGGGCTGACCGGAAACTGTTCCAGTCAAGGGTCCCAGCCCCGCAGATTTTTCTTAGCCCCATGCCCCAATCAGACAATTGAGACATGGGGCTTGAAAGAGATGCAGGGGAGGGGCAGGTCCTAACCCTCTGCGCTGATCCACCAGTGGGGCAACTAGCAGCGAGCCCCCAACTGGATGGGGAATCCTTGCCTAGCCAGAGGATCACTGCTAGTTACTCCACAAAGAGATTGGGGTAGTGAGCTAGGACCAGCCCCTCCCCTGAAGCTCTTTCCAAGCCCCCTGTCCCTGATCAAGGAGCTGGGGCTGGGAGCTCCCTGCTACTGGGGGAGAGGGACATTGCCCACCACCAGGCTCCACCACCAAAGCCCTCCCAGGCAGCAGGCAGCAGGCAGCAGGCTGCTCTTGGGGCAGGGAGCAATCTCCCAGCCTAGAGCTCCCCTTGGCTGCTGCAAGGGGCCAGTGCAGAGCTGGAGTGGGCAGGGGCAGATTACTGCCAGGAGCAGCAAATCTGGTCCCAAATCCTGGCATGTGTAGACACTTTCCCGGGGTGGCTTACTCTAGAGTAAACCCACCCCACAGCATTTGCACATGTAGACACGCTGACTGGGTAAGATAGTCTTCTATCAGCATAAGCAGAATGGTGCATGCTGGGTCTGAGATCATAATATGAATGCAAAACTATTCCTCTATGGGACATGGAACTGTATTTTTAACTGATTCAGAAAATATAGGTTTAAAAGACAGCAAAAAGAATCAATTCATTTTCGTGATTTCCTATCAAATAATTCTGAGTTGATGTTGCTGATACTATATTGGTCCTAAACAAAAGTGCATCTATACAGTGCATCTATTCTGACTCTGGAAACTGACCTGTCTTCAAATTGAACCCTGATCAAAATGTAAGGCTGGTAATAGAAAGTACTCACAAACACTTACTGTCTTATCACTAAATGGGGTTCAGTTTTTATTTGCCTCCACTATTGAAGACCATAGAATAATTATGGATTCCAATTTAACGGTCTGTGAACACATGAGAGCTGTAACCAGATGCATATTTTTATCATATCAGAAATAGGCCCAGGTTGGAGGATTTTTTTTCTCTCCTTTCTTCCCACCTACCCCTCCCCCTCCCTATTACTGCTATTTCCAAAGCTATTTATTTAAATTATTTGCTGGTTGGACTTCTCAGGTTACTCA